>NC_069660.1:44623166-44926196 GCF_027244095.1 Hemicordylus capensis
TCTAGCTCATTACTGTCTTCACAGACTGGCAGCGGCTTCTCCAAGGTTGCAGGCACGAATCTCTCTCAGCCCTATCTTAGATAAGTTAGGGAGGGAACTTGGAACCTTTTGCTCTTCCCAGAGCGGCTCCATCCCCTGAGGGGAGTATCTTACAGTCCTCACACTTCTAGTCTCCCATTCATATGCAACCCGGGTGGACTCTGCTTAGCTAAGGGGGCCAGGGGCATATCTAGGGTAGGGCAGGCAGGGCAAGTGGCCCGGGCACCACTTGAAGGGGGGCGCCATTTTGTAAAATTAAAAAAATGGCTGCCAAAAACAAAATGGCCTCCGTGCATGGTCAAATGGCCTCTGTGAGGCCCTAGGTCATGCCAGGCCTTGCAGAGGCCATTTGAGCATGCACGGTGGCCATTTTGTTTTCAGTGGCCATTTTTTTTTAAAAAAAGATTATTTTTAAAAATGGCCACCGCACATGCTCAAATGGTACCTGCGAGGCCCTAGAGGCCAGCAGGGTGAGGGGGAACCTTTGCAAATCCCACCACAGGCTTTAGGAAGCCCCCCAAAGGGGCTACAGGTTAAAAAAAAATTAAAAATATATAATATAAGACACTGTACACATATTCACATTGGCACTATATACAGAGAATCAGGGCTTGTGAATACTGAGCTGACGCTTATGAGCTAGGATTGTATTCATTTGCTCTTACTTTGCTTCTTGTGATAAGTGAGTTAAATGTGATGTCTTGCTAATATGGCTATTAATGGTGAGTTTGTCTTTGACTCAGTGGAAATCCTTAATATTAAGGCACAGTGGGAGTTTCTTGCTCTCTTTCTCTCATTTTAACTGTCTTTCTGAAAGACTAGAATATATTCCAAGCAGTGACACAGTTTACTCTGCATATCCTTTAATTATTTACAGAGTATCTGGGAAAAGTCAAATTCTCCATTGATTTTTAAAACTTATGTAATGGTGATGCTACAGTGCATAGCAGAGAATTAGACAGACACTTCTGTTTAGTTTTCCAAGTACACCTCCACATAGTATTTGGGTATTTCATGAGCCCCAGGATACTGAAATGTGTAGTTTTCCAGCATTTTTGTTCTGGTTACATCCACTGCTAAATAGTTTTTGAAAGATTAAAAGATTAACGAGCCTGACTTGTATTTTTAGCTGATATTATGGTAAAGTTATCTGAAAGATGGGTGTCAGATGCTTGGACAGGGGGCGCAATTTCAGTGTTTGCCCTAGGTGCTATTTTCCCTAGATACGCCTCTGAAGGTGACAAGTCATGCTTGCTACCACAAGACCAGCTCTCATCACATCCTACAGTGCTTCCCATACCAACTCCAGGAATGTTAGGCAGCTTTTAAGGGGTGTATAGTTTTTCCCCAAATACAGCTCTCCTTATATCTAATTCTGATCAGATACCACATATCCCATCTGTGGGAGAGGTTTTCAGCCCTTCACAGATTTGACTGATGTTGCTATAGTTTTCCTGTATTTTCTTTACCACAACTGTTCTCCATCAAGTGTCTTAGCACTGAGAGAGTGATAGTGAAGCCTTTTACCACAATGTGGACTGGAGTCACCATTGTCTTGACTTCCTGTAATTTACAATGACAACCCAGAACTATTTACTTGGATTAAAGTTTACAGGCACTCTTGAATACATAGAAGTGAGTTCCTGCCCCACTTCTTTGGAATTCTCTTCCCCTTCAAATTCGTTTAGCCCCCTCTTTATTGGTCTTTAAATCCTTACTGAAGACCTTTCTTTTCCGCTGGGCATTTGCCCTGTAATTTACTCTATTTCCTTTCCATTATCTATTTTCATTTGTAATTTTTAATGTAATTTTTGATTGTAACTTTTAATGTTACTTTATTTACATGTTATTGTACACTGCCCGGAGTCTTTGGAGTGAGTGGTATATTAAATGCTTCAAATAAATAAATAAATAAATAAATAAATAAATAAAATTTGCTAATGTAAAGCTACTTCTTGCAATATTTAGAAATGACATTCAATTTAAAAAGAAAATTTCGAGCCAGAATAAATGAAATTAAGAGTTTCACTATCAGTGAGTAATGCCTGTCTAAGCCCTGCCTTACATCCAGTTCTGCTGTGCATGTGGTCTACATGACCAAAGGGTTTGCATTATCCTCCTAGATTGCATAAAGCTCAATTTAGTTACAAACCAATTTGCATTTGTCCCAGCAATTCATATAGTACCTATAGCTTGTTCAGGAGATATATGCATTTCAAAACAGACAACTTGATTTAAATTGGTCTTGGTAAATGAAATTTTGATTTAAATCAATCCAATCTGATATGAAGAGCTTTAAACATCCTAAAATGCTATACTGCACTGAAATATCAAAAACACAAAGCTGGGAAGAGTTGCAATTCTGGCAGTTGCTCCTCTCTCCACTTTTCAGGCTGATGGCCCAGAAAGCCATCAGCAGTCTGAATGGAGAAGGAGAAAAAATTGCTGGAGAGGTTCAGCTGCTGCACCCACTGAATTTCTGTTTGGACAATTACTATTAGAAGGTGGCATTCTGGGGAAGTGCTGTGCCTTGAAGATAAATTCATCAGGTGCATCTCTAACAAATTAATGGGGAAACTGCTGCTGTTGAATTCTTGGATGCATCCTTCCCACCAGGGGCGTAGCTAGGGGAGAGGGGGCCCGTGTTCATCCCTCTCTCTGGCGGCCCCCCAGAGTGAGGGAGATAATGAAGAAAATAGGGAGGGGTGGATCTGGAGGGCCCTCAGGAGCTGGGGGCCCATGTTCTTTGAACCCTTTTGTTCAATTATAGCTACGCCCCTGCTTCCCACCCCAGTGTGGGTATATGCAGCTTCATTTGGAAAGCACAGTATGTGAGATTGTCTTTACTGCATAGCCATCACCTCCTTTAGTTAATGGAACCTCCACATTTAGAGACAATATCCCTCTCAATACCTGATGCTAGGAACATATACTAAGAGCATTACAATAATCCTGCAATGTACTGCACTACGTTCTCAAAAATTAATTTATGAGTGCTCTTCATAAATTAAAAGTGAAACATGACACAGGGGCTCATGGAGGAGGGTACACTCTACCAGCATTAGTACGGCCATTTTTACAACAGCACAGTTTCTACTTCATTTTTAAAAAATCTACTTTGTATATTTCCATTTCTAGAAGGTAGTTTAGCAATTCAGAAGCAAGTTATACATTGGACTGGTACCTGATGCACTACAGTTAGCTATTAATGCCAACATGCATTAGCAGCTTCTAAGAAGGAATTATGGGTACCTCCTCCTTACTGGTATTCGTTTACTAAGTTGATGTTTATATAAAATGGTGGCATATTTACTCATACTTACTGGTGATTCTCTCCTCCTTTTTCTGCTGTCTACAAACAATAAAAAAAGAGGAAAGGAGGGGAGGGAAATCCCACCGTAACTGTGGCAAACATATATACAAATGATATAAAGCAACCAAACTATGGAAATGTATGTTGAAGACAATAAACCAATAGTGAAATAATCTCTAATTATTGATACTCATAAATCCAAACACAATATTGGGCAAGAATAATAATATGTACAATAATATTCAAACCATCACATAATACCAAATACAAGAATATAAACATGTACATTGACAGTCCAAAATTTCCAGAGGAAGTGTGACCAGCAAGGCAAAATAGGGCTGCTGAATAAATGGGCAAAGTTCGATGTCATCCATACAGTGATGGAAGTTCCAAATTGCAGAAGAGACGCCTCAAACGTGGTCTCAATAGGGTGTGGAAGTCAACAGTAACTTAACTTAACCCTCATGCCCTTTCAGGAGAATGCAAACTAAACGTGTAAAGATGCAGCTGAGCAGGGCAAAAGAAAGAGGGGTGCTGGCTTGTTGGAGAATGCTCGGTATCATCCACACAGGAGTGAGAATTCCCAATAACAAACACGCAAATTGCAGAGAACCAGTGGAGCGTGGCTTTAAAAGATGCTGTAAATCAAAGGTAAAGCCCACTGCATGCCTTGTGGAGGAATGCAAACTAAATAAGTCTTGTTTAGTTTGCATTCCTCCACAGGGCATGTAGTGGAAGAATGTGTTCACTCCTGTGTGGATGATACCGAGCATACTCAGCCTATTCACATTTTAAAAAGTAAACGCACAGAACCAAGAAATATGATTAACATCTCCTATCTCACTCCTGAGACCCAAGCTCTGGGGTATTTGTGTGTAGCAAGAAATAAAACAAGTGGCAACACCAATTTGACAGAGAAATGGGGAGGGGAGAAATAGTCTGCATTTTTGCAGTTGGCTATCAATCTACTCTGTGAGAATTGGGTCCCCAGGTATCTGCAGTCTCTCCCCACTGCTCAACTAGTGAACTCGTAAAACTTTTTGCGGTGAAGTTCATTATATGGTGTTGTATTGTATTTTTAGAAAATTGTTTTTATATGTTATTTCGTAAGCCACTTTGTGAGACCAATGGTTTGAAAGGCATGGTGGGAAAATTTAAAACCAACTTCTAAAAAATAAATATTTGAAATAACTATCTCCAGTATTTTCACTGATGCTCATTTCATGGCTTAACTCACATACATTTCTTAGAACGCAAGCTCCAGTCTTGACTCTGAGGCTTTTAATTGCTTAGAGTCAAGTCTACAGGTCCTTTAATGTCTGATGCCACAGCATTACACCCTTTCACCTCCCTTAATGGTTTTTGGCTGTTGCTGGTGTGTATCCAGGGGCGTAGCGACTGTTGAGCAAGGGGGAACAATTGTCCCCAGGACCCAAGGGCCTGGAGGCCCTCTAAGGCTCCCCTTTGCTCTCAGTCAGGGTGCCCCCTTGCCCTCTCCTACGCCCAGCCAGCAAACAAAGTGCTGGGAGTGCGAGGCATGCCCCTCTCTTCTCCAGCCAGTGTTTCACACTGGCTGGGGAGGAATGGACTCTCCTCTCCCACCAGCCCAGGCTTTGGCCTCTCGCCTGCATCTGATGTCAGACACAAGGGGGGCAGGGCCAGTGCAAAGAACGGGGGACAGTGCAAAGAACAGGGCTGTCACAGCCCTGGCATAGTTTCATTTCCTCATTTCCAATCAGTGGTTGGTGGAATCACTGAAAGCAAACTCCTTTGGAGTTCCAACTGCTGACAGGGGAAATGAAACTATGCTGGAGCTGCTAACCTTCCTTCGTGCCTCTGCAACAGAGAGACACCAAGGAATGCCAAAAATATGGTTTTATTATTTGTGATTTTTGTCCAAGGCTTTCTGTTGTTCTTCCCTCCCAACTGATTGTACCCCCAATAGAGGAGGAGCCTGTTCACAAACCGAGGGGCTGGGCGATACTTTTCTTAGGGGAAAAAACAGAAGTTATGTGGTGTGAGGAGGAGGACGAGAAAGAAGGCTAACCTTCCTTCGTGCCTCTGCAACAGAGAGACACCAAGGAATGCCAAAAATATGGTTTTATTATTTGTGATTTTTGTCCAAGGCTTTCTGTTGTTCTTCCATCCCAACTGCTTTCTACCCCCAACAGAAAGAGCCTGTTCACAAACCGGGGGGCTGGGCAATTTTCTTGGGGGGGGGGAAACAGAAGTTACGTGGCAAGGTGGAGGACAAAAGAGAAGACTAACCTTCCTTTGCACCAGAGATTACATGACGACAACGACAACAAAGGCCGAGAGAGAGGCTGCAAGAAGCCTCTGAATCCCATACAACTTAGCCACACACTCTGCAACCACAATCCCTTGCTCTTGCTTTTTCTGCCTCCCTCCTCCTCACCCACTGGCTTCAAACACTCCCTTCAGACCCCCTCTCATTCCCTCGCCTTGCCAAGCCCTCCATTATTACTCCAAAGGAACCCGCCCCCCATTCAAACACAGCCGTTTTCTTTCAGCGCCAATGCCCAGTTAACATACAAACAACCAGAGAGCAAATGCTTTTTTTTGCTTTTTAAATTTTTTTAAATTTTTTAATTGGTTTTTACAATATCTTAACAATCCCATTACATCTAATTAAGTAAATACTGACTTCCCGCTCACCAATCAGCACGATTCATTAACTATACAAGTCAGCCATGGATATAGTAATTCAAAACATATATCCTACACATTGCAAACTCGATTTTACTCTACCCAACCTGCTATTATTACTAAATTTCAAACCCTGCTGAAAAATCGATATTAGAAAAATAGTTCTTTAAGTATAGTAAGAATGGTTTCCAATCTTCTTTTAAAAATTCCAAGTTTTCATCCCTTATCAATACTGTAAGTTTTGCCATCTCAGCATATTCCAAAATTTTTATCAGCCAATCTTCTTTTGAGGGGAATTCATTGTCCTTCCATTTCTGCGCATATACTATTCTGGCCGCTGTGGTTGCATACATAAAAAATGTTAAGTTTCTTCTGGAAAACTCTCCTTGCGTTATTCCCAGCAGGAAGGATTCTGGCCTTTTAGGAAATGTCATTTAAAATTTTTTCTTCAACTCATTATATATCATATCCCAAAAAGCCTTTGCCTTCCTGCAAGACCACCACATATGAAAAAAAGTTCCTTCACAATGTCCACATTTCCAACATTTGTTTGGAACATTTTTATACATTAATGCTAATTTTTTGGGTGTCAAATACCACCTGTACATCATCTTGTAATAATTTTCTTTTAAAGTATAACATGCAGTGAACTTTAAATCCATTTTCCATAATTTTTCCCAAGCTGCCATATCTATATTATGACCCACATCTTGAGCCCATTTTATCATAGTCGTTTTAACCACTTCATCTCTTGTCTCCTCCAAAAGCAACAGCTTATACATCTTAGAAACTAATTTTTCATCATTTTCACACAGCTCCTTCTCAAATCTCAACATTTGTCCTCAAATCCAACTTAAAGTTGAACCAGAGAGCAAATGCAAGAGGCTTTGTGCACGCCTGTCTGGCCAAAAGGGCGCACCACCTCCTGAGTTGCCGGCAGCCCTGCATCAGTTTAAAAAATACCAATACACTAGTAACCCGCAGCCTTAGCCGGGATTTGGCGGCTCTTCTACTGGAGGAGGAGGAGGGAGGGAAAACTTAAGGGCTCTCTCTCTGTCGCTCGCTGCCACCTGCCTGCCTCACACTCCCAGACCAGTACCAAGTACTGTTGGGGTAGGGAGGTCACCCCGCCGCCCCTCACCCCACCCCTAGCCAAGAGAGAGACTCACCCCCTGAGAGCCCCAACAACAATAAGACAAGACGAGAAGAACCAACCAGTTCATTGAGCAGCGCTGCCTCAACTTGGGGTGGGAGGGAGGTCAGCTGTGTCCTGCCACCCCCAAGACACCCCCTGAGAGCCCCATTTTTTTGACCTCACCATCCCCAACCCTTCTCCCCCCGTAAATTTAATTAAAATAAAAAATAATTTAAAACACACACACACCTGGATGATGATGCACGCACACTTTATTGTTGTTGTGTGAATGTGATGATGATCCTGCAACCTCCATGCGCGGACGCACTCACACACTGCAGCCCGAACTGAACGAGAGAGTGTGCAGGAGCAGCAGCAGAACATGTGTGTGAGAGAGATCTCATTGCCTGCCCTGCACAAGCGTGGGGGGGGGGGGAGTGCCAGCCAGGAGGAGGGACCATCCGACTGGCCAATGAGGAGCAGGCAGGATGGCTGAGAGGCAGCAGCACAGCGCCTGGATTGGATATGGCACTGCGGCAGCGCTCTCGAGCACTGTGCCAAGCAGCTTCAAGGCAAGCTAAAATGGGGTGGGGAGTCAGTGGCATTTTGCCCCCCCCCCGAGTGGCACCCAGGGCACGTGCCCTGCCTGCCCCCCCCAGGTTACGCTTGTGCATATGAATAGGAGACTACATGTGAGCACTGTAAGATATTCCCCTCAGGGGATGGAGCTGTTCTGGGAAGACCAGGAGGTTCCAGGTTCCCTCCCTGGCAGCATCTCCAAGATAGGGCTGAAAGAGATTTCTGCCTGCAACCTTGGAGAAGCCACTGCCAGTCTGTGTAGACAGTACTGAGCTAGATGGAGCAATGGTCTGACTCAGTATATAGCAACTTCATATGTTCCTATCCATGTCCATTTATCAGCCAGGTGAGTCACATATTAACAGTCTTCAGTTTTCTAAGTGCTATCAGTCTGTGAATATGGATACCTGGCTATTTCATAATGATCAAATCAAGATGACCTTGATGTTCAGGGGCCTGAACAGATACATTTACTTAAAGATAAGCTAACCTAAAAAGTCAAATCAATATGGTCATCCCTATGCATCACATAGCAGGGTATGTACAAACTTATTACAAAGCTATTACTCTTACTGGCATTACAATAGCTTCAGAAAAATGCAGGATGGTGCACATGACATATCCAATCATTGGTACAGCAAAGTGGCTCTCTTCCTCGTGGAAAGCTGGAGGAATCTATAGCAACCCGGTCTATTATTTTTGCATTAGCTGATTTGCTTGACACTGAAATGGAAGAAATGTCATGTCCAGATGTTTGAGTTCTCTGCTGTAGAGCATTCATAATTGGAAAGTGTAACTATAACATTTTTTAATGCAGTAGCAAAATAACAGTTGTGTTTAACATTTCATCAAGATGATTACAAGCAGCACTTGAGCATTTGTTAAAAGGTCACATTCATAATAACTGAATGGGTCACTGGCAATAATATTCCCGAGTGTAATGTGGGGTGGGGAGAGTTACAGAAAAGGATGTCTGATTCAACAGGGCAATTCTGAGGATTCCATCTCCCCCAGGGTGTGAGACTGGGGTGCTTGCCTCTTCTCTTCTGCCCCCCCTGGTTGCCATCTGCCTCCCCCCAGGACTGCTTGTGGAGAGGCTTTGCAGGACTGGGGCTGCAAGGGTGACTGGGCAGTTTTTCCTGGTTCCACCTGCTGAGCTTACTGCTCAGCCTATATAGGAAGGCTGCCAGTGGTGGCAGGCCCGCCATCGGTGGGGTCGCCACCAAAGGGGCGACACCAAAGGGGGTTGCCCCTTTGGGGGAGCCATTTCGGGGGAGAAACGAGGGCGAGGGCTGGACACTTTGTCCAACCATTTGTATAGAGGGAGGCATTCAATAGTGGGGCTTCTGTTCAATCAGTTTTAAGTTGTGCTGAGGTTGGGTTGAAGTTGTAATGTGTGTGGGTTTGTCTGGAGATGGGGAGCCAGGGAGTGACTTCGTTGAAGGTGGGGCAGCTATTCCTGTGGTGGTGGGGAATAGAAGAAGAAATGCTGGCAGTCAGCAGGCTGCTCCAGGGGAAGGGTGGTCAGAAATCTAATAGCTGTCCCCCTTTCCGGCTGTCCTGCCAGCTCTTTGACCTCGGGGAGCACTGCCAACATCCCACATAACCTTACCTTGCTCCTCTGCAATGCCAGGTCGGTCCAAAATAAATCAGAACTCATCCATGATTTGATCATGGATGAAGGAGCCGACCTGATGTGTATTACTGAGACTTGGTTGGGGGAGGCTAGTGGTCCAGTTTGGTCCCAGCTTCTCCCGCCAGGATATTCTGTAGAGGAGCAGGTGAGGGGATGTGGGCGGGGAGGTGGAGTGGCTGTGGTCTATAAGGATAACATCTCCCTTACCAGGGTCCCTGTTAGGGTATTGGACCATATCGAATGTGTGTACTTGAGTTTGGGGACCAGGGATAGATTGGGACTTCTGTTGGTGTACCGATCGCCCCGCTGCCCAGCGGAATCCCTTACTGAGCTCACGGACTTGGTCGCGGAACTCGCGTTGGAGTCTCCCAGACTTTTGGTGCTGGGGGACTTCAATGTTCATTTTCGGACCAATTTGTCCGAGGCAGCTCAGGAGTTCATAGTGGCCATGACGACTATGGTCCTATCCCAAGTGGTCTCTGGATCGACGCATATTGCACGTCACACGCTTGATTTGGTCTTTTATTCTGATCAGGGTGGTGTTTCGTGGGTGGAGACTCCTACGATTTCCCCGTTGTCATGGACGGACCACCATCTGGTTAAGGTTGGACTTACAACCACTTCCCACCTCCGCAGGGGCGAGGGGCCTATTAGAATGGTCCGCCCGAAGAGGTTACTGGATCTGGTAGGATTCCAAGACGCCTTGGAGGGATTTAATGTTGGCTCTGCTGGTGATCCTGTTGATACCCTGGTTGAGAACTGGAACAACTTGCTCACCAGGGCAGTAGACACGATTGCTCCTAAGCGTCCCCTCTGACCTGCTTCAGAATTGGCACCTTGGTATATGGAAGATCTATGGGGGCTGAAGCGGCAAGGTAGGCAACTGGAGCGCAAGTGGAGAAAAACTCGACTCGAGTCCGACAGATTATGACATGGAGCACATTTAAAGATCTATGCTCAGGCGATACGTGCGGCAAAGAAGCGGTTCTTTTCTGCCCGTATTGCCTCTGCGAGTTCACGTCCAGCGGAGTTGTTCAGGGTTGTGAGGGGACTAGTATCTGCTCCCTCTCCCTTGAACCAGAATTTGGAGGCATCAGTTACTCACTGTGGTGTGTTTAATGAATTTTTCGCAGAAAAAATCTCTCGGATTCGGGCCGACCTAGATGGAGACTCCACAATTAATTTGATGTCTGAACTGGAGGTGTCCGACAACTCCTCTTATACGATTCGACTGGATCAATTTCAGTTTGTGACTCCTGATGATGTGGACATGCTTCTCTGAGGGAGGGCAGGATGCCTCCTTGTCTTAAGGAGGCAATTATTAGACCTCTTCTAAAGAAGCCTGCATTAGATCCCTCAGAGTTGAGCAATTATAGGCCAGTTTCCAACCTCCCATGGCTGGGCAAGGTAATTGAGAGGATGGTGGCCTCTCAGCTCCAGGTGGTCTTGGAGGAACTGACTATCTAGACCAATTTCAAACTGGTTTTCGGGCGGGCTATGGGGTGGAGACTGCCTTGGTCAGCCTGATGGATGATCTCCAATTGGCAATGGACAGAGGAAGTGTGACTCTGTTGGACCTCTTGGATCTCTCGGCGGCTTTCGATACTATCAACCATAGTATCCTTCTGGAACGTCTGAGGGGGTTGGGGGTGGGAGGCACTGTTTTACAGTGGTTCTGCTCCTACCTCTCGGACAGATTCCAGATGGTGTCGATTGGAGATTGTTGCTCTTCAAAATCTGAGCTTAAGTATGGTGTCCCTCAAGGCTCCATACTCTCTCCAGTGCTTTTTAACATCTACATGAAACCGCTGGGAGAGATCATCAGGGGATTTGGAGCTGGGTGTTACCAGTATGCTGATGACACCCAGATCTACTTCTCCATGTCAACTTCTTCAGGAGCTGGCATATCCTCCCTAAATGCCTGCCTGGAAGCAGCAATGGGCTGGATGAGGGAGAATAAAGTGAAGCTGAATCCAGATAAGACGGAGGTACTTATTGTGCGGGGTCGGAACTCTAGAGACGATGTTGATCTGCCTGTTCTAGACGGGGTCACACTTCCCCAAAAAGAACAGGTTCGCAGTCTGGGAGTACTTCTGGATCAACGTCTCTCCTTGGTTTCTCAGGTTGAGGCGGTGGCCAGGGGTGCTTTCTATCAGCTCTGGCTGATATGCCAGCTGCGTCCGTTTCTTGAGATCAATGACCTCAAAACAGTGGTACATTTGTTGGTAACCTCCAGACTGGACTTCTGTAATGCGCTCTACGTGGGGCTGCCTTTGTACGTAGTCCAGAAACTTCAGTTGGTTCAGAATGCGGCAGCCAGGTTGGTCTCTGGGTCATCTCGGAGAGACCACATTACTCCTTTGTTGATGGAGTTACACTGGCTGCCAATAGGTTTCCGGGCAAAATACAAAGTGCTAGTTATAACTTATAAAGCCCTAAAAGGATTAGACCCTGGGTATTTAAGAGAGCGTCTTCTTCGCTATGAGCCCCACCGGCCGTTGAGGTCACTTGAGGAGGTCCGTCTCCAGTTGCCACCAACTTGTTTGGTGGCTACACAGAGACGGGCTTTCTCGGCTGCTGCCCCGAGATTGTGGAATGTGCTCCCTGCTGAGATACGATCCTCCCCATCTCTCGCAATTTTCAGAAAACACCTAAAAATACACCTCTTCAACCAGGCTTTTTCAGCTTTTTAAAACTTGTTTTTAAATAGTTCTGAATATTTAATTGTTGTTTTATGATGTTTTTAATTGTTAATTATTGTTTTATGTTTTATAATTTTTGTTTTAATGATTAATTGATTTTAATGGTATTTTAATGTAAACCGCCGTGAGCCTTTTGGAAGGGCGGTATAAAAGTTTTAATAATAAATAAATAAATAAATAAATAAATAAATTTTAGCCTACTTTCCAGTAGGCTTATGAGATCACCCGGCTTTCTGTATGTGTCTGTCCGTGTCCCCGCCCCACCATCAACTTCGCAATGCCTGGACCAATATGAACCAAATTGGGTACAGTTGTAGGGACACATAGAGACACCTCAACAGCATAGTTTGTGATGATGTTATCCACCCCAATCCAAGATGGCAGATGCATGAACTTTTGAGGCGCAAGTGGGCTAACGTATGAACTGCCTGATTTGAGCGAAATTTGCTACAGCTGTAAGGACGCATAGGGATGCCATAATGGCAGGGGGTATGATGATGTCATCCACTCCAAATCAAAATGGCGGCCAACATCTGAGGTGCAAGCGGCTGATTTGTGGACTGCCTAACCCATTTGAACCAAATTGGGTACAGTTGCAGTGAGTGACACTCTGGGTCACCTCAATGGAGTAGTTTGTGATGATTTTGAGGTGCACGTGGAATAACTTGTGAACCGCTTAACCAATTTGAACCAAATTTGCTAAAGGTGTAGGGACAGAGAGAACAACTTGTTCTAAATTGCAACACCTGCTATTTTTAGAATAGATGTTACATTATTATTAGGTCATCAGAATTATTGGTGTTCTCCAATATTTTTGTCTTCCTGTCTAGAAGCATTATCTCCTCCTTCCTCTCCAAGCCTTGACCGAGTCTCCTAATTTTAAAAAAGCTATTTTTAAGATAGGGGTTTTTGATAAGCAGTATAGTGCAGTAGACTGACTTGGAAGGAAGGATGGGGACATATTAATAATACAATATTTGGATTTAAGGAAACATATGATTCATAAGTTGGATACACATAAGCTTCCTTCATGAAGAACTGCATGGAGATCAATTACTGAAGTTGTATATCATCAGCAGTGATGCAGGAACAACAAAGACTAAATAAAGATCATTAATACAAATTAACAAATATAATATTTTGGTTCTTTGTTCGAAACTAGAAAGTGATAAAGGAAATAATCCACTGTAAAATATTTTTTCCAAAATGACTGTTATAACTATTCTTATTTCTAATTCCAATAGAAAACTTCATTACTCTGTATCATAAAAATGGGCCTAATGTCTGCCATAAAGAAGAGACCCCACTTTGCTTCTAGCTTTCAGGATGTAAATGCTGAAAGTGGAGATTTTTGATACAACCGTGTTTGTGAAACACCCCTGGCTTGAAAGGGAAAGTCAGGAGAGTCAAATCACTCCAGAAAGCAAGGGACATATTTAAAACCACAATAACAGAAGCTCAGATGGAATGTATACTAAGAAGAAGGAAAGGTACCACCAAGTCCAGGAGGATGCCCGCGTGGCTAAGAAATAAAGTCAGGGAAGCTATAAAAGGGAAGGAGACTTCCTTCAGAAAATGGAAGTCTTGCTCAAATGAAGAGAACAGAAAGGAACAGAAACTCTGCCAAAAGAAATGCAAGGAGACAATAAGAGACACAAAAATAGAGTTTGAGGAGCATATAGCTAGAAGCATCAAAGTGAATAACAAAAACTTCTTTAAATATATCAGAAGCAAAAAACCTGTCAGGGAGGTGGTTGGACCCTTAGATGATGAGGGCATGACAGGGATTATTAAGGAGGATAAGGCGATTGCAGAGAAGTTGAATGAGTTCTTTGTATCTGTCTTCACAGCAGAGGATACTGACCACACACCTGCTGTAGAACTGAGCTTCTCAGGCTTGGAAGGAAGTTGAAGAACTGGGCCATTTTGAGGTGACGAGAGAGGAGGTTCTAAACGAGGGCTGCTCAACTTCAGCCCTTCTGCAGATGTTGGCCAACAACTCCTATAATCCTTGGCTATTGGCCACCATGGCAGGGGATTATGGGAGCTGAAGTCCAAAAACAGCTGGGAGGAGGGCAAAGTTGAGCAGACCTGTTCTAAACTGTCTTGAAAAATCACCAGGACCAGATGACATCCACCCAAAACTTCCGAAGGAACTCAAATGTGAAATTGATGATCTCCCAGCAAAAATATGTATCTTGTCCGTACGATCAGGACTGGAAACTACCTAATGTAACTGCAATATTAAAAAAAGGATCTAAGGGGGATCTGGGAAACTACAGGCCAGTTAGCTTAACTTCTGTGCCTAGTAAATTGATGGAAAGCATATTTTTATTCCCTCACAGATGATGAGGGAGTGAAAAAGATTTATTAAGGAGGATATGGAGATTGCTGAGAAGCTAAACTAGTTCTTTGCATCTGTCTTCACAGCAGAGGATACTGAACATATACCTGTGCCTGTAACTGGGCTGCTCAGGGCCAGAAGCTAAAGAACTGAGTCAAATAGAGGTGATGAGAGATGACATTCTAAATTGTCTGGAAAATGATAAATTAACAAATAGCCATGGCCAGATGACATCCATCCGAGAGTCCTTAACTGAAATGTGAAATTGCCAACCTCCTTGCAAAAATATATAACATATCTACAATCAGTCTGTGTACAAAAGGACTGGAAAATAGCTAGTGCAAAACAGATTTTCAAAAAATTAATCAGATAAATTGCATAACGTCTGTGCCAGGCAAATTGAAGGAAAGCATTCTCAAATATAAAATTGTTAAGCATGTAGAAGAACAGGCCCTGCTGAAGGAGAGCCAGCATGGCTTCTGCAAAAGTAAATCTCGCTTCACCAACCTTTTGGTTGAGTGTCAACTTGCATTTTGGACGGTATAAAAATACGTTAAAGAAATAAATAAAATAAAATAAACAGGCATGTGGATAAAGGGGATCCAATTGACATAAGAACATACCTGGACTTCCAAAAAGCTTTTGACAAAGCTTGTTATCAAAGACAACAGAGAAAATGTAACAGTCATGGGATAAGGAGACAGGTTCATGTGTGGACCTGGTTCAAAGACAGGAAACAGAGGGTAGATGTAAATGGACAGGTCTCTAAATGGAGGGAAGTATGAAGTGGGGTCTCCCGGTGATCGGTACTGGGGCCAGTGCTTTTTAATTTATTGAGGAATGATCTAGAGGTTGGGGTAAGCAGCGAGTTGGCCAAATTTGCAGATGACACTAAACTATTTAGGATAGTGCAACCTACAACACATTGTGAGCAGCTCCAAAAGGATCTCTCCAAACTGGGGAAATGGGTGGCAAATTGGCAGGTGCGGTTCAGTGTTAGCAAGTGTAAAGTGATGCATATTAGGACAAAAAAACCCAACTTCACATATATGCTGATGGGGTCAGAGCTGTTGGTGATTGACTAGGATCTTGGTATTATGAGGACAGCTCATTGAAAGTGTTGACTCAGTGCGTGGCAGCTATGAAAAAGGCAAATTCCATGGTAGGGATAATTAGGAAGGGGATTGAAAATAAAAATTCTAATACAGGTGTACCTTGTTATATGCAATACCGCTAATTGACACCCAACTTTATTATCCGTGGATACAAAAGGGTTAAGACTCACATATCCATGGTTCCAAGCTAGAAATGACCTTGGAGGACATTTCCAGACACCATTTTTTCAAGAGGAGCCATTTTGTGGCTCATTTCTCCTTAATTTTTTTTTTAATTTCTGCAATTATTTTTGAAGAAAAATTGGGAATTTGGGACCGGGAGGGTCATTCCTGGGCAGCTGGACACCCGCAGAGTGTGGTAGGGCACTTTATTAGCTTTTTTGGGGCTCCGCCCCCACATTTTGAGACCAGTTTTCCAGCCTTGAACCCCCCCCCGCCATCCCATTGACTTTAATGCCTTATTATCCGTGGTTCCATTATCCGTAGTTCCTCCACAGAACAGAACCCCCACAGGTAACAGGGTTCATCTGTATTATAATGCTATTATACAAATCTACAGTACAGCCACATTTGGGGTCACCGTATCTTAAGGAGGATATTGTAGAACTGGAAAAGGTGCAGAAGAGGGCAACCAAGATGATCAGGGGCCAGGAGCACCTTCCTTATTAGGCAAGGCTTCAGCATCTGGGGGGTTTTAGTTTGGGGGGGAAAGGCAACTACAGGGAGACATGCTCCAATTATGAATGGAGTAGAGAAAGTGGACAGAGAGAATTTTTTTCTCCCTCTATCAAACACTAGAACCAGGGGTCATCCCACGAAACTGAAGTCTGTGAAATTTAGGACCATCAAAAGGAAGTACTTCTTTACACAGCGCATACCTAATCTATGGAATTCTCTGCCATGGGACAATATGATGGTCACTAGCTTGGATGGCTTTAAAAGGGGCTTAGAGAAATTCATGGAGAACAGGTGTCTCAATGGCTACTAGTTTGGTGGCTATAGGCCACCTCCAGTGGGGGTGTGTACAAATAGCAATTCAAAGTGTGATTTGCAACACCTCCTGGCACCTTTAAAATGGAAGTGCATACCTGCTCCTCTGCCACTCACTGCTACTTCCTGTATTGGTGGCGCTCCCCCACCCCCACTATCTTCACACACCAATGGCGCTCTCCCCCAGCCGCACTTGTGCAACATCAGCATGCACATGGCCTTCATGCATGCGTCAAGGTCATGTGCATGCTGGTGTCACATGAGGAAAGTGGGGGGAGTGCGCCACTAGTGTGCGAAGACGTCTGGGGGGAGTGCCAGCGATACAAGAAGTGGCCCTAAACTCCAGCCTCAGAGGCAATAAGCCTCTAAATACTAGATGCAGGGGAGCAACAGCAGGAGAGAGGGCATGTCCTCACCTCTTGCCTGTGGGCTTCTCAGAGGCATCTGATGGACCACTGTGTGAAACAGGATGCTGGACTAAATAGGCCTTGGGCCTGATCTAGCAGAGCTGTTATGTAAAATCAGTTGCTTCTCTCTACATTTCTGAAAGTGGAAGAGATGTCATTAATGAGAGGCAATTACCTCTTGTGGAGAACTCAACAAATCCCTTCTTTGTAGCATTGTAGAAATTCAGCAGTGGAGCTACATTTCCTCCAGCTTCACACCGGAACATCTTTAAAGTTGTTTTGGTGGAAGATGTATTCCCCCGATGCTTCCCACAGCATCATCAAGGGTATTTGAAAGTTCTACTAACAACATCCTAGGTGTGATTGATTAAATAATAAATAATCATTTACAGTTACACTGATCTTTTCACAAACATGCTCCAATTTATTATTCATAAGAAGAAAATAAGAACCCTGCTGGATCAGTCCAACATCCTGTTTTCCAGTTGTTTTGGGGAACCCCCAGGGGCATCTTACTAATGAGGTGAGGTGAGAACCTCAGTTGCTGCCTGCACCATGGGGTGGTGAGTACAAGCATCCCAACACCCACATGGCATCGCCTTACCTACTGGCACTGCTATAGCTCCATGCGACTTATTGCCATCCTCTTCTCCCAGCTGCTTACCTCAGTGGCTTTGTCATGGGAGTTGCATGCATTTACTGTATTTACCTAAATCCAAGACTGACTTAGTTTCCCCAAAAAGTATTAGAAATCAGGTCATTTCAAATTCAGAGTCCTGTTCCTTTGAGTAAATACAGGCATAAACTATATTTGACCTCTACTTTATCTTGACTCTTAATAATGCATTTAAGCTCTACTTCATCTTGACTCTTAAATTCAGAGTCATCTTCAATTTGGGTAAAAGTGGTGATTCAGAGTGGTGGCTTGGCTTCTATCTTGCAGTTTTGCTGGCTGGCTGGTGGAGGAGATAGACAGCCATACATCTAATGAAGTGGTGAGAGGAGAGATGGTCTTGTGGTAGCAAGCATGACTTGTCCTGTTAGCTAAGCAGGGTCCACCCTGGTTGCATTTGAATGGGAGACTAGATGTGTGAGCACTGTAAGATATTCCCCTCAGGGGATAAAGCCGCTCTGGGAAGAGCAGAAGGTTCCAAGTTCCCTCCCTGGCTTCTCCAAGATAGGGCTGAGAGAGATTCCTGCCTGCAACCTTGGAGAAGCTGCTACCAGTCTGTGTAGAAAATACTGAGCTAGATAGACCAATGGTCTGACTCAGTATATGGCAGCTTCCTATGTTACTATGTTGGTGAGGCACAAGCCAAGCCACAGCTCCATGCTAAGAGCCCTTCCTATGCTGCAGCTGCTGAGGTATCCACTGATTTACCTCCTGGACAGAGGCCTGGTAGGGTATGGGACCTGGGGCAAATCAGGCAGTGCAGGGTCCCATTCCAGTGAATTTTATTGACAGCAATAAGAGTGGGGCCCAGGCAGTCACCGTGCTTGCCCTGCAGCAGGACAGACCTACTACTGGGCATGCCAGGGATGGGATTTTAAAACCCTATGCACTGGAGGCAGGAGAGGGGGGAGTTGAAATCAGGGGGCATGGCCAGCATAAGGGGCACAGTCAGTGGTGGTGTGGCACTGGTGCTCAAGCCAGCACTTGGAGTCCTACTGCAAGACCAGAAGGCAATAGTCTTCCCTCACTATTGACTTCCAGCAACTGGTGTAAATGTGTCTAAGCCTATTCTAAAGCCCTCTAAGCCCCTGGCCATTGTCGCATATTGTGGCAATGGATTCCAGACATTCATTATGCATTAGAACTCAGGCTCACCCATGAAAACTGATTGGCAGGGCATCCAGGACAGATATATATTGTGAGCCCTTGTCAGACAGGGAATTATCCTCTTATTCCTTTTGCTATGTAAACTACTTTGGGAACTGTTTCTGTTGAACAGCGGTACATACATATTAGTAATAATAATACTGCCTCTGAACCAGGGTGCTGCTTTGCTGTCATGGACAATAGTCAATGATAGATCTATCGTCTATGAATTTGCCCAATCCCAATCCCCTTTTAAAGTCATCTATGTGAATGGCCATCGCCACATCCTACTGTTGGAGTTGGAGGGTTATATTACTTAGTAGATACTCAGCAGACTGTGCACGGGTGAGAGCAGCACTACTAAACAAGAATATCTGGAGACATGGAGTTAAGGTTCAAAGTAAAGAAGTGTACTGGGGAAATACAAACTTGATAGAGAGATCCTGCATGCTGCTGCTAAGGGGAAGAAGGAGGGGGAAGAAGGAGGAAGACAGACGTCTGTCTCTCAAGTGAGAGAATAAAACCAGATTCTATCAGCCTAACAAATGGAGGGATAGAGAGGGTCCCCTAATTTGCTATCGCTACTACTAATGCCCCTAGTGGTCAACAGAATGTGCAGGTGCAGAGAATTGATGCCTTCTGGGGCTTGCATCTCCAACACCTACAACAGTGAATTCCATAGTTTAGTTAGGTGTTGCGGGAAGACGTTTAACTTTTGTCTGTCCTGAATGCTCCAGCACTGCCAGTCGTTTTGTTGGGTGATCCTGAGTTCTAATGCACAATGAATGTCTGGAATCCAGAGCCACAAAATATGGCAATAGCCAGGGGCTTAGATGGTTCTATAATGGGATTAGACACATTTATGGAGGTCAGACTTATCAATGAACATGATAGGGAAATGGAACTTAGAGGTGTGGTGAAATGGACCATATGGAGCTGTTATAATGTCGTTTACTTATGTCAAGGTTGTATACTTGGGAGAAGGAGCTTGTGTTCTCAGATAGGTTTGGAAGAGCAGAATGGCATATTTGAGGAGAGTGACAGAGAGACTGCTAGTGACAGGGAAAGTTTATGAGACAGAAGCACAGAGGAGTTCACAAGGGCAATTGTTAAGAAGCTAGTGATTGTATTTAAAAACTGCGAACCCTGCCTACCTGAGGGGATTTCTCTGAAAAAGCATAAGCATAAATTGAGAAAGGTTAGGAAAGAATCAGATTAGATAGCGAAAACAGCACGAGTTAGAAAGTTAAGTCTGGATGGATTTTTCCTGCTTTTTTTTCATAAGAAGCCTGACCTTCATTGCTTATTATAGATTTTGATAAAACGGATGATATATTAGAATATATCTGTATGTTTTATTGTCAGAAAGCAAACAATTTATGTTGTTAAGGAAATAGTACATCCTTGTTGTTTGTTTTAAATGTAAACTGCTCTGAGCCATTTTTGGAAGGGCAGTATAGAAATCAAATCAAATCAAATCAAAAAATCAATAAATCAATAAATAGGTGTAGGCTACCTGTTTGTAAAACCTTAGCACCTAAACACCATGCTTCCAAAAAAAATTCTATTGTAGCAGGGACAAAAAAGCTAAGAAAAACTGAAAAAAGAGAAACATAGGCCCTATTCAGACATCACATTTTACATCCATTCAGATGTCTGTACACTCATACAGATACATGTGTTGTGTGAATGACTGTACCTGTGTTCATTTTAAAAGTCAACCTGGAGACCTCAAATGCATGGTATTTGAGGAACTGTACCTGTATCTTCTATATATTTAATTCTCTAAGATGTACTGGTGGCTAATCCCATGAGTGGCAGCTCTCGCGAGAGTTCAGAGAGCTGCCACATAGCCACAGGACTGCGGGGGGCGGATGGCGGCGACAGTTAATGGCGACAACAGGAACAGGCGGGGAAAGGAAGAAGCGTTGGGGGGGAGGAAGAAGCGGGCGTGTGAGAGAAAACAACGGCAAGTGGGCATATGGCGGCAGTAGGCTGGCGGCTAGAGGCGCAAATGCTCTGCACTAGGGATGTGCATGGGTCCGGTGGTCTGGCACCGAGGGGGGGTCTACATTTAAGGGCGGGGGGTAGAACTTAACCCTCCCGCCCCTCTTCCTCCTCCGGCGCTGCAGTTTAAAATGAAGTTTTTGGGGTGGCAGCGTTCCTCGCTGCCGCCCCTGCCCCTGTCGTTGCCTGGAAGTCCCCGTAAGACCAGCACGCATGCGCGCGTGGCCGCCACGCTGCCGCCCCAAAAACTTCGTTTTAAACTGCAGCGCTGGTGCCGGACCGGTCCAGAGGCCTCCAACATGGCCTCCGGACCGATTCGTGCACATCCCTACTCTGCACCCGACCCAGCTAGTTCAATATAGCGTGTTAATAACTGTACCTGTGCATAAACCTGTACCTGTGTAAATTGTACATTCAAACCTCACTGTACACTCAAGCCCTGTTCAAGTATCTTGATCATGGGGAGGCATGCAATCACGTTTACAGTCTTTACCTCTTCAGATGAAGGCTGACAGTGTGACTAACCTGCCTGGCAGGGAGAATAATTGATGAACCAGATAGAATTTCCACCTCACTTTTGTAGGCTGTACATGAATCTATGATAATATCTGAATGGGACTTCATTGTATGAGTGTGAATAGGATCAGATTGTACAAGTATTTAGCATAATGTATGAAAAGCGCTGTAGCCGCCAAGCTGATGTGCACTCAGCATGTAACTTGGGTGTTTTTTTCCTGACAAGAATTCAGGATGGGGGCAGTAAAGATTTAATTGGGGGAGTTTTATAGCTGCTTCCTTCATAAATACAAAGCAGTCTTATGTTAGTTTGATTAAGACTTTATTCAGAAACAACTCCATTTTCTCCATCTCCTTTCCCTCTCTTTTCTTCTGACTCCACCCCCAAAACTCTCTACAGGATCTCCAAACAAAAGTTTGGGACAAACTTTAAAATCACAAAGCATAAACGACCTCTAGATAGAATACAACAGGGAGCTCAGCAGTCCTTGAAGGAAAACTCAGTAACGGGGAAGACAGGACTGGCTGGTCACCACAACAGATTCAGAAGCAGTACTCCTCTGAATATTAGTTGCTGGGAGAACAGACAGCAGTGACAACAAACAGCAAACACATTGTCTTCATGGTATGAGAAGCATCTGGCTAGTTGATGCTGTAAACAGGATGCTGAGCTAGGCAGACTGATTCAGCAGGGCTTTTTTAAATGTTAAGTTGTAGTGTAAATAATTCTCTTTACCCACTTCCTACGCCAGTGTTTCTCAACGATTTTGGAGTCATGGACCAGTATATTCTTCATGTGCAGCTTCCCGGACTAGCATTTAGTAAAAGGGTCGCCCCCTCGCCACCACCCCTACCCCCAGTGATGTCATGTGCAAAGGGGGTGGGGCCCAGAGTCCACAGAGCCCAAGCGAGCTCTCCAGAGCTCATTTCTAGGCAGGCTGCCCTCGCTGCTGGATAACGTTCATTTCGCTTCCTCAAAATGAGCATTATCCAGCAGTGAGGGCTGCCTGGAAATAAGCTTCAGAGAACTACCAGTGGCGGCCCTTGCCAGCCCAAAATTATTATTTTTTTGCGGGGTGTGTGTGTGTTGATTTTTATTAGTGATGCCTCATGGACCAGTACCCAACACCTCGCGGACCAGCACTGGTCCGTGGACCAGTGGTTGTGAAACACTATCCTACATCATATACCATTTTATAACACTCTAAGGCTGTTCTCATAAGCAGCCTAGCCCAGTACTCCCAGCCAGCTATACCCGACTTCTAAGCCCGGCTTTTAGCCAAGGTAAAGGGCTTGAGAGCACCCTTAACCCGGCTGCCAGGATTTGTGTGTGAGCTCAGGGATATCTCCCAATGAGCACTTGGGGGTATCCCCCAATGCACTGTGCTCATCACGCGGTGCATTGTAGGATACCCGGAGGCCGGGATGCTGTGTTCCAGCCTCTGGAGATCCATGCTGCTCCAAGCAGCATGGATCATGTGGGCACACGGCAGCGTGCCCAGAGAGGAGGCACACTGTCATCTAGAGGGAAGGTGAAGTTGACCCTGCCTCCCCCCACCACCCGTCTACAGGTCATGTGAATACCCTTTCTGTCATGTTTGTGTGTCCATCATGTTTTTAAAAACTGAAATCCTCCCACACTGTAGCCTTTTCCAGTGCTCATGATCAAGGACCCCTTGATCATTTTGGTTCCCTCTTCCAGATTTACAATCTCCTTTTTGAAATGAGGCAACTTATCTCATCCATGCCTATTTCTCAGGTGTTTACAGTGCCACATAAGAGGTTAGTTGTGCACTACATTTGCCACTGGCATTGGGTTACGTTCCCTCTGGTGCACCTTCCAGAGTCAGCCTAGCACCCACAAACCATCCACAAGGGCACACATGCCCCTCTGTTCTGTCTTAACATCTAGCACAGAATCTGATAAATCTCTGATAAATATATCTGATGGATATCTGATAAATCTCCAAGTGGCTTATGAATTGTACCATAACTTTGGCTTCCCTCTGAATCTGAGTGAGACTGATTTCTCCATCTTTGCAAAGCAATAATAATGTATTTCCTTCTAACATATTTGAAAGACTACAATTTGTGAGGGATTATTTCATTCTAAGTACAAAAGTTTCATCCCTTATTGGTGTTGCTACAACACACATCACACACACAATGGCTAATATTTCTAAATCAAAGATTCAGATGATAGTAGAAATGTTGAACGGGTGACATGTAGCTGAGGCATGCTCACAGCAAAGTCTTTACTGCACTGTATTTTATTTCTTGCACATTCCTGTATTGTGGCAGCCTATTCACTTCATCACATTAAAGACCTATTATCCATAGTCTTGTAGAAGATATCATTTGAAGGGTGTTGTCAAAAGTCATATAATACTTAGGCAGGAAACGTTATTTCAAACCCTAGTTCAGATAGAACTCCTTACATTGGTCTTGGGCATGTAGCTTTCAACCTCAGCTTCCCATACACAAAATAGGACACTCATATACAATTGTGAACTGTCTTACAGGCAAAATGCTCCATAGTTCTTAAATAATAATATGGATTCACAGTGTTAGTATGAATCTGTATTCATAAATGCAAAGAGAGTCAACCAGTTCAGATATCACTGCTCCTTTATAATCTGTCCAGAAGGTGCAGAAATTACTGTCTGTACTAGACTATAGTGGACAATGTGAAATCTACATTTCTGGTGAAGTTCCTGGTTTCGTTACAAAACCATGGCATTTCATTCTTGCTTGCTTGCTTCCAAAGCTATACAGATTAGACTAGTGAGCTTTCCAAGGGTCAGCTTTAAGCCCTGAGTCTCATATTCCATATACACCCTGTCCCCCACACCCACTACTGTATTCTAATCTCTGTGGGGGGAAACCAACTAGTTTTTGCATTAATTAACTTGTATTAATTAATACAAGTTAATTAATGCAAGTTTAGCTCTTTTATTCTGATCACAGGATGTGCTCTTTTTTTAATGCAGAGCTCTAATGCTTCATGTGTGGTACTACAGTTCAGCTTCATAAATAGAATACCCCCCCCCCAAAAGGGTTTTTCAGAAGCTGTTCAGAAGCTTTGGAAACTTGGGCTGAATGCACTACATAAATATTTGCTTTAGAATGACAGTCCAGAGAGATGTGCAGGCCTTGGAGTTAAAGTTCTTTCACAGAGTTGCCATTGCTTCAAAACGCCACCCCCGCCTCAGGGAGAATGCAGCTTGTAAAATGTTAAGCTGTCATCCTCACAGTCATAAGAGAAGAATTTCTGCAAACCTTAGATTAGGTCAATAGGAGTTGCTACACTTCTCAAACGTTACCCTTTTTGCATGTATTTCTGATTGATATTATGCCCCAACTAAGCAATGCTGTGGCATAATGGCATTTTAGACCTGACATGTGCTTGATGCTTACCTTGTTAACTTATTTGGATTTCTAAAGACCTTTTATCTCAGCATGAAGGCAAATTATGAATTTGCAATCACATGCACAGCACAGCAGAGGCTGTCAAAATTTATACACCCAACCCTGGGCTTGAATGTCCTTAGCACACGAGAAACATGAGTTGTTGCTAGGGGAAACATAACCAACACTAAAGTCCTCCTAGACTAGTGTGTGCATCCTGACTGGCTATATACTGCCCTGGTTTGGAGCATAAAGCTTTCCTCCTTCAAGGTGGCATATCATTACAGCAAGTACGTTACAGTGAAGAGAGTGTGACTGGAATACAAATGTGATTAATGAGTAAAATGGGTTGTGAGTAGTCTCTGCTGACCATGGATATGATTACCGGGAGAGAAATGGAGGATGTATTCTCCCACTTTACAAATGGGGTAGTATAATTAGTTTTACACACAGTTAATAAGGCTGCAATCCTATCCACACTTACTTAGGAGTAAAACTCATTGAACTTAGCAAGACTTACTTCTGAGTAAGCATGCACAGGATTGTACTGTAAATCACTAAACTTACTTGGAAATCCAGTAACAAAATTTAAAAAATGTTTGGGTAATAGTGGTCATACTCACGTCTATTTGGGAAGAGAACTCAGAGTTGCATATTAGAAGTCAAAGGGGTAGCTTCTCTTGTTCCTTGGGTTGCCTCCCTCCCTGGATAGTTATTCTAAAGCATTTTGTGGACTGGTGAAGAGCCTTTATCTCCTTTTCCCTTTCATCTGCCTGATTTAAGGCTAGAGTGTGAGATTAAACACTGTTATTAGATGCACTTGTTTTGCCTTAGATACACTTGAGGAAACTTACTCCCCCACCCCCCACCCCATGACTTAGATAAGCTCACACAGTTTGAGAAGCCCCCCGTTTTACACAGTTCCACATACTGACTGATGGCCAGGTTACTAAGGAGCCTTTAATAAAATTCAGCTGCAGTACTAGACCAGCAAATTGCACAGATGTTTTTTAAAATGTTATTCTCGTACCTTATAGAAATTATTTTCAATGTTCAGACTGGAGAGGTTCTAACTCTTAAAAAACAACAACAGAACTAATCAACAAGGAGGTGATTCTGAGTCTTACCTTTATAGATTCATAGAATTTTAGAGCTGGAAGGGATGGTGAACTTCTTCTAGTCCCGCTCTCTGCTCAGTGCAAGAACATACATGATGCTAAGTTATCATTAAATGCATTTACATTCATGACAAAAAGACCAGTTTCTCATTTGCACAAATGTGATTAAATGGAAATTTCAGTCCCAGTGTCTTGGGATTTATTTTATTTTATTTTGCACAAGTATCTGATCACAACTAAATTATTGGGAGTTTAGTTCTGTGTCAAAGACACTGGCATTCCCGGATTCAGTAAAGGGCAGCTTAGCAACATTACGAATAGAACTTTTCAATATCTTTTTAGGTTATACTTCTCAGATGGTTGCGGCCTCTAGATCTGCAGGATGAGGATATCATGCCACCTGCAGTCAAAACAGAAGCACTACATAAAGCTCTGGTCCCCAGTTTTTGTTTATACACTAGCTGAACAGTTTTTGTTTGAACACTAGCCCATTTTTATGTTGGCATGTGTATAGATGCGTGCATGGAGCCAGCGTGGTGTAGTGATTAGAGTGCTGGACTAGGACCGGGGAGACCCGACTTCAAATCCCCATTCAGCCATGAAACTAGCTGGGTGACTCTGGGCCAGTCACTTCTCTCTCAGCCTAACCTACTTCACAGGGTTGTTGTGAAAGAGAAACTCAAGTATGTAGTACACTGCTCTGAGCTCCTTGGAGGAAGAGCGGGATATAAGTGTAATAATAATAATAATAATAATAATAATAATAATAATAATAATAATAATAAAAAATCAGGACTGTACAACTTGGTCCCGCAAGCTGTTGTAGAACTACAGTTCCCATCACCGCCACTCACAATGGCCAATAGTCAGGGATGTTGGAAGTTGTAGTCTAACAACAGCTGGAGGGCTGAAGGTGTGCAGCCCTGGTGTAAAGGGAGGTCCTGTAGGATTCCTATCAGCAAGAGCTTAGCCACTGACAGTCTCAGGGAGCTACTGGGCAGGTTTTGGCCTTACTGCAGTGCTGTAAAATGATAGAGAACCAAACATCTTTTTTTTAAATGGCAAATATTTTTTTCTTTATTGAACTTCAACTGAAAGAAAAAACAGCATAATATAATCAAGAAAAACTATTGACATAATATATGTCTATTTTATTTTAAAATAATCCTTCTACTCAGGAGAATATCTTCAAAGTGCAAATAGTTCATTAAAATTAGACTAAATCTCTGAAAACTCTTCTTTACCACTTTGCTGGAATGAAACCAGTTCAAATACAGACAGGGAACACATGTCAGTCATCCTGGAGAGAATATATCTATGTGGTCACTAAGAGTCGACACCGACTTGACGGCACTTAATGAATCAAACGCACAGATGTCAGTTATCCAAAGTTGTAAATCAGAAGTAGATCTGTCCTTCCAATGTTGCATAATAATCCTTTTAGCAACTTTCGATATTCTAAGAGTCCACAGTTCTTGGTGTAAGGATAAATTCCATATACTAGAACCACATCTTATCTGCATAGCTCCATCCCGGATTCAATTTCCTGGTCATACTAGAGTGTGACACAATGTTGGGATATATATTATTCGATATGTTGGTCATATATATATGAGAAAGAGAGAGGGAGAGAGAGAGATCTTATACATGCGTGTGCACGCACGCGCACAGAGGCACTCTTACCCCTGTCCCCCCAAATTCTCTTTAGTATGTCCTGGGTGGGGTGGTTCCTCGGCGGAGCATGATGATGCATAACATAAAGGGTAGGGGGGCCTCCAAAGGCCTTTAGGTCCAGGTTCCAAAATTACTTAGGTTCACCTCTGTGTGTGTGTGTGTGAATGAGAAACTGATTCATCCAGTTAGTCTCTTCCTATGTTGCTTGTTGGATGCAGGAAACATCCCAAAGAACGAACTACGTTTTCCCCTGGACCAGGAACACAGCTGGGCTCTGCCCTACTACCTGTGCTTTGCAACAGGATTAGTTTCTGCTGGCTTGTGGACTGGACTCTGGACTGCAGAGATCAGAGTGTTGATAGATAAACATTGATTCTGATTTCCAATGCCTGGGTTACTGAAGATGAAAATGGCTATATAAAAACTGAACTGTACCGCCCTTTTGTATAGAGGCCACACACAAAAATCTGCAAACGGGTTTTGGACAGTTACAATGTCCACACCTTTTGAAACCCAGGAAGTTTGCTTGAAACAAGGAAGTTCCATGCAAAATTAAGCAGAATGTTGAGTCGATGGCTGTACACAGTCATGTAGAACTCTTGCAAGAAGTTTTGAGTAGAGCTGGAAGTACGAAGAAAAAGCTTACTTAATTGGGTTTGGGTTTTGAAGGCCAGCATCATCATCTGTTGCATGGGAGGTAGATAATAACAACAACAGCAACAACACAACATCCTGATTCTCTAGAGATATTGTGGATTCTCTGGATGTTCTGATCAGAAATAATAATACTGAATGGAACGTGCTCTGATCATAACGGGACATGACTGAAGAACCAACTTTCCACGCCATCCGAGGCAAAAGGAATTTATTCACTCGCTCTTTCCTTATTTTGACCCACTCACTCCACCGTCGCCCCTAGGAAGTAAAGACTACCGCAACGCACGGGATTCTGGGAGTCGTAGTTCACTTGTCCTAACCTTCACGGTAGACACCCAGCTCTACAGATTAGGCTGAGAACTACTGCTGGCATTAGGCGGGTGTCCTGCCGCTAAGATGGCGGCTCCCTTAGTGCTGGTGCTTCTGGTGGCTGTGACAGTTCGGGCCGTGCTGTACCGCTCCAGCCTGGCCGTGCTCATCTCCGAGAGGGTGGAGGTGGCGTCCCCTTTAAATGCCTGGAAGCGAGGTGAGGGCCTGCTGTGGGGCGGGGGCTGAGGTTTCCCCCTCGGATTACAGAAGGGCAGCAGCAAGCGCGAGCTGAAAGAACACTCCCCTCGCTCGGCTTCTGTAGGAGCCACCCCAGTGAGAATCTCTCCGATCTGGGGCTCCCACCCTCCCAGGGAGGAGGGGGCATTGGGGCTTATAAGTAGTAATCATGGTCGCATTGGGCGCTCTCCTTGGCTTTGGATTGTGCTGTGGAGTGAAACACGTCTTGAGTATGTGGAGTAGTGCAGATTCAAACAATGTAATCCCGGAAAAAAGATTTCTGCAAATGTTAAAACTGCCAACTCCGCCCCCCCGCCCCCAATAGAATTCCTGTTCCATTAACAGTTGCATAACTTACACAAGTTTAGTGGTCGGACCTTCTCATGTCACTGAGATGGAGGAATGGAGGCAAAACTTCACTTACTGCAGTTTGCCTGTTATGCAAGTGTAAAAGGCACAGGAGCCTTGCGGGGGGGGGGCGCGAGGGAGTTAGCTACTCTAATCATGAGCTTGTCTGCACTTTGCAGAAAAGAGGCCATGTGATAAAAGAGGTAGTATAGTGGAAGTAACTTGCCTAGGGAGCAAGAGGTTGCTGGTTCGAATCTGCTCTGGGAAACACTTATATCGGGCAGAAGTGATATAGAAAGATGCTGAAAGGCATCATCTCATATTGTGTGGGAGAGGGCAATGATAAATCCATCCTCTGTTCTACCAAAAGAAAATCACAGGGCTCTGTGAGCACCAGGAGTCAACACCAACTCAACGGCACAACTTTAAAGCCACTTAATGGCGCAGCAGGGAAGTAATTTGCCTAGGAAGAAAGAGGTTGCTGGTTTGAATCCCTGTTGGTATGTTTCCCAGACTATAGGAAATACCTATATCGGGCAGCAGTGCTATAGGAAGGTGCTCTCATATTGTGTGGGAGATGGCAATGGTAAACCCCTCCTGTTTTCTACCAAAGAAAACCACATGGCTCTGTGGTCGCCAAGAGTCGACATTGACTCGATGGCACAACTTTACCTTTATAGTTATCGACGGCACAACTTTACCTTTATAGTTATCGATGGCACAATTTTACCTTTTTAGTTAAGAACCAATGACTACAAAAAATAATCTGTTGAGCCAGTATGTATGTTTATCAGAGTTACAATTAATGGAATTCAGACTACTTGTTTTCTTGTCTTTGTTCTGTTGTCCAGTAATCAAACCTAGTACAAGTTGTGCAGAAGATAAATCCTGGTGCTGGTAATACAGTAGCACAAAACAGTAACCAGCGGTACTGATCCTTTTAGTAGGGATGTGTACAAGCTGTTTGTGCACCCTACAGTAGGGTGGGGAGCGGTTCCCTTAAAAAGCAGTTAAAGAACTCCTAACCTGTTCCCCACCCCGCACTCTGCCACCCATGTCCCAAATGCCTACGTGGGCCTGCAGCCTCTGTGAAGCATTGGCACGCACATGGCTGGCATGCATACATACAAATGCTGACCATTTGGATGGTCAGCAGTACCATATTGACCACCCAAATGGCTGGTGCATGTGCATGCCAGCCATGTGCATTCCAATGACACGTGGAGACTTCAGGGAGCAGCGCATGGGTGTTTCGAATGTGAATGCCAGTGGTGAAAAAGCAGTGGGGTGGGTGAAAGCAGGTAAGCAGGAGCTCCTTTCTTGCTTTTTAAGATAACTGCTCCCCACCCCACCAAGCTGGCGTCTGAGCTGGTTTGGTACTTCAAAGAGGAGGTGCATGCCTGTTACACCTGTTAGAAGTGAGAATTCTAAAGCATTGCTCTTGGCACTGCAGTAACTGCTTCTGGCCACTAGAGTCATGAGGAGGTCTCTATTGGTCAGTTACCAGTCAGTCAGAACTCTTCAGTTGTTAAAGGCTAGTGCCTGTTTGTATATGTTGTTCTAATTATGTGATGTTTTAGTTTATTAATACATCTTTTTTTTAACTCAACCTACTGTTTTCAGATAAATCTCTTGGACTAAATTTCTTTACCACCAGAGCATACTCTGCTGTGTGAGGACTTTAATTACCCTCCTCACACCCCTCTACAGATCCTAGTGATGCTGCATGCAAATTCCTCAAGTCAATATTCTAATCATATTTTAAAGAAAATCACAGATGCAGTGTCTCCTAGTACTGCCATAGAATAAAACTCCAAATATGGAGCACAGCATGCATTATAATGATATTAAAGGCAGACCTCTAATGTTCAATCATATTCACGTTCTCTGTATTGGATGAGACATTTTGATGTTGCTCAAAAATCTGGATCTTCTCAGGTCATCTCTATTTAAACGCATGACTCCCCTGAAACCTCCTCACAACCTTCTGTCACAATCATGTACAAATCATGAAGCTTTGTGGCATGAATGTGGATATTTTTAAATCATTGTGGTACTACAAGGTACTGGATTTGTGTGTGTGTGTGTGTGTGTGTGTGTATGTGTTTTTTTTTAAAATGGAGACAGATTTGAAATGAAACATGATCTGCATATAAAACTCATTATATGTGAAGACTCTTGCCTGGAAAAAGAATTATTTTGGTCACTGTGACACATTGATTTGATTTCTATCCTACTTTGCCCCATGGGCTCAGAGTGACTTAAACAACAACAAATATGTATATACCGCTTTTCAACAAAAGTTTCCAAAGTGGTTTACATAAAGAAATAATAAATACATAAATAATATGGATCCTTGTCCCCAAAGGGTTCACAATCTAAAAAGAAACATAAGATAGACACGAGCAACAGTCACTGGAGGGGTGCTGTGCTGGGGGTGGATAGGGGCAGTTGCTCTTCTGCTAAATAAAGAGAATCACCACGTTAAAAAGGAGGTGCCTATTTTTCCAGTTGTTAGGGGTAAAAGTGTCCCCCCCCCCCAATGTTAACACTCCATTCTCCCTAGGGAGTATGAGACATGGATCATTGTTTTTAGTGCAGTCAGTAGGGGAAGCTGTAATATAAGTTTAAAAGATTAATTTTTGGAGTCTGCCTTTTAAAATGATAGCCGACATGATGGGCAGCACTGCATTGACGTTAGGGACTCACCGGGCCCCCTGTGCAACTTGAAAGGCTGTGAAACGACTTAAACCCACTTCTGAGCAGTTGCGCACTGCTCCTTCCATGGTTACTAATTGTTTCCAATGGAAGGAGCGCTGTGCAAATCCCCAGAGGCGGTTTTAAGTCATTCCACAGAAGCCCCATCGGGCTACCTTCAAGTTGTGCAGTATCCTCAGTGGTCCCGAGTGTTGACACAGGGTTGCTTGTCATGTCTGCCAATGAGAATTCATGTCCACCTTTTAAATAAAAGGGTTTTATTTATTTATTTGCTCCTTTGAAATGATGGGTTTGCAGAATCCATGACTTAGCAACCATGGGAGAGACATGTCAGTTGTGCTTGGATGATCAAGGGTGGGGTTGTGTATGGATAAACCATTAAGTTTCATGAGTACCCATTCCCTAGGATTTTATGCTAGTGTGGCAGCATGACATGCTGGGGCCATGATGTTTTAGCAGGCAGGCAGAGCAACTGTGTGCCAAATGTGTGTGGATGATGGATTTTGTGTGATTTGTCTTAAGAAGTCATCCAGTCCTATATAGATCCAGCCTTTAAGCTTGGTGTGACTTGTCTTAATTTTGGATAACTCCTGTTTTGCAGTGGTCGAAGGGCTAGCCTTACTTGACTTGGGTGTGTCTCCATATTCTGGAGATGTCTTTCATGAAGTAAGTGTACCTTGTTTTGGTTTCCTAAAATAATCTTTTATGCTATGAAATGTCTTTTATCCTGAACATTCTAAAAACAGTGGATGTGATCCTTTACCATGTCAGGATGCAGGACTGCATGCAGAGGGATCCCGGTATAAAGGAGTCCCGAATGCAGGAGTGTGTGCATATATTCCTGTTTCCTCCCTCCAAGACACATAGTACATGTACACGTGGTCTGGATGTGCCCCGCATATCCCCATCCACCCAAATCTCCCTGTCTGTGCAGTGGAAATGATTTGAGCACTGAATCTTGTCCAGCACATTGGAAGGGAGAATTCGATGTATGGGAATATGGGAGGCACACATAAACTTCCTGTTCCCCATACCAGGTGTTCCCAACCTTGGATCCCCAGATGTCATTGAACTACAAATCCCATCATCCCCAGCCAAATGGCCAGTGGATCTCCAGTGGGGTGGAGAACCAGTATAGGGTGGAGAGCTGATCTTACATTAGTGAGCATGAATTATCCCCTTTGCTAAGCAGGATTTGCCTTGGTTTGCATTTGGATGAGTGATGACATGTGAGCTCTCTCTTCTGTAAGATATTCCCCTTCAGAGATGGAGCTGCCACTCAGTGGTAGAGTATCTGCTTTGCATGCACAAGGTCCTGGGTTCATTCCCTGGCATCTCCAGGTAGGGCTGGGAAAGACCATTACCTGAAATCTTGAAGAGCTTCTGCCTGTCAGTGCAGACAATACTGAGCTAGATGGGCCAATAGTCTGACTTGGTATAAGGCAGCTTCCTATTTTCCTGCATGTCATCTACTATAGCTATCTTAGCTGAATATTATGAATGAAATCTCTAAATGAGTGGCTCTGGGTTTACATGTTGCTCCATATTCTGAAAAGACAATAGGAACATCCACATGTTATGTTCAACTTTTGTATGACGAGTGTACAGTGTACACAGGTGTACATCTGTGCACCAATCATTCACATTTTATGCTGAATGCAGGTAGAGAAGTACACTTCCTATCTGTACCATGCATTTGAAGGGCCTGTATCCAGGTTCACTTTTAAAATGAGCACAGGTACAGTCATTCACACAAACATGTGTACTAGTGTACAGACATCTGTATACTCATACAGCATAATGTCAGAATCTGGCTAATGTACCACTACTGTACAAGGTTTAAAGTGTAAACTTCTATGTGCACCACTTTAGCAAATACAGGTGAACCTTGGCACACGCGGTCCCAGCAATCGTGTTTTCGTGTATCTGTGGTCAAGCAATTGACACCCAACCTTGGTATACGTGGAGGGGGGAGGCGAAAAGGGGTTAATTTTCCCATATCTGCAATTATAAGGTGGCTGGAAATGACCAAGGATTTTGAAGAAAGGAGCCATTTTGAGGCTCATTTGTGTTTAAGGGGGGCACCATGATTTTTTATGGGAAAATGGGCAAAAATTGGTATTTTAGGGGCATCGCTAGACAGCTGGGAAACACAGAGCCCGGTAGGGCACTTTCCCCACCTTGTTTCTGCAATTTTCAGCCCCTTTTTTGCTGCCTTGGGAACCTAACCCCCTGATTCACATTACGCTAATGCCCCATTATCCTTGGTTTCACCACCTGTGGAAATTGGCGGGAACATAACCTCTGCGGATAACAGGGTACACCTGTAAATCTGTTTTGAAAACCCTGACTATGAGTTGTTTTGATCTGAAGGCAGGTTGCCAAGTTTAATTGTGTTTTTATTTTAATTTTCCCCCCTAGACACCACTAATAATATACCTCTTTCATTTCCTGATTGATTATGCTGAACTGGTATTTATGGTAAGTGTTGCTTTCAGTTTCATTTCATGATCTACAGCAGAACTGCCTTTCTTTCAGAATTTATTCCTTGATTGCTTGAGAATGTAGCAGCAGGAGTGATTCACACAACGTGATTTTTCAGGCATGTTGTAACTGCTGTGAAGGCTTCTTGTCATGACTGACATTCAACAAAATTGCCGCTGTTCATGGGTTTGTCAGGGGCAAATGGTGTAAGTGAGCCATTCAACCCCACTAAATGCAGTGGCAGCATCCAGGAGCAGTATTCTGTCAGCAAAAGTGCCTTCCATTCACGGAAGTAGCATTGTGCTTACACAAGGGATGCTTAGGTTCGTGGAATGGGTCCTTGCATGCACTCTGGGAACAGAAGGAGTTTTCATTGACAGAGCAACAGCATTCAGCTAAAGGCCTAGATTCTGCCTGATGTAACATAGTTCTGAGTAAACCTGCTTAAATCCTGCTGTTACTGTATATGTAAAAATGTTATGGAAAATATGAATGCTTGAACTTTTTGTGTAAACCAGTGCTTGTGGAGGGATAAAATGCTATCATGTGATTATCCAGGGACTGTTGTATAATTTTATGAAGTTTGTTGTAATTCTTCCCTCTGCTCCAGTCTTTACTTACACGATGTTCCCACATGTAGCATATCTTGGTGCACATTGAATCTTCACATCTTATCTTAAACACAAGTTTTTATTTGGCTGCTGACAATTATTGTGGGGTGTGCGAAGGAAAACAGAGAACTGGAGCTTACGATGGCACAAAGATAATGAATCCCAGTTATATTTGTTTTCCACTTCTACTTTAGTGACAATGATAATCCAGAAATTGTAATTTCTCTTACGGGTTCCTTACTGAAAGCAGCTGCAAAGCTCTTGTGATTTCAGTTGGAGCAGGTCATACATGATAATCCTAAAAATAGTTTTAAAAATTTCTGAATCATAACTAATACAGAGAAATGGAGTAAATTCATTTTTTGGCACATTCTGTTGACTAGTTTCAGTTTTGTTTTATTTACATTCACATTTTTATATTGCTTTTAAGTTGTCTATTTTATGACACGGTTGAAAATGTTAAAAATAGTCTATATTTAAATATATAAATTTTTATAAATTTAAATTTATATAATAGTCTATAATCAGGGATTCTCAACGTTGGGTCCCCAGATGTTATTGGACTTCAACTCCCATAATCCCCAGCCCCAGTGGCTTTTGGTTGGGGATTATGGGAATTGAAGTCCAATAACATCTGAGGACCCAGCGTTGAGAATCCCTGGTCTATATTAATATATTTAATATAGACTATTATATAAATAGTCTATATTAAAAATAGGCTATAGTGTATAGTCTATATACACAATCCTGTCAATGAAGTAGCTTCAAAGCATAGTACATACATGTTATGTTCTGATTTTTCCTCCATATCCTACTTTTTTAAAAAAAATAACATTTTCTGTGATTTTTTTTTTTTTTAAAGATAACAGATATGTTGACTGCTATTGCACTCTATTTGGCCATTCAGGATTACAACAAAGTTTTGGTAAGTAAGCAGGTACTATTTTTGGTTCAGGTTTTGTTATTTATTATTCTATTTAAACATTTATACCCCGCCCCACCAGTACATTACTGCTTGGGGCACTTACAACATTAACAAAATAGATACATCATAGAACAATAAAAATATAATAAAATTTTAAAAGTTAAAAGGCAGGCTAAAACCACATTTAAAAGTTACAAATTTAAAAAGTTTCAAATTAAATTTTTTAAATAAAAAGCTAAAAACTAAGAAACCTACCAGATATAAGCAGTAGATAAAATATTAAAAATCCTCTCTAAAAAGATGTACAGTTATTGCTTTAAAACACTGAGTGAGAGAGCATGGCAAAGCTTTTCTAGGAGGGCATTCCACAGCCAAGGGGTCACAATAAAAAAGGCCCTGGTTCTAGTCCACTCCAGCTGGATTTCTGCAACCATGCTGACCATGCAAATGGCCACCACACATGCATGGAGGCCATGTGCATGCCGGTATCACGCGAGTGCAGCTGGAGGAGAGCGCCGCTGGTGCATGAAGTGCAAGTGCAGCTTGGGGGAGTGCCACCAATACAGGAAATGGTGGCGAGCATTGGAGGAACAGGTATGCACCTGCTCTCCGTTTTAAAGGCTCTGGGGGTATGCTGCGAATCACACTTCGAATTACAATTCATGCACATCCCTAGGGCAGACAGTGTACAGGAAATGTACTGTAACCAATGTGGGGTACCTGTTGGACCATATTTGCCCATATGAACCTGAGTTGGGTTATGTTGGCAGTCCCTCCTGATGTGTATCATCATTTGCAGGACTGGCTCTAGATTTCAGAGAGTTTTCAACAAACTGCCCTCCATTGGTGCCTTCCTTCCTGGTTGGGCCCTCAAAGAGCTGCTCTGCTACCACCACACAAAGACCATGAGCACAGGGGCAGTCTCAGGGTTTGGCAGTGGACACATCTGCGGATCTTAGCGCTCAGCAGCTGCCCAGCAATCTGATCCTGCTGTTAAAGTCTTTCACAATAGTCACATTATTTCATATTCATGCAGTATGGAACTATACAATAGTCCAAAAACGAACAAGCAGGGGAAACAATTAATTAAACAAGAAAGAGCAATTGGCTCCACCCAGGAGTATCATGTTTGTTGTGTTGGTTGATGGATTTTCATCCATATGTGTTTTTGTTGTGTGATCAGTTAGAAGGAAATATAAGTGTCTTGGAATAGAGACAGTTTTATGTATGGTACCATTCACTGTACCCTCTAAGGCGTGTGCATGTGCAAGTGCTCACAAGTTTTCTGATGTCCGCTCAGTTAATTTTAGATCCCGCTCAGGTTGAATTAGAAAGGCCTCACTCTGAATGCATCTGCGCACACAGTGCCTTGATATTGCCGCCCAGAACAATACTCATTCTGCACAGAGATGGAAAAAATTAGAGGGATCACTGATACCACTGCACTGAATTCATAGACTTTTCAATATGAACAGCATTACTCAGATTGGAACTGATATGCAGTAAATAAGTAGTGCAAATGAGCTCATACAGAACTTGCTTTTTCTTCTCCCCTCAACATGTGCAAGTGAAGCCTGAGAAATGCAAACTTCCTAAGCGTAATTGATTAGTACAGGTGGCCTTCATTATCCACGGACTCTGTATCCACAGTTTCGAGTATCTGCAATTGGGTCTTAGAGAATTTCATTATCTGCGGATAGAAAAATAGGCCAAATTTGCCTATCCGTGGTTTTGAGTGGCCAGAAATGGCCTGGAAATGACTTCTGATGTCATTTCCAGCCACCATTTTCCATCAGAGAGCCATTTTGTGGCTCTTAAAAAAAAATTGTGTGGGGGGGATATTTGACCACTTGTCGGGGTTTGAGGGGCATTGCTGGAGACCTTGAGACCTGGAGAATAATGTACTGGTGCCCCTGGTGGCGCAGTGGTAAAACTGCCGCCCTGTAACCAGAAGGTTACAAGTTCGATCCTGACCAGGGGCTCAAGGTTGACTCAGCCTTCCATCCTTCCGAGGTCGGTAAAATGAGTACCCAGAATGTTGGGGGCAATATGCTAAATCATTGTAAACCGCTTAGAGAGCTCCGGCTATAAAGCGGTATATAAATGTAAGTGCTAAGTGCTATTGCTACTGTCAATTTCTTCTTTTATTTCTGCCCCCCCTTGGTTTTTGGGGGCCCCCCGTTTTTTTGTTTAGGAACCTGACCCTGCAATTTCCATTGACTCAAGGTTTTGCTATCCGCGGTTTCTGTATTCACATCTATACATGAGACAGAACCCCCGTGAATAATGAGGGCCACCTGTATCTTCATACTGCTACAACAACAACAATATGTATATACCGCTTGTCAACCAAAGTTCTCAAAGCGGTTTACATAAAAAAGTAAATAATACATCAAGAAGATGGTCCCCTGTCCCCAAAGGGCTCACAATCTAAAAAGAAACATAAGGCAGATACCAGCAACAGCCACTGGAGGGATGCTGTGCTGGGGTTGGATAGGGCCAGTTGCTCTCCCCCTGCTAAATATAAAAAGAATCACCATTTTGAAAGATGCCTCTTTACTTAGTTAGCAGGGGTTATTGTCCATACGCATTTGGACAATACATTTTCTAGTGCTTAGGATTCACATACAGTACCACTTTCAACCATTGTATTAATTGATTTCTGGCAGACTTGGTTATGGGGTTACACTCCCCCAGAAGGAACAGGTACGCAATACAAAATGCTGGTTATTACCTTTAAAGCCCTGAATGACTTGGGCCCGGGCTACCTTAGAGAGCACTTTCTTCTGTATGATCCCCTTTGCATGTTGAGGTCATCTGGAGAGGTCTGTCTCCAGTTACCACCTGTATGTCTGGTGACGACTTGTAGCTGCTCCTGGCCTATGGAATGCACTCCCCGCAGATATGCGCAGTTTAGGCTTACTGTTGGCCTTTAAGAGAGCCCTAAAAACTTACTTGTTTGGCCTGGCCTTCCAAGGTTTTAAAATTGTTTTAAAGTATTTTAATTGGTTTTTAATGGTTCTGAATTGTTTTAAAATTGTTTTTATATTGTTTTAAGCATTGTGTTTTAAATGGTGTTTGTTTTTATGTTTTTTAATACTTCTTGTGCACCGCCCAGAGCCTTTGGATGGGGCGGTCTAAAAATGTAATTAATAATAATAATAAAAATTATTGAGACTTAGCAATTTTAGCATCAGACTTTACAATACAATTATGTGTTCATATATTCAAGAACAGAGGATTGACTGATAGTTTCACAGATGGTCTAGTATGCCTCCAGGGATTATGAATCTCTACTAATTCCTTTGAAATATAATTTCAGAGTATAGATTGTCTCAGGAAAAGAGGAAGTAGGAGATATTATTTTCTTCATAGTTAGTGGTAGAGATCTTTGCTGTAGAGGGATCTGTTGAAGCAAATAGGTTATGTTAATTATACTGATAAATCATTTTTCAATACAAATAGAGGCACTAGATATACTATGTGTGTTCTCCTCATAAATCTAACATAAGTTGTGACTTGACCTCATTTTTATTAAGTTATGAGATATGAAAAGAAATTAATATTTTAAGCTCTTCTGAAGCTCTGCTCTGAAAGGTCAGTGCTGATATATTAAGGGAATGACAATATTTTATATAATTAACTCAATATATTTCTAAATTGTCTTTAAAAATATATAATGCAAATCTGAAAAAGCTTACCATGTCACACAAGATGGTTCTGGTTATTCAAAGGTCGTAAGCAGCAGAATACGAACTGGGCTGTTAAGCTTGGATTTATTCTATAATCTGAAGAGATTAGCATTTTCCTCCACCATCAGGATGGTGGACAGGGTAGCAAAACACACGTGAATATGAGTGTTTTCTGACTTATGGCATTTTTCTCTCATGTCCAGTTTAAAAAGCAAAAACTGCTGATAGAACTGGATAAATATGCACCTGATGCTACTGACCTTTTCCGGACTCCCACGGAAATGTACTACATCCCGCTCAAGGTAGCACTGTTGTAAGTATTGCCTTCAGAGGATGCTTGTCTTCTAGTCCACAGAACGTTTATTGTTGCTTTTTATATTGGCTTGGATCCAGAGAAGCTCAAGAGGAGCTTCCCTTCACACAGCAGGGCTTCCTTGCCCCTTCCTTTAGCTGTCTGTGCCACCCTCCTGCCGCAGAATAGCTGCTCTTGAGGATCAGTAGGCCCTCTGAATATGGCACAAGGATGTGGCACAGGGGACTGCAGGTGGAAGATAGGAATCAGTGTAAATTCACACACACACACACACACACACACACACACACACACACACCCTGTACGAGTGGTCTTCCACTCCCACACTGGGCTTTGTGGATCCCACCTATTGCCTCTTATAGTATTTCAAGGGCTTAACCATTATAAGAAAACATGGGATGACTTATAATCTAAAAGGAAGTGCACTGGAAGGAAAAGAGGGAAGGAATGTTAATGTGTTTATTTGTGGGTTTATATAGGTTGTGAGGATTGCGTCAGCTGCATTCCCAAAGCAAAGCTTTACAAAATACTGCTCCACATTTGTAGATGGTAAGCATGCCCAGTTCAAATAGAAGAAAGTTACACCAGAGGAAGAAATGAAATTATGAAAATCCTATTATCTCTGTGTTTTAATTTAGCTGTCTGGTGAAAAGTCAATTTTGTGTGTCCTCTAAATTCATTAAAAATGAAGCTGGGTTGACATTAGATGGGAATCAAAAATTTAAAGGCTATAGATGTTTGAAACACGCAATTTTACTTTCTGTATTTGACCAGCTATAGTAGTGTCTTGATATTTCGTTTTGACAGTATGTCAGTGTCTGTTGGCACTTATATTTATTTAATCAACTTTAATAAACTAACTATTAAACTAACTATTTAATAAAATAAACTATGTGGATCCAAATCTGGACTGAATTCAGAGGACTTACGGTACTTGTTTCTTGTCTCATCAGCCCACCCCAGTGTTAAGGTAACTGAAGTAGGTGGACTTTAGTTCTGACAGGGTGAAATCTGAAAACCTGCTTTTAAAGGAATCATTATTTATTTTGTCTAGTCTAGAGATGAGTGAAGGCATTGCCTTTTATTGAATTCTTTTCTCCCACTAATCAATTTTCTGTACTCCCCTCCCTGCAATCTCTCCAACAAGAGGAAAAGGGGTAGAACTTCATGAGCCATCAGATCCCTGGATCAGAGCCAAAAATGTCTGCACAAACCAGACACCTGGATGCAGAGCATTCATCCTGTCCCTCCCACCCCGGCCATTGCCATAAGCAGCCTCTTGGGGTGGAAAGAATACTCAAGAGCCCCCAAGGCTATTCACTGGGAGCTACCCAGATGTTGGGAGCAGTTTTCCCACACAGATTTGCCCTTGCTGGATCCAGGATGTAATTCTTTATTCCTGATTACAATTTTATTATAGTGCCGATGATTAATCCAATGGCTTACCTGCTGAACAATAATCTATCAGTGTGTCTCTGCTCTTTTGAGCCTAGTAAAAGGAGATCATTGCATTGTAAAGCTTTTAATGGGAGTAGCTGCTATCTTAAAATATTCAACACATCATTCAGTAGTGAAAAGAATCTCTGAAAAGTATACAGTGGAGTTTTATCGTTGCCGCTTTTCAAAGACACCAGCTCAAATATACTGAGGCTTGAAAGAAAATACACACACGCGCCTTTTAATTAAGTTGTATAAATAAGGAACATACAAAATTACACATTTTACAAATATTTAAATATAGAGTAAATAGGAAAGAGGATTTGTCTATATGAATTATGGAAACATGACCATTGGTGCTGCAATTTTCTTCTTCTTTTAGTCTGATTCATTGTAAATGTTCACATGTTGGTAGTGGTTCTTGAACCATCTGCACTGTGCTCACATAATTCCTTCAGTCAAACTTATTCAGTGGTGGAATGTATTCCCCCCCCCCTTCAATATGTTTTACACACATTAATTTATCTCTTTTATAACATTTTTCTAAAGGTGTAAGAGTAGTGGCAATTACATATTAATAGATAGGTGTGGTGCCTATCCCTAAAAGTCTTCCAGTCTAAGGCTGCAATTTTGTGCACACTTACCTAGGAGTAAGCCTGATTGAATACAGTGGAACTTCTGAGGAGATGTGTTTAGGATTGCACTCTAAGTCTAATAGGGAATGAGAAAATGGAGAAGATATAACCTAATATTGTGCAGGGTTAGTAAGAGGTAAAAGAGTAGCGTGTCAGCAGAAATGCTGTGTCAGATCTTAGCCAGAATGTTGCTGAGCCAGTGAACACAGGTGAAGAGAGATGGGGAGTAATTTCCACATCTCTCCTCCCTCCAAAGGTACTTCTTGGCTTTGGAAATATCTTTTTAGGGCTACAGTACGCAACCCTCAAGGACATATTTCTGAAGCCAAAAAGTATTTTTAGAGGGAGGAGAGAGAAGCAAACATTGTTCCTCGCCCCACCCCACTCTGTCCGCATTTGCCTGCTCGGCACCATGCTGGCTGAGCTCCAGTACAGCATTTCTGCAGACAGCTACTCTTTTATACCCTGCTAGCTCTGTGCTGAAAATGAGCCAATATTTTTTGTATACTAATATGAAATCAACCCACTCCCTCCAATATTGATTTATGTGACATATTTTCCCTCTCCTCCATTCCCACTCACATGCACCAATGCCAAGCCTAGCCCACCTTCACTCCCTGAAACCCGCAGTTTACATGATCATCCCTGATCTCTCTCTCTGTCAAACCCATTTCTCGAAGAAAGGAACATTTCCCCCTTTTACATCATCATTGCTCAGAAGAGGTTGAATTTTAAATGTATTCTTTCTGCTGTGACATTTCCCTTTCCATCTTTGGCTCTTGTAATTACCTTGTGCTGTGCCGGAATACGGAGAGGTTTATTTGCAAGGGCAATACTTAATTTGGCAGAGTACCAAAGGTACCATTTCAGTTTACTGTCTTAGATGCTGAGTAATAAAAGCAAGATGGCTGGATTGTTCTTGCCAGGCAGAGATGCAAGTTTTGGGTGGTATAGAAATATGTTAAAATAAAAATAATTTTTGACTTCTTAGCAGCAGCAGCAGCGGATGATGATGATGATTTCTAGAGCTCCATCAATATATACTGTGCTTTATAATAGTAATACTTAGCATTTGTATAGTGCTTTCTAGAGTTCAAAGCAGTTCACATGTATTAATTTACAAAGTAATACTTCATGTATGTATGACATTTAAGATGAATAAGTATTCTTAACCCCGCATTGTAAAGAGCTGAGAGGGAGTGGCTTGCCTAGGGCCACCTAGTGAGTTCACGGCAGAAGTAAGAGTCAAACCAAGGACTTCCCGATTCATAGCTCAGTCCCTTAGCCACTTCAGTACACCAGCTTTCTTATAGGGTGGGTTCACAAGTAACAGCTGCAAGTAAGAAAGAGTCACCAATTCCTGATGAGTGTGTGCTTCTGGTACTGTTGCCTCTTCCGTGTCATCCAAACCCATTGGCATCAGGTGGAGAATGTTGAGTTTCCTCTGCTACCCGACATTTGGTCGATATTTGAAGTTGGATGGTGAAGGTTGGGCAGTGAAAGGAAGGAACCCAGCATTCTCCACCTGACATTTGTAGGCTCAGATGACACAAAAGAGATGGTAGTATCCCGAGTGCACACTTGCTGAGAAACCATGGTTTTCTCCTTCTTACTTGTCATCGTCCAATGTGAACCCACCATAGTATTCTATAATTAAGAACAGGACAAATATCCCCAGAGAAGCTTGCAATCTATATTTTGGCAGAGGGAGGGAAAGAGAGGCACGGAAAGAATGCCTGCAAATGTAGTTATATGTATTTAGGCTTTGTATCAATTGAGGATGAGAACTAAAGGTTTAGGCCAAAAGCTTAATAAAATTGTGCTTTTGAGAAGTGATTTGAAGGTAGTGTGAGAGAGGCAACATGTTGTTCTTGGACTCTGACTCTGAGTGCTTGTTCTTTTTCAGTTATCTCTTAAATCCATACACTGTGATGTCTTGCGTTGCGAAGTCCACCTGTACCATCAACAATACTGTAATAGCGTTCTTCATTTTGGCAACAATTAAAGGTAATATGCCTGAGAAAACATGCATACCTCTCTGCTTTGCTTTTTTTAATTCTTGAAGGATGTGCCACCCATTCATGTTGGCTTGTGACTGAAATTTCAGGCTACCCAGGCCAGGTAGGCCTGCAGTTCTAAAACTATGATCTAAACTTCTAAAGCTGCATTTGGGGCAGTTCCCCAGATGACAACCTAAACAATAATGTCAAATCTTGAAGGCCTTTTTCAGTCCTTGCAGTGCTTTCCTTTTCCCCATCTCCCTAGGTGTTGATTACAGTGGCATCAGCCACACAATAAGAAAGTTGTACGGTTTGCAGAGAACAAACAAATCAAAACAGTTGTTTACAATACAACAAAATTGCACCCCCTGTCCAAACATCTGACACCCATCTTTCAGATAACTTTACCATAATATCAGCTCAAAAATACAAGTCAAGCTCATTAATCTTTTAATATTTCAAAAACTATTTAGCAGTGGACATAGCCAGACCAAAAAATGCTGGAAAACTACAAATTTCAGTATGCTGGGGCTCATGAAAAACCCAAATACTATGTGGAGGTGTACTTGGAAAACTAAATAGAAGTGCCTGTCTAATTCTCTACTATGCATTCACTATGACATAAGTTTAAAATATAAATGGAGAATTTGACTTTTCCCAGATACTCTGAAAATAATTAAAGGATATACAGAGTAAACTGTGTCACTGCTTGGAATATATTCTAGTATTTCAGAAAGACAGTTAAAATGAGAGAAAGAGAGCAAGAAACTCTCAGTGGGCCTTAATACTAAGGATTTCACACAGATTCAAAGACAAACTCACCATTATTAGCCATATTATTAAGACATCACATTTAACTCACTTATCACAAGAAGCAAAGTAAGAGTAAATGAATGCAATCCTAGCTCATAAGCTTCAGTTCAGTATTCACAAGCCCTAATTCTCTGTACACAGTGCCAAACAATGGCCTCTGCGAGGCCTGGCAGAGACCATTTGAGCATGCGCGGTGGCCATTTTGTTTTCAGCGGCCATTTAAAAAAAAAAAAATTTAAAAAATGGCTCCCCCATTCAAGTGGCGCTCGGGGTACGTGCCCTGCCTGCCCCACCCTAGATACATCCCTGACTGGATGAACCTGGAAACTGCGATGATAGAAATATTTCTGCTTCTAAGTCTTAAAAATAAGAATATCTAATTTGTGTTGATATGCTCAGTATAACTGATATGTTTGCACATGGGGCATGTAAACAGCTTTAATCATTTCCTTGGAATTAATTCCATCTTTGAATATTGATGATCTATCATATATTACATGCCCGGAGCTGCTAGCTACGTTTTTGAAATATAAATTATGCTGATGTTGATTATTTGCTCCAGGAGGGAGCATTAGACTGTTTTTTCTCTCAATTATTTTTTACTGCTGAAAATAAAAATATTATCATTAGAAAAGAGTGTATTTGCTCATCATGTGTTCACTTGCTCTTACTGGGTAAATGTTCCTTTCAACTTTAATCTGTTTAGAAGTTTATATGCAGCTCTGCAGATAGGATAAGACTGAGGTCACATCCTGGCACCAAGTCTCCTTACTCTCAGAACCGAGAGTGTGGGGAAACAGTGAAGCTGCTACCTTGAACATTTGAGTACCATTTTCTGGTAATGTGGTGCTGCTACAGCTATAAGTGAAGTCCATGGTGCCTGTTATCCACTATGGCCTGAGCAGGTGGGGAGAAAAGGAGTCTCCAACATGTGCAAACGGTGGGTGTGCACAGAATGTATATTGTCTCGCTATCAAGACACACCCTTAATTTATACATAATCTGCTCTATTAAGTGCTCTAGAATGCCTGGAGACTATCTCTCTTGTTGACCACAAGCTTCCATTATAAAAGTCCATTTAGATATGAAATGCCTTGTGATTTATTAACCATTGCATTCATTTTATTTTTCAGGCAGTTCTTTCCTCAGTGCTGTATTTCTGGCCTTAGCAACGTATCAGTCCCTGTACCCCCTCACCTTGTTTGCTCCAGCCCTTCTGTATTTACTGCAGGTAAATATTCTACAGGAGCAAATGCTGCCCTCTTAGTCTGGCTGGTTCCTATCAACCATCAGTAGACGGAAAGACTAGCAAACTTGAATTGATGGATACCACAGTGGCAGCCTTAAAACACTGATAGGCTTGCTTGTGGGCAGATGGCTAGAATTAGAAAGCAACCTGCAAATTACTTGCAGGCCATCTTGGCTGTAATACAGCACGTTCCTGGTCATTTGTGACCAGTGTTGTTGAGCAGATTGTGAAATGTCAGACTGTCCATGTTGATCCAATGCAAGTGAGGTGAGTTTTAATGATTGTCCTTCCTCCTGAATCCTGTAAGCCTGGAAAAACACTGCAGTTGGCAACTGTTACATCTGCTTTGCCCTTCTGTACCAGAAGACAAGCGCAGTCATTGAAAGCATCTGGTTCCTCCTCCTTTTTGAATGTTGATCTGAGTCCTTCAGGGAGTTGGATGCTGATGGAATCTTTAATTATTCATGCCTACGCAAGGCCCTGTAAGGCAGACCAGATGAGCTTCTCAGAGGGCACAAGAAGATGCTTTTCCAAGATCCCAGGATTGATATTAAAAAAAATAGGGCAGCTCTTTGTTAGTCCTGCAGCCAGCCAGTGCATCCCATTGTTACCCTATCACCCCAGTTGTTTAGGATTTTATATTGGCAATCAATACTGAATACAAATGCTTCCTCCCCCCCTTCTTTTTAAAACCACTTTTTAATCTTCAGCCTCTGCTGGGAACATATTTTTGGCGGTGGGGGGGGTTGCTTGATTTTGGCACACAGAAATTAATGTAAAGCAGGGCTGCACAACTTCAGCCCTTCAGCTCTTGCTGGGCCTCAGTTCCCATCATCCCCAGCTACAGTGGCCAGTAGTCGGGAATGATGGGAATAGTAGTGCAACAACAGCCGGAGGGCCAAAGTTGTGCAGTCCTGATACAAAGCATGCCCATGGAAGAAACAAATGTCATGGGGCATTCCTAGTTCACTGGAAGGAAGTGGGTGGGGTGTCTTCAGCTTAGGACTGGGGTGCTTAACTTTGGCCCTCCAGCTGTTGGACTACAACATCCATCATCCGTGGCCAATAGGGGTGATGGGAACTGTAGTCCAGAACAGCTGGAGATCCAAAGCTGAGCATTCCTGGCTTGGGGACATAGGAAACAGTCAAGACCATTGTCCATCTAGCTCAGTAGTGCACAACCCAAATAAGCTGGAACCACCCACGACTTAGTGTTTGGGGGGGTGGGGTCAAGGTCAATGTTCAGCACATTAATGATTACATTAACATTATTAAATATAAAGGAAAGCATTGAAAATACTAATGAACAGAATTATTGGTTACTCACAGCATGAGAGAAGAGGAGACTTTTAGCAATCCTCCCTCCCTCCCTTCCAGCCTTTTGTGCACTTTCAAAGCTTGCAAAGGTTAACTTTGGAAGGGGGCTCACTCCCACCAGGGCCATGGGGCAAAGCAGCATTTTGCACCTCACCTCGGGCACCACAAAACTTTGGGCCACCCCTGGGGCCAGAGAAAATGTCCCCGTGGGCAAGACCTGGCCCCCGGGCCTTACGTTGTGCAGGCCTGGTCTATACTGACTCACAGCCACTCTCCAGGGTTACAGATGGGTTTCCCCCAACCCTGTCTGAAGATGCCAGGGATTGAACTTGGGGCTTCTGTATGCAAAGCAGATGCTCTTCCTCTGAGCTCTGTCCCTTTACAAAAGCACTCTTTGGTTGTCCCTGATAGAAGTGAGGCGATAATTCCTTCTTGCCCACTTGTGTGTCCTAGGAGGACAGGGCTTAATGTTGCTTCTAGGCTTCAAGCACAAAGGGGCTAAACACCATCATTCCAGCCACTGCAGTGCTGTGCAGGGGAAGAGGAGAGGGCGAGTAAAATACAGCAGGGCGTGCAAAGTATGTGTGGTGTGAGAAGACAAATAGGTTTATTCCAGGTAACCTCTAGTAGTTTGGCTCCTGACTGATTCAGTGGTGACCACTCTCTGTTCAGTAAGCACTAATGTAGTACTGACACAAGAGACGTGTGATCAGATCTCCCAACATGCTTGTTTTCCCTACAGCAGCTGCAAGTGGGCTCACATTTTGACAGGTGAGCCCCCGCCCTGACCCCCAGCAGTACTAATATCAGCTGTGGGGTGTGTGTGTGTGGACTTTTGATTGGAAAAGAGGCATGAGAAGAAAGGGTTAAACCCTCCCTCCTTCACTCTTGTGCCTCTGTTCCTGTTGAAAATAAGGACTACTTTCTGCCTCCATCCCCAGTCCACAGACACTTTAAAGTGGGGGAAATGTCACAAGATCTTATCACACACCTCCCTGTCAGGTCCATTTTGGACCTAAGAAAGACTTTTAGGTAAGAAGGTGCCTCCTTATTTCTGGTACTGATCTGAGGATTTGAAGGAATTAAAAACCAATCCCTGCTGTGTGCAGGGACCAGAAGAAATGGTTTCAAAAACCAGCACTTTGGGAATAACTGATAGTATGTAATGGAAAAAACTTGAGTGCTGACTTAGGTTGCTGAAACCCCAAGTTCTGTGATTAGTCTTAGGCCTCTTAGCCTAACTATTTCAGTCAGGGAGCTCATACCATCAGTTCCTTTTGAGGCCTATTGACTGCTCTGAGAGAACCATTTGGGCGGCCCCCTCCCCCATTCCCCCCCTTCTGTAAAGATCATTGTGCTCTGACAGAAAGGCAAAAGAGAATCCTCTACCTTTGACAGTGGTGTTTGAGCCTGACTGTGCTCTATATTGCCCCTTGTCACACTTTCCGTATAACAGTGTTGTCGGGGCTTCCCCGATGGGCTGCAGGCCACCAGAGGAGATCGGGGTGGCACTCAGGAACCTACCCTCCCAATTTGGCTGGTGTCAGTCCCTCCCGGCCATGCAGCTCTGGAGGTGGTTGCTTGCGCCGGCCAGGGAGCGTCTTCCTGGCCCCCACAGGATAGCAGTGCGTCATCGCTTGAAGACAGCGAGTTGTCGCAGGATCAGGGGCAACTCATGCAAGATCTCGGCCTGAGTTCTTGTGAGACTTGCCCCGCTTGCCAAGAGTTATATGAACCAGAGCTGGCCAGTGATGATGGGCCAGTCCCAGAGGAGGGCTGCCAGGAGAAAGAGCTCTGTGAGCCCCTGGTGGTGCAGTGGTAAAACTGCCGCCCTGTAACCAGAAGGTTACAAGTTCGATCCTGACCAGGGGCTCAAGGTTGACTCAGCCTTCCATCCTTCCGAGGTCGGTAAAATGAGTACCCAGAATGTTGGGGGCAATATGCTAAATCATTGTAAACCGCTTAGAGAGCTCCGGCTATAGAGCGGTATATAAATGTAAGTGCTATTGCTAGTGCTATTGCTCTGTGACTCCCTTGGAGAGCTGGAGGCAGCAGTTCCCTGGGGTAGTCTGTGAAAGGAGCAGATTGCTGGATGGTGGAATAGCACTCCCTCAGTGGTCATAATTATGAGGCCTTCTGGAACCCTCAATATAGGAGGAAGTGGAACCTTACAAATGTTTTTGTCAAAACCAGTTTTTTAGGATACTATTCCACTTCACTGGTAGATGTTTCCTCCTGACTGTCTATGGCTGCAGTCCCCTTGCTTACTCAAAGGGACTATCAGTCCCACTGAAATTGATGGGAGTGACTCCCTAAGTAAATATGTTTCAGATCAAGCTGTGCCTGCAACTCCCACCAAAATAATTTTAGACTGTAGGTGCCCTTCTCAGATATTTGTAGTCACTGAGACTCAGCAGTAGTTAATCCTGCTTGTTAAATCTAAATGAAGATCCCGCTGTTCCAACTGGGGAGCTGTTTCTTTATTTCTCCTCCCAATTGTGTGCTTAGCCTTTTATTTTTGAGCAGAGCATCTGTGCGGCTATAGCAGAGTGTCTGCAGCAGTGTGATAATGTGGAATGGCTTTGGGCTGATAACAGGAATTTCAGAAAGATTTAGAGCTGCCAGTGAAGGCACTTCATCATCTAGTTGCCCAGGAACTTCACAGTTTTCTTTGAAGAGGTTTCTTAAATATTTAACATGTGTGCTCCCTTGTATTGTAAATTAATTCTGATAGATGTTTAAACTGGAATTGTTTTGAGATTATCTGGGAAGCTTTCCTGTGTCAGAAGCAGTAAAATCCATGATGATGAATAAGTTGCCGTGGATGTTGGTTGACATCCTGACTAATGCAGTGCTGTCTGCTACGCTTCGGAAGCATGGGTACTCTTGTTCAGGAGCTACTCTTCAGAACTGCCTGAATGCCAGAGATGCTCTGTTGTTGGACCACAGACATGTTGCTTGACTCTCCGTGACATGTTTCCCCACTTCAGAAGTGGGGACGCATCTGCTGGATGCATGCTTCTTTGGGCTGCATGTGCCCAGCGTTAGTCAGGATATTGGCTATTAAGAGATGGAGACTTGCTAAAATCCTGTTGCTGGGCAGAATATAGATGAAGTTGGACACAACTAAGTCTCAGTGAAATGTATAGGAGTTGGGCTATTCAAGATTAATGTCTCACTTATTTCAGTGGTACCTTCTGGGGCTCTTGCCCATTACATTTGCTGCCCAGATATGCAATGTGATGTGTGTGCAGATGGAGGCGCCCTGGCTCAAAAATTCAAGGAGTATTCATAAAAAGGAAGGGCAGTATAAAAATTTTAATAATACATACATACATACATACATACATACATACATACCTTGAGTTTAATAGTAAATAGTATTTAGCATTTTATACTGTTGGGGCTTTCCCAGAAGCTTTTTTCTGGAAACCAACTCTTCCAGAAGTAGGTTTATTGCATTTATTTTTAAGGTCCCATGGTACTTCAGGTTTAGGTTCAAGTTCTTGCTTGTAGCCAAAGTAATCGCAATATAACATGACAATTGAGTTTACAAAATTTGTACTTGGAGGATCATGCTCCCTATTGCTCCCTATTGATGGGCTCCCTATTGATGTGCAGACGTGTGCCTTGGCTTCTGCAGAATCCTGCCCTCCCTCCTTGAGCATTTTAGTACCCTGGCCGGAGGCTGACCACTGCTCTTATTCTCATTTTACAGCACCACCTGCAGGCCAGGCCAGTGCTCAATTTCCGGTCCCTCTTTAAAGTGGTAATGAAAGGGAGAGTGGTTTGCGTAAGGCCAGAGGACTTTCTGCTTTGAACCAAGGACATCCTGCTTTATAACACTGTCTCTTAGCCACTACACTACACCAGCTTCTAGTGTTTCAATAGGTACCTAAAATGTGTTCCTCTGCCACACTTGGGGATGGGGCCATAGTTCAGTGGTAGAGCATTTGCTGTGCATACAGAAGGTTCCAGGCTCGGTCCCTGGCATCTCCAGGTAAGTCTGGGAAAGATTGCTACCTGAACCCTTGAAAAGTGGCTGCTAGTAAGAGTAAGCGATACTGTCCTGAGCTAGATGGACCAATGGCTTAACCTGGTATAAGACAGCTTCCTATGTACCATTTACCACAGCATATTTTACCTCCACAATATGGGAAGAGCTTGGTTCGTAGCACTGACAGTCCTCCATGATTTTTGTATGTTGAAATTGCATGTTGCCATTTCCTTAAAAAATAAATAAATTGTGTGTGTGTTTTCTTTCCCCCCCCCAGCGTCAATTCATACCGGTGAAAATGAAAAGCAAAGGCTTCTGGCTTTACACCACACAGTATGCGGGGCTGTATTTGGGAAGTCTGATGGTGATTATTTGTCTCTCATTCTTCCTCCTCAGTTCTTGGGATTTTATTCCAGCTGTTTATGGTTTCATGTAAGTAGAACTTCTTTCTGTACACCGAATCTGTCCATGTATAAAGAAATTGTTCAAAGAGTGTTCTCGTAGTAATGAGTTCATAAGACAGAAGCAAAGAATGATGAAAACATTGACAAGCTCTCTGTTGGTAACAGATACCTGCTTTTGTTCTGTTTCTTGTTAAGAAGGAGTGATTCATTGCTGCAACTCCCTTGATGACTGTCGTACAACATGGTTTATCTAAATGGCTTGGAGGAGCTGTAAAACATTCCAAAGCTCAAATAAACATTTGTGCTAATTATATAGGCATGTACTAGCAACTTTTTTTAAATTAAATTTTTATTAATTTTAACAATATCTTAACAATCACAACATATTGAACAAATATGGACTTCCCGCTCACACCTCCTCATGAATCACCAACTATAGAATTAACCCTTGCTATAATAATAATTCAAAACATAGATCTAAACCTTACAAACACGATTCTGATCTACCCAACCTGCTAATATTACTAGATTTCAAACCCTTTTGAAAAATCAATATTAGGAAAATAATTCTTTAAATATAATAAGAATGGTTTCCAATCTTCTTTAAAGCATTCTAAATTTTTGTCTCTTATCAGTACTGTAAGTTTTGCCATCTCCGCATATTCCAAAATTTTTATCAGCCAATCTTCTTTTGAAGGCAGTTCATTACTCTTCCATTTCTGTGCATATATTATTCTGGCCGCCGTGGTAGTGTACATAAAGAATGTTAAATTAGTTGTAGAAAACACTCCTTGCATTATTCCCAGCAGGAAGGATTCTGGCTTCTTAGGAAATGTCATTTTAAATATTTTCTTTAACTCATTATATATCAGGTCCCAAAAGGCCTTAGCCTTCCTACAAGTCCACCACATATGAAAAAAGGTTCCTTCAGAGTGTCCACATTCCCAACATTTGTTTGAAACATTTTTATACATTAATGCCAGTTTTTTTGGTGTCAAATACCACCTATACATCACATGTACTAGCAACTTAAATGGAAAGAGCATACAGTGATGTTTGGATAACAAGTTTCTAATGACCAAGGTTTGTGAAGTGGAGATTCTGTGAACTGAAAGAAGCTTCTTTGAGTTGCTCGGTAAGAGCAATTGGAATAATAATCCATGAGCCAAATCCACAAATTTTGGCCATTTGTACCATCTCAGAGGATGAATGTTCATAGTGATATCTGGCAACGACTGCCTCCCTAGAGATGGAAAATAGGCAATAGAATTGTAGCACTTACAGCTTTCTGTGTGGTATCACCTCTTCTTTATCTCTACATGAAACGTGTAGGGTAAAATTTCAGTTATTTTTTGCACAGAGCAAAGGGTTGGGTTTAGGGTAACAGTGAACAAATTGTTGTACTCTCTCCATGGAGTAATCTTTAGAGAACTTTCCTGCCAGTTTTCATTTCCATTCCTCTGACAAGATCAATGATTTTACAGTAGTTTTTGTATTTTTAAACTTTTTCAAAGTTTTTAAAACACCAATGTAAATTTGGCTGCTGCAGGCACCATAATTAGGACAATAAAAGCATGGTAACACACTGAAAGCTGAAAGTATTGCAGTGCTATCACCTGTGTTTCATTTCTAAGAGTGCAAACCTTATTAAAAATGACAATGAGCATTCGTCCCCCAGATTATACCAATCACCCTCGCTGGCTCATGTGCTATAAGCTGTATATTAAAGATTGTTGAACTACCTGCTTCAGTAGAAAGAATGAGACCGGCATCTTTGAAGGATGCTCAAGTCTGGCTTAGACTTGATTGATTGATTAAGTGCCATCAAGTCGGTGTCAGCTCTTAGCGACCACATAGATAGGTTCTCTCCAGGATGATCTGTCTTCAACTTGGCCTTTAAGGTTTCTCAGTGGTGCATTCAATGCTGTTGTAATCAAATCCATCCACCTTGCTGCTGGCCGTCCTCTTCTTCCCTTTCCTTCCACTTTCCCCAGCATTATAGACTTCTCAAGGGAGCTGGGTCTTCGCATAATGTGTCTGAAGTAGGATAGTTTGAGCCTGGTCATTTGTGCCTCAAGTGAAAATTCTGGATTGATTTGTTCTATGATCCATTTGTTTGTTTTCCTGGCTGTCCATGGTATCCTCAAAAGTCTTCTCCAGCACCAAAGTTCAAAAGTGTCAATGCTTTTTCTATCTTGTTTCTTCAAAGTCCAGCTTTTTCTTCCATAGAATGTCACAGGAAAAACCATGGTCCGAACTATTCTGATCTTTGTAGGTGTAAACACATCACGGCATCTAAATATCCTTTCCAAGGCTTTCATTGCTACCCTACCAAGTGCTAGTCATTTCTTGACTGCTGGATCCTTTACTGTTGATGGTCAATCCTAAAAGGCAGAAGCTATTCACAACTTCAATGTCTTCATTGTCAATTCTGAGGCTGGTTGCTGTACCCATTGTCATTAGTTTAGTCTTCTTTACATTTGATTTTAGTCCAGTTGTTTTCACCATGCTCTTTGACTTTCATTACTAGAGCATACAGATCATCCGCATTCTCAGCTATCAGAGTGGTGTCATCAGCGTAGCGCACGTTATTAATGTTTCTACCTCCAACTTTAAAACCATGCTCATCTTCTTCCAATCCAGCTTCTCTCAGTATATGTTCAGCATATAAATTGAATAAAGAAGGAGAAAGTATATAGCTTTGTCTTCCTCCTTTGCCAATCTGGAATCAGTCTGTTTCACCATGTTCTGTCTGGACTGTGGCTTCCTGCCCTTGTTTCTCATGAGAACAATGAGATATTCTGGGACGCCCATTTTCCTAAGGATATTCCACAACTTGACATGGTTGATGCAATCAAAGGATTTTCCATAGTCAATAAAGCACATATTGACTTATTTCAGGTATTCGTTGGCTTTCTCAATTATCCAGCATGCATCAGCAATTATGTCTCTTGTTCCTTGGCCTTTTCTGAAACCAGCTTGAACATCCGGTATTTCCCTTTCCACGTAGGGCTCTAATCTGCATTGGATGATCCTGAGCATTATTTTGCTAACCTGGCTTAGACTATGTGATGCTCTGAACTCTCTGGGGGCTTCCAGACACTGGCATTCCCAGCAGTGATGGTGTGAAAATGAGAAGTAAAGCAGGGCCTGCTGTCCTGTGGCTTTGAATGACTGTCACTAGTTTTGCACAACTGTTGCTGTTGAGTTTGGCATGGGTGACACCTGGTTTGAGGATGATTGCAACCTCAAGAGAAAACCATTCTCTTGAAATTGTGTGTGGGTTAAATGTGACAATATGTATTTAATAGTATAAAGAATGGAAATGCAACTAGGCGATCAAAGCTCTACAGATAATATTCCTTGCCACGTTCCTTGTGTAACCATTAAGAGCACACACAAGCACTCCAGGTGCACCTTGTCAGAGCCTCCTTTCTTCCATTGGATGGGACTTAAGGAATGCCACCACATCAGGGGAAGTCAGCACTTCTCGTTGCAGATTAGAAGAGCAGTGGCTAACTAACTATGCTGCCTATCGGTCACTGAAAGGACCTGAAGCAAGCCTGGTGAAATTGCTCCTCATTCTGCTTTGTCCCTCCTTTAAATTAGTGCCGAATTCCTGCTGTACTTGGGCTGATTCAGTTTATTTGAAAACCTTTTACGTTCTGCAATGCAAAAACACAGAAATAGGATCTTGCCCCTCTCATATTTTGGGATGTTGCTATTGTCTACAATAAGCAACTTTTAAAGCAGAAATGCCTTTTGTATGGATCCCATATTTTGCCTTGATAATACCCTAACTTCGAAAATTTGGCCAAGTTGTAACCCAGGCCTTTTTTTTTACCTGCTACTAAAAGTAGTTTGGATGCAAAGTAAGTTATAAGTCTCATAGCTTCCAAATTTTCCAACCTGAAATGTTAGAAACACTAGAGCAGGGGTGTCAAACTGTGGCCCTCCAACTGCTGTTGGCCTACAACTCCCATCATCCCTGGCTATTTGCCACTGTGACTGGGGATGATGGGAGTTGTAGGCCAACAGCAGTTGGAGGGCCGCAGTGTGACACCCCTGCGCTAGAGCCCTCCTATTTGGACATTATTTTAAAAGGTGCTGTTCATGATTACAGTGTCAAAAGTGAGTCCAGAAATCCTGCCTCGGTGTGTCACTCACCCCCTTCTCCACACTCTTTATGGTTATGGTGGTGTTCACCTGAACAGGCAAATGCCATAACCGTGATGATGGGTGTTTCCGTGATCGGCAGCCTGGATAGAAACACCATCACAGTTAAGGCATTTGCCTCTTCGGATGAACACCACCCCAACCATAAAGAGTGTGGAGAGCTGGGTGAGTGACGCACCGGGCCGGGGCTTATCAACCTGCTTTTGTTGCTGTAATAATGTACATACAGTCTCTTCTTAAAATAATGTCTGAATAAGGTTTAGGTATATCAGATAAATGAAGTGTGTCCAAAATGCAGTGTTTAGTTTCTTCATAGTTAGTTCATTTTTACCACTTTATTTGTTCTGCCTTCCTTCAGTAGTCATCATTGTTTTCCTAACGCAAGACAATGCTGTTCCTTGGATCTGTTATGACCATTAGGTGTCGCTATTTTTCCGCAAGAATGAATCTGTAGATGGACTGATCCACAAATATCATAATGGAAACAGTTGCAACAGAGTTGTAGCAACTTGAGAAAATCTTTTCATCTGGATGCCTTTGAAATGTATGGTTAAGAAAACGGTCTCAGTATATTCTAGACTAATTGTTTGTGAGGTTGCTCTTTTAATACATTTACTGCATATATAGATAATACAATAACCTTGATATTGCTTTATCTAGCCTTTCCGTTCCAGACCTGACGCCCAATGTCGGCCTCTTCTGGTATTTCTTTGCCGAAATGTTTGAACACTTCAGCCTCTTCTTTGTATGCGTCTTTCAGATCAATGTCTTCTTCTACACCATTCCTTTGGCGGTGAAATTAAAGTAAGTTGATTCCTTTATTCTTGATTTGTTTCTGAGAACCTTTTACCTACATTTTTTTATTTGCTGCTTCCTCAGTTTCTGCTGGCAGGGGATGTTCATTATTAAGATTCCCTAATTTGCTATTTCTTTCAAAAATGCTTTGAGGAGTGAATGCTTCTATAATGTAGTTCACATTATGCAAAGGTGATCCGGTTGACATAGTATACTTGGACTTCCAAAAAGCTTTTGACCTGGTTCCACGTGAAAGGCTCTTGAGTAAACTTAGCAGTCATGGGATAAGGGGACAGGTTCATTTGTGGATCAGTAACAGGCTGAAGGACAGGAAACAGAGGGTAGGAATAATATGGACAGTTTTCACAATGGAGGGAAATAAGAAGTGGAGTTCCCCAGGGATCTGTACTGGGACCAGTGCTCTTTAACTTGTTCATAAATGATCTAGGTTGGGGTAAGCAGCAAAGTGGCCAAGTTTGCAGATGACACTAAACTATTTAGGGCAGTGAAATCCACAACAGATTGTGAGGAGCTCCAAAAGGATCTCTCCAAATTGGGGGACAAAATGGCAAATGCAGTTCAATGAAAGCAAGTGTAAAGTGATGCATATTGGGGCAAAAAACCCCAACTTCACATACACTGATTGGGTCTGAATTGTCAGTGACTGACCAGGAGAGAGATCTTGGGGTCATGGTAGACAGCTCGTTGAAAGTGTCGACTCAGTGCGCAGCAGCTGTGAAAAGGGCAAATTTCATGCTAGGGATCATTAGGAAGGAGATTGAAAATAAAAATGCTAATATTATAATACCCTTATACAAATCTATGGTGCGGCCACATTTGGAGTACTGTGTGCAGTTCTGGTCATCGTATCTTAAGGAGGACACTGTAGAACTGGAAAAGGTGCAGAAGAGGTCAACCAAGATGATCAGGAGCCTGGACTACCTTCCTTATGAGGCAAGGCTACAGCACTTGGGGCTTTTTAGTTTGGAAAAGAGGTGACTAAGGGAAGACACGATAGAGGATTATAAAATAATGCATGGAGTAGAGAGAGTGGACAGAAAGAAAATTTCTTTTTCTCTACAACACTAGAACCAGGGGTTATTCCATAAATACTAGAACCAGAGGTCAACATATGAAACTGAAGGCCAGGAAATTGGTCTACCTATCATTGGTCTATCTAGCTCATACTGTCTTTACAGATTGGCAGTGGCTTCTCCAAGGTTGCAGGCAGGAATCTCTCTCAACCCTATCTTGGAGATGCCAGGGAGAAAACTTGGAAGCTTCTGCTCTTCCCAGAGTGGTTCCCTCCCCTGAGGGGAATATTTTACAGTGCTCACACTTCTAGTCTCCCTTTCATATTCAACCAGGGTGGACCCTGCTTAGCTAAGGGGACAAGTCATGCTTGCTTCAACAAGACCATCTCTCCTCTCTTGTGTATATTTTGCTTGTAAAACCCTTTTAAAAATTTAATAAATAATTTAAAAACAATATTTCTCTCAAATTAAATCATTATCAGGTTCATTTTAAAGAGTTACATTGCAAGCAAAAGTGTTTGATAATATTCTGCATGAGATGTATCTAAACCAGTTGAAAACTAGTTCAAATGTTCTGAACTGGTTACCAAAGATTTTTTCAAAGTTAGTGTTTGAACTGGAATTGAACCAGAGGGTTAAAAACTGTGGATGATCTTGAACTCGAACTTAATCGACATTTGTAATGGCTCACATAGTGACTGACATCGCATGTGTGGGGGAATGTTTTACACATGCAAGAGGGGAGGGAGTTCCCTGAAAATATGTCCCTGAAGATCCCTCAACCCTCCGGGACATATTTTCAGAGGGTATTGGGTAGCAGAGGGAATGGGGAATTGATGAAAATTATTCCTTCCCCTTTGTGGGTATGAAATGTTCTTACACACACATTTTAGTCAATATGTGAGTGAATGGTTTGACTCCCTAAGTCAAAACAATATCAACGTGTAAAATAACAAATATGATATAAATTATAAAGGTGAACCCCATTATCCATGGGGGTTCAGTTCTCCGCTACAACTGTGGATAACAGGGCATTAAAGTCATTGAGATTAGGGGATGTTAGGTTCCTTGAGGCTGAAAAATGCACCAGGGGACATGGAAAAATAAACATTAAAAAGTGCCCTACCATGTTCCACGAGTCTCCAGCTGTCCAGGAATGCCCCCCCACCCCCAATTTTCCAGTTTTCCGTGGAAAAATTGTGTGGGGTGTGGGGATGCTTTTTAAAAACAACAACAAATGAGCCACAAAATGGTGGCTGGAGAAAATGACCTCTGTGGTAATTTCTGGCCACCTAGGAACCACAGATATGCGAGTTTTAATTTAAGTTTTTTGTATCTGCAGATAATGAAGTTGGGTTTCAATTAGGCACCCGTGGATATGTCAAACCATGAATAGTGGTAGTGCATATAGTGAACTCCACCTGTATTAATCAAAGAAATACACAGAGATAGAGATAAGAAAAAAGCACAAACTTTTATACTAATTCAGATTTAATCAGCATTCAGTGCTTCATGCCAGATGTTTTCATACTTGTTAGATCTATTCCAATTATCAGCATTCCAAATAATCTTGCTGGGATTTGGATCCATCCCAGAATCATCCATAATAAAGACTATCCAATAGTAAAGAATATCCCCTTTTCATAACAATTCCCTGCTATTGCAAAACATTTTGTTTTGTCTGGAGGATGTACCTTCCCAACACTGAGCGACACACATGTCCCATCTGGTGTTTTGTTTATTTTGTTTGAAATGGGCCAGCAGACTTTGACATGGCCAAGCTCCCCCAATAGCCAGGCTAGCCTCTCCTGCAGTAAGACTCTCTCTTCTCCACTACTCCTTCGCCCGCAGCCATTGCGTTTGAATAGCTGTCACACTATTGCTTCAGGATGGGGCTATCATGATAGTAACCAAGCAAGATAAAATGCAGCCGGTCCAGTGCTCTCACAAGAGACCTTTTGTACACAGATTAGCAGTTTCTATCTGTGCCTACACAAACAAGAAATTCCAGAGTGCTTCAGCCCTGGCCCTTTGTTGGTTATCTTGGGCCATTCACAGGTGGTGAGATTCTCAATGAAAAGGTCAGCTCCACACATTCCATATTATTAGATGACCTCTTATCCTGGGGTGGATATCAGGAGACCCTGATGTTGCCAGGGGTCATTGATTCTCTTTCTATACTCCAAAACCTGATTCATTCCTTGAACATGTGAATAAATGCTTTTTCGTGTTTAATGCTGTGTTATAAGTGTGTGTTGTTTTTATTGACAGATGTGTTTTTATTACAATGCTATTGCTTTTGATAAAGTGGGATATAAATCCCTACAATAAAATAAAGAATAAAATCAAAAGAATTTCAAGGAAGCTGTGATTTCATGTAACTAAATGAAGGTGCTATTTGTAATAACTCCTCAGTTCTATTTATAGTTTTTTGCTGTTCAAGTTGGTTCAGGTCAGTTGGATTTCTCTTTGTGCATCATCATATTCTGTCTCTCGTCCCCTCCCTTTTTGTTTGGAAACCAAATCTCTAAAAGGAAAAGAGTATAGATGAGGCTTGCACTATAATCCTATGCATATTTGTGTTCAATGGGGCTCACTCCTAGGGAAGTGTGCATAGAAGTACAGCCTTAGTTAATCAGGATATGCAATGTGCTGCAGGCTATGAAGTCCTCTGGATACCAGGAAGGTTAGGTAATCTTCCTAGTCCCTCAGGAGTGAGGGCTAAAATATTTGGGAAATGGCTTTGCATTCAGCCAGGGATTCTCAAACTTGGATCTCCAGTTGTTGTTCGACTTCAACTCCTATAATCCTGCCTCAGCCACAATGGCCATTGTGGCTGGGGGATTATGGAAGCTGAAGTCCGGCAATATCTGGGGACCCAAGTTTGAGAACCTCTGAGTTAAGCATTAGGGGGAACCTCTTCCTAACTAGACAAGCAGTTTAGCACAGAAGCTGCTGCTATGGGAGGCCATGGAATCTCCTCTCTTGGCAGTTTTCAGGAGGAGGCGGGATAATTTCAATCAACAATCTTTCGGCTAGACAAGCATCTGCCTCACTGCAAGGATTGGACAAGACTCTAAACAAATTTCCTCAATTCTGTTCCGCCCAAAGAAGGAGCTTCTTTCTGCCCTATCTCCTGGGCAGCAAGATTTTGTACCTGCATGGGATCCTAGAAGCTTCCATTCCTTGTCTCTTCCCTTATTGACCTATTTAAACTGCAGCCTTGGAAGGCAATAGGTGCCCATTTGGCCCCCTTTCTTGGCTGGAGCCATGCCACACTCTGTCCATGCCATGTGTTTGGAAAGCTAAGAATAGTGTGGCAGGGATTCATGTGACCCTACCCTGTGACTGCAGTGTAATAACACCTTCGTATCTCTATCTCCCAGCTTGAAGGTATCATTCTGGGTCTCTTTTGAGCCATGTTTACACTTCTGAGCAACTGTGATCAGCCTGACCTTGCTAAGATCTTTCACAAGTTGATTTTATCCTTTTTTTCATCCTGCCTTTCCGTGTCTTCGTTTATGATGATCCCATATACTATAGGCCTAGCCTTGGGGGAGGCAGTGTCAAAAGGGGATGTGGCTGCGATCTAGTTCCTAGCCATCAATTTTGCCCTGTCATGATAAGAAGTCAGTCAAGTTTCAGTCTTGTTTTCACAGAGGACAGCCTGTGTAGTGTCTAGTGGATAATGTGTTGGAGTCAAGCCGTACAGCTCACTGGGTGACCTTGGGCAAGTCACTATCTCTCAGCCTAAACTACCCCACAGCATTGTTATGAAGATCTATTGGGACAGTTGCATTTATGCCATTCCAAGCTCTTTGGTGGGAAGCAGGGAAACGGATATAGTAAATGCACTGAAAAGAGAGTAAAAGGCCACAAGAGGATGCGGTATCAGTCTGTCAGCCTTTGAGCTAGTAATATAATGTCATAGCTTCAATGCCAAATATTTGATCAGACAAAAACACCCAGTCTATTTCTTCCAGATTAATGACAGCGAAATTGCAGTGGCTTCTCCTCTGATCTCCACAGTTAGGAATCCAAAGTGGTGGTGCTGTTTTTTTAATCTGAGGGGATGTTTGACTAGGATGCGTCTGTTCCTTCCAGAGTTGTTCTTGATAACTACTTGTATTGCAGTGATTTACTAGATTGTTACAAGGCTAGGGTGTATTTCAGTTAATTTGGATCTCATTTATTAAGGAAAATAGATCATAATTAAGAAGAGAAATTGTGTTCTTTGTTGCATCTATTGATGTGGGTTAGCACGAGAAAGCTTCTGCCACAATAAATAGGTTGGCCTTTAAGGAGCCTCAACAGCTCTTTGTTGCTCTTGTTGTAAAAGACTAGAGTTCAGTCTTGTGATTTACTCAGAAGTAAGTCCCACTAGAGTAAAAAAAACTTACTCCCAGGTAAGAGTTACATAAGATTAACCCCCCCCCCCCCAGCCATTTTTGGAGGGTGGTATATAAATTAAAATAAAATAAAATAAAGCAAGCCTAAGGCAGCTGCCCTTCCGGGAAATGTTCCTTATGACCACCATAAGTAGTTGTAGTTTAACACATACACAGAAGATTTGCTCAAAAAAATAGGTAGGTGTGAAGCAATCTAAGAGCTTGTCCCTTCCCCTGTGTTTGTGGCAGTGCTGCTCTCAAATTGTGGGGTAAACCAGATGCCCACACCTTGACCTAGAAGGCAGCTTCCTATGTTCTATGACCTGCTGGCCCAGGGATGCATGTAGCCATTGCTTGCAGTGGATGTCTACACCCAGCCACCATTAGGGATGTGCAGAATGTTCCAAGGGCGGAATATTCCAACTCGGAATAAGCCATTCCAAGCCCAGAACAGAATGCCCTCTAAATAAAGGGGCTGTTCTGGGCTTAGAACAGAACAACCCCATTCCGACCCAGAACTTTCCGGGGCCTGGGGGCAATGCGTTGTGTGTGTGTGTGTGAGGAACCTTTAAAAGTTGTCCTTACCACAGATACTTGCAAGAATCGGTGAGGAGCCGCGCCGCACCGGCATCCTGCACAATGGGGTCTCGGCTGTGCAGGATACTAGTGTGGTGCCACTCCTCACTGCTTCTTGCAAGTATCAGCAGTGAGGACATACCTCCCCCACCCTCCACATTGCCCTCAGGCCCCTTACCGGCCGGCCGGAATGGCGGAACATTCCAGGTCGGGCAGGGGTTTTTCTGACGGACTGTCTCGGCACTTTACGTTCTGTTCTGAGATCGGAACAGAGTGAAACTGTGTTCTGTACACACCACTAGCCACCATGTTTCCTTACAAATTGTAATTGTGTGTGCCAGATGTAATCACAGGGAAATATGATAGATGGGGCTGAACTGCTAGCTGCAGAGAAAGGTACGATACAAAGGCTTAAAGCTGAATTATGTATTCCTTTCTCCTAGGATTGTACCACTTCTGAATATTCAGAGAAAGGGGGAGATGTGTGTTAAATGTCTCCCCACGTTTCTGTAATTTTAAATATGGCTCCCAGCACATAACAAAATAGCACATTACAGAGAAAGCTAAATTTCCTCCTTGAGCTTTCTGTAGGCAAAGTATTTTAGCGTGGGGGGAGTATTCAACCATTATACCTCTGCTAACTGGCCAGAAGCACTTGACTCTCTTATATGTAGCAGAGGAGAACAACTGTCCCGATTCAGCCCAGCATTGCATCTTTCCAGTAGCTGTTGATGGGGTGTGAGTGAGGGACTGGGGAGGGGGAGGGAGACAGAGATTGTGAGCCTTTTTGAGACAGGGAACCATTTTCTCATACCTTTTGCTATCTTAACTACATTGAGAACCTTTTTGTTGTTGAAAAGTGGTGTTTATACATATTTTAATAATGATGATGATAATTAATAATAATGATAATTATTATTAATAAATAGATGATGACCACCATGTTGGGAAGTGGTGTAGTCCCAATATCATGGATTAGTTTGGCTCTAGAGGGCCAGTTTGGAGACAGTAGATGGCCTTAATGTGGTTCATGGGCTTTCTGTTCAGTAATGGAGATCTCTGCTTACCTTTTCCAGAAAATATACAGACTGATAAAACATCAGCCTCTGACATTCCCACAACATGTACAATATCCATTTATTTACAGTCTTTGTTTCTTTTCTAGGGAGCACCCTATGTTCTTCATGTTTGTTCAACTTGCCATCATTTCCATCTTCAAGTCCTACCCAACTGTGGGAGACATTGCCCTCTACATGGCCTTTCTTCCACTCTGGAGCCACCTATATCAGTGTAAGTTCATTCAGATTGTCGTCCCCCACCCACCACCACCATGAGTTCTAGTTGTTCTCTATCCAGTCCCTTGCCAACAGGCATTGGCTAGCTTTCTGGGTTGATTTTGTTGCAAAGGTGCTTCCTTAGCATTCCTGTGATGGATATTTATGAGCATATTGATAATCTTCCCAATGTGTCAATGCTGCATGTGAGATTTTCAAGTCAAGCTTGTTGGCCTCTTCCAACATGTTTTGGCATAAGGAGCAGAGGTCGTAGGGTCTAGTACTTATATACCAGCATATACCTTGGAGGAGCTCTTTAGTGGTGTGCATGGAACTGGTGCCTGCTGGTTTGAAGGTGGTGGTGGGGATATATTTAAGGATGGGGGAGAGTGCTCTTACCCCTCCCACCGCATTTCCCCTACCGGTGTTGTCTTTTAAAACTGTCCAGTGGAGTGGCAGGAACATAGGAAGCTGCCATATACTGAGTCAGTCCATTAGTCTATTTAGCTCAGTATTGTCTTCACAGACTGGCAGTGGCTTCTCCAAGGTTGCAGGCAGGAGCCTCTCTCAGCCCCATCTTGGAGAAGCCAGGGAGGGAACTTGGAACCTTCTGCTCTTCCCAGAGCGGCTTCATCCCCTGAGGGGAATATCTTGCAGTGCTCACACTTCTAGTCTCCCATTCAGATGCAACCAGGGCAGACCCTGCTTAGCTAAGGGGACAAGTCATGCTTGCTACCACAAGACCAGCTCTCCTCTCCCTCCTGCCATCTTGGACCAGAAGTGCCCTGTGCACGTGAAATGCACATGTGGTGTGTGCACGTGCACAGGGCACTTCCGGCCACCTCTGATCCATGATGGCACCGGAGCAGCAAGGAGGTATGCTGCTGCCCTGCCAGACCATTTCAAAAGACAGCACTGGCGATGGAAATGCAGCAGGAGGGATAAGAGCACCCTCCCCCATCCTTAAAGATATCCCACCCCCACACACTTTCAAGCCGCCAGACATTTGAACCGGTTCAGAGGCCTGTAAAAGGGCCTCCGAACTGGTTCAGGCACATCCCTAGAGCTGTTGCCTAGGAGTCCGTTCATACACTCAGAGCAATGGTAAAAGACGATCACTTCAAATTAGACTGGAGTGTGTTCTTACTGAAGCTCGGAGCACAATCATTAAACTTCACTTCGGGTCTTCAGCTGTAACTCTTGCACTTTGCACTTGCTCTTGTTCTGTTTTTGGCTGTGTGTGGAGACGGAGACTCAGATGAAATCATACTTCTAGATGTCTTGAATCATGTTCACAAAGGCTAATGATCCAGCAGTGTAACACTGCAGAAAGCTTCCACTTGGCTTCTTGGAGTGACTTGCATGGGGACAGCTGTTGTAACTGGAACCAGCCAGCTAAGCCTTCCTACATTTTGGTTTCCATTAGCCCAATTTTAACACACTGGTCCTCAGTTTAGTTCACTCTTTATTTCAGCCTGGATATGCAAGGGCTTATGGCAGAGTTGGATATGGGAAATATATCGGCTTACATTACCAATTGTAGAACAGATAGAAACAAGTGATGCTGTATTTTCTTTTATGCCATAATTATGAGATTCTATAGCAAAATATTGCTAGAAATGAACTATAAATGTAGTCATCTGGCAGGCTACCATGAGCAAATGGAACACACACACAAATATCTATCTATCTATCTATCTATCTATCTATCTATCTATCTATCTATCTATCTATCTATCTATATAGAGGGAGAGAGAGAGAGAGAGAGAGAGAGAGAGAGAGTACTATGATAATTGCACTGAAACCACGGATGAGTTTAAAGAAAAAGCCCTTCCATAACTTCATCGCAACCTTCCTGATGTATGAGAGTGTTTTATGGTTTAAAATATATATATTTATAAACTTACAAAATTATATATTGTAATATTATATATAATATTTTGTAATATGTGCAATATTTTTATGGTTTATATTTTATCATTTACTATATGTAACATTTTGTGTATGGGAGTGAGCTGTAATATGTTTTATAGTTTTTGGTGGTAAAGTCAGAAATGGGAAACTTATCTGCTTACATTACAAATTATAACACAGGTAGTTTGTGAGATTTCATATCAAAATGTTGCTAAAATATGAACTATAAAATGTAGTTTGGATAACTGGCCTGCTATGAGAAAAGGGAATACACACTAGCAGTGACTGTATTGGCAGACTACTATAATAATCTCTTTGGAACCAAAGGGTGAGTTTTAAAAAGAAATCCTTTCCATAATTGATCACAGCAACCTGATTGATGTGTGGGAGTGAGCTGCAATATATTCCTTAGTAGATAAGTGTTAGTGGTTCCTGAGCAAAGAAGGGCATCAAGTCTTTGATGATTATATGGCAGAAATGAGTACTGGCTTCATCTTGGCGGGAGGGCAGTGACAATCTGAGCACTAGATGGCAAGGAGTGGGGAAGCACTTCTTCTAAAACAATCTATGGAAAACATCACTGAATGAAAGAAACTTTTGAATGTTCTGACAGAACACATCAATATGAAATGTTTTATTTTACTGGGTTTTGTTGTGTGTTTTGCATGCACATTCAAACACTGTGCTTCACCAGCAACAGATAATCATTATGCATTGTGTGGGCATAATCAGTGCTTCTGAAAAGGAACAGGGAAATGCCCTGAATAAAAAACGAAGAATGCTTAACATTTCATTACAGTTTAGGACAGGGAAATGTTGTCTAAAATTAGCTTTCCATTCAGTCCACCATCACCTCCCACCCGCCTTTATCAACCAGTTTTATCGCTAGTGCTCTTATATTTTGCACCTGCTTACATCCAAGAAGTAGAAGGCAGGGGCTATGAAGTGGGGAAATCAGCACAGAATAAACCTGTCAAAGCTCTCATCTCACACAGGAATTGCAGTTAATTACTGATTCTAACCAGAGGGATTTCTATAGCAGCTGTCTCTAGAACCACCCTCTAAATTAGTATCTGCCACCCCATTGTTGCTATTATGGTACAAAGCCAGAAACTCGTTAATAGACCAGTAACCTATTTTAATGTCGCCTCCACTTTTGGTTGCAGTCCTCCGGAACATCTTCATCCTCTCCTGCGTACTTATCGTCTGCTCCCTGCTCTTCCCAGTTTTATGGCATCTCTGGATTTATGCAGGAAGTGCCAACTCCAATTTTTACTACGCCATCACGCTGACGTTCAACGTAGGGCAGGTTAGTAAAACATGGCGGGTGGCTACGGGCTAAGCAAACTTTTTGATTCCTTGTGTGCATTGTGGAGCACAGAGACCTTTTGATTCCCTTTGTTCCACAATGCTGCACAGCGCAGAAAAAGCATCAGATTTGGTACTGGACAAAGTAGCAGCATTCTTGGAATCCCACTTATGCCTGCCAAAAGAGACTGGAAAGTATGAAAAGCAGGGGATAATGTCTGGTGAAATCTCCATACTCAGAGTGGGATCAGGAGGATTTCCACCAGGAAAGGGCAAAACTTGAATGCCCTACATAGAACTTTACACCCTCTCCAAGACTAGAAGAAACGGAATAAATTGCACAAAATAAGAAGCTATAGGCAACTGTACTTGTTTTGCATAAGTTATTTCAGTTGCAGAATCCAGCTTTTCTTAGTGCAGAATTTTTATTTTTGATATATTCTGTTTTCCCGCTTTTGAGCACAAAAATAGGAAAATAAAATATAGGGCTTTGTTCTTTGAATAGTATTCTACTGTTATCCTAAGAACCTAATCTGGAATTTGGCAAGTTAGAAAAAGAGCTAATGATTGGATTTTGGAGGCTTTGCCTGGCTTACATCAGTGTACAGTCTCCTTCCAGGTGATCCACCATTTAGTCCACTGTGGGAAAATGGCAGATTATTAGGCATGGGAGGCAGCATTGCAGCAGTCTTGCAGTGCTGCTGAGCAGCAAAGCTCTTTGTGTCAGGGTATGCTGTGTCCAGGGCCGTGAATCAAACGAGAGAACTGTATGGTCTGCAATATATGTGAAATGTACCCACAGAACAGGATGTAAAAACAACAGCACCCCAGTGACGATGCTGTTTTGATATCAAGTGAATACTGTTCTCCTATAAATGTCCATAAGATCTTCATTGGAACTTCAATGTTGCACACATTCAGAGTCATCAGCAACCTAGCTCCTTAGAGTTTGAGGAGCTAGGTTGCTGAAGACTCAGAATGAGTGTCGCATCATAGGAGGAGACCAATGGCCCCCATGAAGAAGACTGTACAAGACTGACGTTCCAATGAAGATCTTATGGACATGTATAGGAGAACATATGCACTCTTAAAAACACTTGAGAAAGGATCTCAAAACAGCGTCATCACCGGGGTGCTGTTGTCTTTACATCCAGTTCTGCGCATACATTTCACATCGATTATGGACTCTACCGTTCTCCTATTTGATTCATTGTTGTTTTGTGCATTTTATGTTCTGATTAGTATTCTTCCTCACATGATTTATTTATATTATCATGCTCAAATGATTTCAGTAGTTTCAATATAGTTTATATTTACATTCATTTCTTGTTCCTTCTTTTTGTTATCTTTATTGGATCTGCCAGATTTTGTTTTGTATTCCTCGTTTCAGATCCTTCACGCTATTTGTGGGGTGTGTGTGTGTGTGTGTAGGGCTGTCCCACGGGGGGAACAAGTGTAAACATGCACGGGGCCGTGGTCATGCCCATGATGAGGAGTATGGACATTCCACCTCTTTCGCTGTGTGTGTCTCTTTGTCAGGCTTTCCAAGCCTGGCTTGCAGCCAGTTCAGTAGATGGAGGGCTTGCAAGCCCTCCTTCTAGGATATCGGCTGCAAGCCAAGCTGGGATATTGTGATGCTGCCCGCCCGCCCGCCCCTTTTATCCATCTCACAGCTGGACCAGCCCCTCCTTCCTCGCCTGCTGCGTGCACCACTTGTCCCAGGCTTACCATCTAGGCAGGCTGTGCTGAGGTGTTAAAGGGCAGATCCGCCGCAGCTGCCAAGTGAGCACCCCCTCACCGGTCCATGCTGCTTCATGACTGGAAAGAAATGGGGGAAGCAACTGCTTCAGGGGAGGGGCTCAGCACAGGGCTCGGGGCAGCCACTCAGATTCGCCCTACAAAGGGACGGCACTGGCTGCATCACAGAACAGAATTTCATTTGCATCAAGTGGATTTTGCAGTGATGTGGAGGGTGGGGGCTGTGGACCAGACACCAGTTGTGCATCTCTGCTGTACATAAACTGGCTGAATGCAATGGAGGTGTCAGATAGCCTTTCTTTGTTCTCCTTACACCAGGGCTTGACAGTTCCCAGGCGCCAGCTCACCATGGCGCCTGGAAATTTAAGTGTGGTGCCTGAGCCAAGCACTGGACAGACATGACCAGCAGGAAGAGTGAACAAGCAAGGCAGGGGCAGATTGCCACCTCCTCTTCCTCCACCTGGTTGTGCCAATCCAACTCCTGCTTGAGCCAGATAGACACGACCAGGAGGAGGAGGAAGCAACCTGCCCCTGCCTTGCTTGTCCACTCCTCCTCCTGCTCACATCTGTCCTTCACCTGCCTGAGCCAGGCAGACATGACCTGGAAGAGAAATAAGCAAGCAAGGTGGTGAGCCTACACCCCCATGGAGCGGAGGGCAGTCCAAGCCCGAAATTGGGGGGCTGGCTTCTGTGTCCAAAGAGAATTTGCTGAGGCCTGCCTTACATTTAGTATTTCAGGTAATATCTATCTATTTATTTCTCCTAGGCATACCCATCGCTAATCCCAGATGTGGCAGCTCTCGCGAGAGAGCTGCAGATTAGCGACGGGGATGGGAGGAGAAGTGGTCATGCAGGGGAAGCGGCCGCCGCCAGGGCGGCCAATGGCCGGCCAAGGAGATGTGGCTGCTGGCTGCTGAGGAAAAGCAGTCTGGCCACCGCGGGAGAACATGCTGTGGGTGGCGGGGAGAACAAAATGGGGCTGGCGAGTGAGGGGGAGAATTGAAGATGGGGGAGGAGAGACAGGGAGAACTAGGGGTGCAGATGCTCTACACCAGGACCAGGTCAGCTAGTTCCACTTAACTTCAGTGGGCATATTGGCTTCTAGCCTAGATCCCCTGCGCGTTAATTGTGTATTGAATTACATGAAACAACTCTTCTCTCCAAATTTCAGCCTATTTCTGGCCCATGGTAACAAATTACATCCCTGCTTACTGCCACTCTCCTGTTATTTTCAAGATATTTTCTTGCAGAACAGTTTGATTGGGTCTTCTCCTGAAAGGAACTGGATGCTCCTTTCTAATATTAACAGTTACATAATAATTTTTGACAGGACTGGCATGTCCTGTAAAGGTAAATGCACAGGTAGTTATATAGGTATTCTGATCACTCTGGCCTCCTCCATGTTAATTTAATGTAATTGATTTGCTTGTTATTTGTATAAATGTGTCTGATGCTAATATTAATGAATGTGTGGGATGTATGTAATATTTCTTACTCTAGAATCACAAACTTGGACAAAAAATGATTGTTTCCCCCTAAGCAATAGACATAATGTCTATGATTTCAGAGTTTGTGTTTTTATTTTATATCATGATGTCTTTATTTTTAGCATATATCACCAGCTTATTTTCAAGTTTCCCTCCTTTCCCAAGAGTGCTAACAGCTTTGTTAACAATACGAATATACGACAAATATTTATATACTACTTTCAACAAATGATCCCAAAGCGGTTTACACAGATATAAATAAACAAAGTGGCTCCCTGTCCCCAAAGTGCTCACAATCTAAAAAAGAAACGCAAGATAGACCCCACCAACAGCCACTGGAGGGATGCTATGCCGGGGATGGATAGGGCCAGTTGCTCTCCCCCTGCTCAGTAAAGAGAATAACTACTTTTAAAAGTGCCTCTTTGCTCTGTTAGCTAGTAGGGGATAATGCAAAATAGTAATGTACTGAGAACCAAGAAGAGCCTGCAGGCTGGACAAAAGTGCCTTGTGAGTTGCATGTCCCCACATTTTGTTTGCAAGAGCCACAGTTACTTCTCTCCTGTTTCTTCACTACCTGCCCAGCCCTATGTATGTTTCTGCAAAAGCAAGCCCCACTGAGCAGAGTGGAGCATAGACTCATCATATGTTAGAGTTGGAAGGAGGTCCAGGCCTTGCTCAGTCCAGGGAACTGCTATCTCTGATAGCTGGCTGCCCAGCTTCTGTTTGAAAACCTCCAGTGGAGAATATCCCCCACTGCATGAGGCAGACTGTTCCACTGTTGAAGAGCTCGTACCATTAGGAAATGCTTCCTAAGGTCTGCACATTGGTACATTTAGTCCTGCCCTCAAGTGCAGCAGAGAACAAGTCTACTCCTCCTGCAGGATAGCCCTTCAGATCTAGGCTATCGTATCCCCTTTTAGTCTTCTGCTCTCTAGACTAACCATGCACAGCCCCCTCGACGGTTCTTGACATTACTTGCTTTCCTGGCCATTCGCCATCTTTGCCCTCTTCTGAACCTGGTCCAGTTTATCAGTATCAAAATGTGGGGCCCAGAATTGGATATATTATTCCAAGTGAGCTCTCACCAGCACAGAATAGAGTGGATCAATTACTTCTCGTAGTCTGGACATGATGTCTCTGTTAATGCAGTCTAAGTTTGCATAAGCCTTTTTTGCAGTTGCATTACATTGCTGGCTTGCATGCAACTTGCTCTCCACTCAGGCCCCAAGCCAGGTCTCCCCAATTGCCATGCTCTTGTGCATTTGGTTTTTCTTATCCAAATGCAGGAATTTTCATTTCTCTCTGTTGAACCTCATCTTGTTGGCTTTGGCCCACTATTCAAGCCTGTCCAGATTGAACTGAATCTTGATTCTGTTTTCTAAGGCATTAACAATCCCCCTCACCACCACACCGCCAGTTTTGGGTCATCTGCAAAAGTTATAAGCCTCCCCTCTACTCCCTCCTCTAAGCCATTTATGAAAATGTTGAACAGCACAGGGCCCAGGACAGCCGCTTGATACCTCCCTCCAGGATGACGTGGCGCCATTGGGGTGTGTGGGCGGGTGTGTTTCAGCCACTGAATCTGCCTGGACAGGTTTTACTTGCCAACAGTGATGTTGTGGAAGACTTTGTCCAGTGCTTTGCCCAAATCAAGATATACCGGCCAACGTGGTGTGCAGCCTCCCTTCAGTGGTAAGGGCCTGCTGGGGCTCTTGCACAACTTCAGAGACAGCCCTGATGGTGTCTCAACGGGACTGCCGTGGAAGGACTTTAAACTACTCCTGGGCAGCAATGCAGTGCTCCTTTTTTGTTGGAAAGGGGGTGGGGGGGAGAAGCAGTGAAAATTGTCCACTCCCCCACTGCTGCTGGGATGGGGTGTTTCCACTCTCTTGGCATCCCTGCCAGACCTCTTCCATTGTCCTAGCATTGCGGGCAATGTCAGCCATTTAAGATGGCTGGATGTTTTCTTACTATCTCTTTATCTTGTGGATATGTTTCCTGGCTGGGCCACATTTGCCTTGTGGAAGGAGACAGATGCAAAATAGTTGCCAAGCAGCTCTACCTTCTCTCGGCCACCTGCTGCAGCCCTTCATCGTGCCCAGCGCTTGCTTTCTACGGAATTCAAGAAGTTAGGGGAATTAGAACAATGGCATTGGCAGCATCTTGGTCATAGCAGGGAAATGATAGTGGCCAGCGTTCCCTCTAAGGCGTGTGCATGTGCGTGCGCTCACAATTTTAAAAAAATGTTCACTCCGTTAATTTTAGATCTTGCTCCGATTGAATCGGGAAGGCCCCACTCTGAATGCACATATGCACACATTGCCTTGATACTGCTGCTCAGGTCAAAACTCATTCCACACACAGATGAAAAAAAAGAGGGAATGCTGATTGTGTCCACTGCAGCACTGCATGAAATGTTGTGCCTCTCACAGAAGGAGGACACATCCAACCGCTGCACATCAGCATACAAGAAGGAGCACATCTGGGATTGTTTTGCTCAAGTTCATGGGTCACAGAGCATTGCTTATTGCCCTTTGTAGGTGGTGAGGTATGTTGCTTGTTTGCCTTCTCCTATGACTGCATATTGCCCTCCAGGTAGAAACCTGTTGTGTTGCGTTGTCAGCAGAAGAGGCTTCACCGTGTTTTCCCTGTATAGTTCCTTATCATTGCTTGTGTCAACACTGCTTGACCAGCAGGAAGCTAGAGCCAAAACAGACTGTTCTGTTCTGTGATCTTATGTCCCCTTTAGTGTTGCTGCAAGGTCTTCTTTCCCCCGTCTCTCTTTTCAGGGTTTTCCGTTCTCTCTTTCAAAACTTGGAGATTTGGCCCTTCACACCTGTGCCTTCGTCAGTCTTGGCATCCATTTGTGTCTTCAAAATAGCACTCTGAATGTCATCAGGGAGTCTGCTGCTTCCCAGCTTACTGTCATTCTTATCTGTTGCTTGTACATTTATTCCAAAATATGCAAAATGCAATACCTGTGAAAACAGAAATGGTGACTCCTCAATGAAAAAGCCAGAGTACCTTGTAGTGAATAAGTGCCTTTAAATCTGTATTATTTAATGGGAAATGGAGAGCTGGTCCTGTGGTAGCAAGCATGAATTGTTCTCTTTGCTAAGCAGGGTCCACCCTGCTTTCCATTTGAATAGGAGAATACATGTGAGGACTATAAGATGTTCCCCTTAGGGCAAGCCTACTCAACTTAGGCCCCCCAGCTGTTTTTGAACCATAATCCCCAGCCACACTGGCCAAAAGCCAGGGATTATGGGAACTGTAGGCCAACATCTGCAGGAGGGCTGAAATTGAGCGGTCCAGCCTTAGGGGTTGGGGGCTACTCTGGGATGAGCACCTGCATGCTTATATGCAGAAGGTTCCAAGTTCCTTCCCTGTCAACTCCAGATAGGGCTGGGAGAGAGTCCTGCCTGTATTCTTGGAGAAGCCACTGCCAGTCTGGTTAAACAGTACTGAGCTAGATGGATCAATGGTCTGACTCGTTAGAAATCATAGCAAAGCTTCCTGTGTTCCTATAGATGCAATCAGATGATGAATGTGTTGTCTATGTGCCACCCAGCAGTGAAATAAATGAAAAATTGACCTTGAGATGGTTGTGGCTGCAGAGTCATCTTCCATGAAACAGCAGCGGCCTGAGAGAGAGACCTCACTCTGATTGTCCTTTTAATCACAATATGTTCTTCAGATGGATATGCGCACAGCTAAGTGGCGAGAAACATTTCCATCTTGACAGATGGATGTTATTTTCCTGCCACATTTGTTTTAGTAATTTTAAAAACATGCTGGGAAGTGCTTGTTTCTGGGCTAATTTCCCCAGCCCCTAGATCTCTTTGGCCGAGAGTCTCAAAAGAAGTTTCTGCCCTCAGAAAGTGTCCTCCTTCAAAAGTGGACTTTTCCTATTAGATGAGGTGTGGTAGAAATTGCCCATCTAGGGAAAGTGCTGTCTACTATCGCTCTGGTGTTGCTCTGCATATCTGGATATTGAGTCTTGTTGACTCAGCAAGCTACCATCAACACATTTTGGGTTTCTTTATTTACATCTCTTTTTCTTTATCTTTCTGGTTTTACCAATTCAAACATTCTGTATGGTGTAGATCTCAGTAATAGCCCCATAGGCCCAAATGCTCAAGTAACATGACTGGTCTGGTTTGAAGAGTAGTGGGTATTGGGTAGGGTGGAAATAGCCCATGGCTAGAAAGAGTGAAGGGTTCCCAAAGAGGCACCCAATGTATAATCTCCTAAGCAATCTCACAAGAAGCGAAGAATCTTTGTGGTAAAACCCAGAGGAGGAGTTTTCAGCAGAAACTCCCAAGACCTTGTGTATTTGGAGATGATCCAATCTCCCAAGTAAGATTTTCAGCATCACCTTGGTTTCTTGATTCACATAAGATTTGACAGGTACATGATATTTTTCTTATATGAGGCCAATTGCAGGAACAAGTGGGATTTAAGATGGGGAGATGGTGCATGGGAAAGGGTTAAAAAAGACCCCAAAGCAAACCTTCCCCCACACTGTGGCTGCAAGCTGAATTGGGGCCCTCCTATGGCTGCTTTGAACTAAAGAAAAATGTCAGGAGATGTGATCACGGATCTCCCACATCACATTTAGTTTGTTCATAGAGAATCCTTGTGTGGAAGTAGATATAAGCCTAGTTCTCATGAACAATAGATAACCTGGCAAACCTGTATCTTGACTGGACCACTTCAGACAGTTGAAGGGATGTGCATCTAGATGATATTATATCTACATGTTCCTTAAGGGATCAAATGTATCTGATTCAGTTATTTGAATGTTTAAAAATCAAAGTAAAACCATTGAGAGTTTGGTGGATTTCTGCTGATAGTTACACCAAGATAGAATGGTATTAACATTATTTCCGATAGAGATCAATCAAGGCTTCATAAACGGCATTGGGGGAGGGGCCATAGCTCAGTGGTAGCGCATACACTTTTCATGCAGAAAGTTGCAGATTCAGTCCCTGGAATCTTCAGATATGGCTGGGAAAGACCCTTGTCTAAAATCTTGGGAGACCAATGTTTTGACTCCGTACAAGGCAGTGCCCTCTGTTCTTATGTACTCCTTTCACCATTGCTGCTGCTGTCAGTCTGAGTTTGTGGTAGTATTATCAGGTGTTTTTTAAAGAGACAAAAGACACGTCTCTTGTCTCTAAAGATCATTATTTTCATCACTATTTATTTATTTTTCAAATTTGTATACCGTCTTAAACTTACATCTTTGGGCGATTTTCAACAACATAAAACAGATGAAAATAACAACCTTAAAACAATTTAAAACCACAGTCCAGTTAAAAAGCTTGGGTGAAAAAACAAGTCTTTAAAGGCTTTTAAAAAGTTGTCAGATGGGGAGGCTCTTATTTCAACAGGGAGCACATTCCAGTGTCTCGGGACAGCAATAGAGAAGGCCCATCCCTGCATAGCCACCAGACGAGCCTGTGGCAACTGCAGACAAACCTCTCCAGACTGTTTTAATGGGCGGTGGGACCCATAGCAAAGAAGATTGTTCTCTTAAATACCCAGGGCCTAGGCTGCTTAGGGCGTTATAGGTTATAACCAGCACCTTGTATTTTGCCCAGAGACTTATTGGGAGCCAGTGTAGCTCTTTTAGTATAGGAGTCATATTGTCTCTCTGAGCTGACCCAGAGACCAACCTGACTGCTGCATTCTGTACAAACTGCACTTTCTGGACTATGTACAAAGGCAGCCCCACATAGAGCACATTGCAGTAGACAAGTTGGGAGGTTACCAGCAGTTGCACCACTGTTCTGAGGTTGTTTATCTCCAGAAACGGATGCAGCTGGCATATCAGCCGAAGCGGATAAAAAGCACCTCTGGCCACCGCTTCAACCTGGGACAGTTCTTTATACTGACGTCAACAGTTCAATATACTTCTTTAACTCCTGAAGTATCAGTTTACCAACCAGTTTTAGCTGCAAAATGGTGGTGGTTCTCCTCCTTCTCCTTTTGCCAGCTGACCAGTGTTTATGTGGGTTGTTGGTTTTCTGCCCTTGGGTGCAGCCACTTCCATGTGGTGTGGCTTTTTGGATATTAATTATAAGAAGAAGAACTGGGTCAAGTGCAAAGCCAAAACCCTCAGGCTCTGATGCAACGCACTGGAAGCCATTAAATTATTTGCTGCTCTGTTGGAGAAATATAAGGTGCCTCTGCTCTGCGTGAAATAAATGTGGACACACACACACACACACACACAGTGCCTGTCCCCTTCCCCCTGCAAGAGTACTGCACTGGTTCAGCCATCAGGCTTCCTTTGCTGGGTGTGCACAGTGGCTGTTAACTATGGCAAAAAAGATTAGTGAAAAGGAACAGAAGAAAATAAGCACTATATGTAATTTTAGAAGCTGTTGGCTGTGCACATATATAGACTGTACTCAGGCCCTGTCGCCTCACAAAATGAGAGCTTAGAAATGTTTTTAATCCCTTCCCCCTCCCCACCCCACACACACTTGCCACACTATATGCAAGTGGCTTATGGTGATGCTACTCTGCGCATCACCGAGTGCTATCAACAAAGGAAAGTGAGCGGCATTCATTCAGAAGAGGTTGGCTCTTGTGTGGCTGTTTATGGTGCTTTTGAAACCACTCACCTTCCTAAGCAAGCAGGACATCTGTGACTTGGCCTGCCAGCTGGCTGTAAACGGGGCAGATTTTGTAGTAGTTTTGCTTCAAAACGAAGGGCACACAGAGAACAAGGGAACCAGTCCCTGGGCTTCAGATCAGACCCCGACTCTGCTGCCCTGTAATGCTAACATGGGCCCTTTGGTGCCTATCATGATGTGGTCTGCCTTGGGCTTGTTGTTGTTTTGCCCCATTTCCCCCCTCCCTATGGGCCATAGAGCCACCTAATAGTGCAGCGGGGAAGCAACTTGTCTAGGGAGCCAGAGGCTGTCAGTTTGAATCCCCGCTGGTATGTTTTCCAGACTGTGGGAAACTCCTATATTGGGCAACAGTGATATAGGAAGGCGGTGCTGAAAGGCATCCTCTCATACTGCACGGGAGGCGGCAATGGTAAACCCCTCCTGTATTCTATCAAGAAAACCACATGGCTCTGTGGTTGCCAGGAGTTGACACTGACTCAACGGCACAATCTTTCCTTTCTTTATAGGCCATAGAGATTACTAGGGGGTGGGGGGGGCACACATTTTTCTGTATTGTTCACACTCAATTTTAAGAATGCTTACCTTTCTTGAGGCAGTTCAGTGAAGTCATGTGGGTCTTGGCTCTACTTGGGGAACTCCAAGAGTTGTTGATATGGGTATAGAGCTCTGTGGTAGTGTGTGTGTGCCTTGCATGCAGGAGGTCCCAGGTTCAATTCCTGCCATCTCCAGGTAGGGCTGGCAGAGATCCCTGCCCCAAACCATAGGCTATTGCCATTGTGGCTGGGGATGATGGGAGTTGTAGTCCAGCAACATCTGGAGACCCAAATTTTGAGAACCTCTGGCTTAATGGCTTTATCATCACTATGTTCACGGTGATATTCTCACTTAGAAAGCCCTGGCTGTTTTGTTTGTGGCAATAGCAGTGCAGTAAACAGAAATCAGAGACTTCAGCAATGTTTGGCAATTTCAGATCATATACTCCAAATTATAATACGCAGCAATCTCTTGAAACTCATTATCTGCAAGTGTAGCCATTTTGTTTTGAAGAAACTGGTGTCACTCTTGCTTGTCTTTTCTCTTTTCTCCTGCAGATCTTGCTCATCTCGGATTATTTCTATGCCTTCCTGCAGAGGGAGTACTACCTCACTCATGGACTCTACTTAAGCAGAAAAGACAGGACAGAGCCCATGCTGGTTCTCAAATAATCCTAGTAATCTGCTGTCACTTAGAGAACAGACTTCTGCAAGGAACAGACCATGCTTGGGATGGATGGGTGGGTGTAACTTTTGGGAAGATAACTTTTTGCATATGGGGGAGAGAGCTGTGCATTTGTCTGGCATAAGTCAATAATACTGGAATAAGGTTTGCGCATAAGAACGGATTGAGAAGTCTGGCTCTGTGGCCCTTGGCCTCTTTTGAAGCTTTGTCTGCCAACCATATTTTGCTGTGATCAAAATATGTTCCATCAACTATCAGTTCTGGGCAATTCATCATGAATTGGTGGAAAGTATCTGAACTGAACCCAAGGCTGTGTCTTGTACCCAGGGAGAGACAAGGCCATAGATATTTATTATACTTTCCGGAGAAACTATTGGAAATACCTTTCCCTTTCTGGAAAGGAGTCACTTTGATATGCATCTGTTTGATTCCTCTTGCTTCTCTGGTTCAGTGGCTTGATTTGATTGGTCCACCTGCCTGATATGCATGGATCCTTGGCCACTTGGAAGACAGGCAGTGACTCTCCTACGCTTGGACACTCTTTCTCCTCATGCAGACACTGGAAATCAGGAGGCCTTGAGTGTACTACAGTTTGTGCTTGAGACGAATGGTTGATTTGAACTAAATGGAACTGCTGACAGCTGAGAGACATGGAAAGTTAAGTTCCCAAGCCTGTCCATACAAGCAACAGAAGATCAATGCAAAGAGCCTCCATATGGATGGGACGTTCTCACTTTTCTTTAAGGGAATATAATGTCCAACCCTGCGGAAGTGTGATTGGTGTCATTCAGAAAAGAAAGGAAAACCACAGCACCATAAGGACCCACAAGATGGATGTGGACCAGATTGGCCTGTGTAATCAGTGCATCTTTTTCATTTTGTAGGGAAATTTTATCAGACATTACATGTCATGCACATCTTCTTTATTTTGCAGGCATGGTATGTTTCCTCAAAACTGTGGGATTTGTGTGGGGGGAAGGCCAGAAAGCACGAAAGGTCTAGCTTCTCCCCAAATGGGAGCATCATCAGTGGTGTTGGGGCCCTATAGCAATTTTTCCATTGCAAACGTGTTACTCTCTCAGCAGGAGAAACATTTAAATGCGGAGGACTGTTTTATAAAAAGTGGCTATGCAAAAATGGCTGCCCTATCCTGCCCACTTCACTTCCACTGCAGGGTGTTCAGTCATAGCTCCTCTCTTCAGTAAACCAGACACACTTTTTGGTGATTGCTACGCTTTTTAACTTTTCTGACCCAACACAGCTACAGCCGCCTCTTTCCCTGATTTTTTAATTTTAGCGACAGGGCAGTTCTCTCTCACAGGGAAGCCAAGCAGGACCTAGCCAAACTCCCATGGCCTAGAAGACTTCATGAGACTCAGCTACTTTTATCTGCCAACAGAAGAGATTAAACTTGGACCCATTGCACTGACAATTAAATGTGTCGTCTCCCCATTTTCATATTTGCAAAAGCCACTCTTCAGGGCACAGTCTCAGTTCTCCTATAATGTGTTTCTTATTAAGCAGTCACGTTCAAAAGGGATTTAATAAAAATAAACATCTTGCCTTATTGCACTACAGTTATCATATTCAGTACTGGGTGGTTTTAACCTAAGAGCTTCTGGCAATGCATAATAACCCTGCCTTGAAGAATTGTATAAAGGAGGCTATACTTGAGACTGGATTTGAAGGGCTATCAGAGCCAGGCCTCCTCAGCTGAGGTTTGAGTGTGTATGTGTTTGAGCAAGTGTTCTCAAGCTTATGATATTATTATTATTTTATTATTTTATTTTATTTTATTATTTTATTATTACATATATATCCACACTTCCTCCAAGGAGCCCAGAGCGGTGTACTACATACTTAAGTTTCTCTTTCTAGTGAAGTCTTGAGACCTTTGACCTAAGGGTTTTGTTGGCTAAAAGCCAGCATGGTGTAGTGGTTAGAGTGCTGGACTAGGACTGGGGAGACCCAAGTTCAAATCCCCATTTAGGCATGATACTTGCTGGGTGACCCTGGGCCAGTCACTTCTCTCTCAGCCTAACCTACATCACAGGGTTGTTGTGAAAGAGAAAGTTAAGTATGTAGTACACCGCTCTGGGCTCCTTGGAGGAAGAGCGGGCTATAAATGTAAAAATAATTAATAATAATAATAATTTACTTTCATTCTAAAGTTTAATTGGCGTCTCCATTATATATGCATGGTATGATGTGTGAGAACCATACTATATGTGATAGTAGACTTCTCAAGATACCAGAAAGTGACGACTAAAATAAAATAAAATAAAATAAATCCTAGAGCTGCGGGAGGCCAAAAGACCCTTCATCTCCCTGCCCTGAAACAAACCACCTGTTCATTAGTGTCCCACAAAGCTTAGACTGAACAGAAGGCAGCATGGACTTAGGGAAGATAACTTCAGAAAGAATACCTCTCAATTATGGTGGGGTGGGGGGAAATTGGCAGAGACTTTTACAAAAATATACCAGGACTAATGTTTTGGACAGTGTGCAAGAACAAAGACAAGCTAGTACCTTCTAGATAGAGTAGGCCTGGAGCAGGGCTGCACAACTTTGGCCCTCCAACTGTTTTTAGACTCCAGCTCCCATCACATCCAACCACAGTGGCCAGTAGTCGGGGTTCATCGGAACTCATAGTGCTATGTTTCTAGGAGGACCAAAGTTGTGCAGCCCTCCTCTGGAGGCATCTGGCTGGCCACTGTAGGAAACAGGATGCGGAGGACTAAATGGACCTTTGGTGTGATGCAGCAGGCTGTTCTTATCCTCAGTAGGCTGATGTACTATCTGCTACCTCCAGGTCAAAAACAGGATACCTCTGAATACCAGTTGCAGGGGAGCAATGGCAGGAGGAGGAATATGTCCTCATCTCCTGCTTGAGGCCTTCCTAGAGGTATCAGATGGGCTACTGGGCAAAATAGGATGCTGGAGTAGACAGGCCTTGGACTTGATCCAGCAAAGCTCTTCTTACATTCATGTGACATGATGTTATCAGGCTGTGTTTCTCCACCTCTGCAAGTGGCAGCCAGTGACATGGAGCAGCGATGCGGAACCTCTTAAGCATAACATCCTGTCACAGGTTGATGTGGTAGAAGAGGAGCAGACACTGGGTAACCGGTTTTGGTAGCAGATCTGTGTCTGCCAGTATGCCTAGTTCTGCTGAGCTGTGAATATTTGAATACTAGCTGCTAAAGTCTGCTGTTGTAGGGGATTGTCTAGGATATTGCAATCCCACTAATATAATGGCTGTCCATTTGAGACAGCACCGCTCCAACATGTCCCTGACTTATAAAAAATTGTTTAGAAGGGCAGTAGACGTCCAGCAGCAGCATGACCAGGTGGCTTTTAGTCTGACAAAGAGGGTACTTCATCTGAAGTTGGAGCATTTGGCAGCATGACAGAGACTGGTGTGTGGAGACAGCAAAATTACTCTGGATTTTCAAGTTTAGAATAACAACCCATTTTCTTCAAAGTGTCCACTGGGATTTTCACTGATTTTTTCTCTTTTGTAGACTGGAAATTATTGATTTTTCCACTCTAACCTTAGCATGAGTTGTTTCCCCGCTAGCTGTGTGTTGCATCCGGTGTATTATTCTGCTAATGACAGCAGAAGAGGGGAAAGTGTGTTGGGGCAGGCGGGCGGGGAGTGTGTGTATTGTGCATTTACTATTTACTCGACTTGGGGACCATTAGAAGCTGGAAGTGGATATGTACGTGTACTAGTTAGCTGAAAGTGTCCCTAGTCCATTCTTCATCAAAGAGCATCAAACTCATTTAACTAAATGTAATTAATGAAACATAATATTTTCCCCTGCCTAGCTCAGCTGTGCCCCGATTCTATTATTTCCCTCCCTCATTTTCATCCTTTTAAATCCTAATCTGGGCTGGCATACATAAGCCTGGAGCTGCAACATCCTGGTACCAAGTAGTTGCCATGGCATCAGCCATTTTCTTTTCCATGTGACTGATTGATTGGCATTGCTGGGTAGGATCAGAGAGGCTGGTCCTTCTCCAGTGTAGCCTAGCTGTGGTGTCCATGTTGGATGGGGTATGCAAGTTGGTCCCATGTTAGGCTGTGCTTGGCATCAGGCAAAGAAGGCATGCCCCCTCGGTTGCTGTTGTTCCCCTGCAACTGGTATTTGGAGGCATCTTGCTTCGAAACATGGAGGTAGCCTATAGCCCCTGGCTGCCTAGAACACACGCAATAGTCCTCTACAGGTAAGATGGATGGCAAGCAGTGGGCAAACGATCTTTCAGAAAGGCTTGCTTGTCTGCAATTATTGATACTGAGGCTCAGGCAGCACACTGTTTGCATGAACTGAAGCCTTGTTATGCTTCAAAACACACAGGCAATGCCTGGTGAAATCTAGAAAGCCACTCGTTTCCTGGGGATGGGGATGGCAGGGTGTTGCATTACTCATTCCCCCTGCCTGTCATGAGCAGAAGCAGGGTGAATTATGCCAGTCAGCAAAGTATATGCCATTTTGTATTATTAAGACTACTTGGATCTAATTCATGCAAACAGTGGCTGGCATACCACGCAAGGGTGCACCAGGCTAGCAACGTTGTGCGCATGCAAGTCACACAAATGCAAAAAACTGCACAAATGATGTTATACAAAGGGGAAGCCCATTATTTCCAACATACACACAATGTTGCTGGGCCGACATCCCCTTTTGTTGTATGTCAGCCACTGTGCGTTTGTGTTGCTGTGTAAACATGTAAGCAGGGGGGCTTGCGAATCTTCCTGCAGCAAGTACTATCATCATCTTGAAAATATGTTTCCAAGATACTGGAAATCGGTGTGTTTCATTAGCTCTTGCTTTGTACTGTTCATTCTCCTGTTTCTTTTGGCATCTGTCTTTATGCACAGGAGCAATGCCCAGTTGAGCACCTTTTCCACTGTGTTGCATGGGAAATGGCCAGACTACATGCAAGGCTAACAAGCCGGTTTTGCCCATTCAACCAAAGCTGCCATCTTATCTCCTCCACTGCAGCAGAGTAACTCCTCCTGATTAGGATATTGCTATTGATATTTCTGGAAATAGCTCCTGAACGAGTGTAAAATAATTTCCAGAGGAACAACTAAGATATTTTGATTGATTGATTGATTAATTAAGTGCCATCAAGTCGGTGTCGACTCTTAGTGACCACACAGATAGATCTTCTCCAGGATGACCTGTCTTCAACTTGGCCTTTAAGGTCTCTCAGTAGTGCATTCATTGTTGTAATAGAGTCCATCCACCTTGCTGCTGGCCATCCTCCTCTTCTTTTTCCTTCAACTTCTCCCAGCATTATGGATTTCTCAAGGGATTTACTAAGGTGTACAATAGGCTTGAGCCCGAAACATTTCAGAGGCCATTATAAAGGCCTCCGAAATGTTTCGGCTCGGGGGGGGGGGGGGCGCCGCCGGCGTGGGTTTGGTACTTTAAAAGCCTCCCACCGCATTTTCCCCCACCAGCACTCTGTTATTTTTAAGCCCCTTGGGGCGGCAGCGTTCCTCCCTGCCATCCCATTTCCCTCATTGGCTGGAAGTAGCGACCGCCCGTCCGCCCCTCGCATGTGTGCACGACGGATGGGTGCGGGCACACTTGCAGTTGCTACTTCTGGCCACTTCCGGCTGATGAGGGAAACGGGGCGGCAGGGGGAACGCTTGGCCACCCCTTGGGTGGCCAAAGGGGCTTTAAAATAACATTGTGCCAGCGGGGAAAATGTGGCAGGAGGGGTGAGTACACCCTCCCTCGCCCTTAAAGTACCACCCCTGCTGGTGCCGAATAACATTCGGGCACATCCCTAGTGTACAACACTAAAAGGAAATGAAGCCCCCCGGGAGCAGATGCCTTTCAGATGTTCAAAACCCGGTTGAGATTTCCCCATGGCCATACCTTGTGAATAGGCTCATTATGAACATATTAGAAGCTATCCCTAGTTTACTCAGAAACAAAAACAATGGCTTTGTTAGTTAAGGCTGGACCAGTCCACAGAAGCTGTGCCCATGATGCACAAAACATCCACCTCCCACATTGACTGCTAGAACAGTGTTCTCAAGGGTTCCCAACATTGGATCCACAGATGCTGGACTACAGTGCCCATCAACTCCAGCTACAATGGCAGAGTTCCCAACCTAGGATCCCCACAACGGCCTTCAGACATTCTGGTGGAGGATGATGGGAGTTGTAGTCCCACAACATCTGGGACCCAAGGTTGGGAACTCCTGTTCTAAATAACCAAGCACTATAGCAGCATAGCTTGTAGTTCTCTACTGGAATGTGGATTCCCAGAAGCAACACCTATAGCAGCAGCAGCACCACCACCACCACCACCACAAGGAGTTGATAGGAAACTCAAAATAGCTGTGCTGTAGCAACCCCTTTTTTCCTTAATGCCCCTCTCGGTCAGGTGAACATTGGAGAATCCAGCCCACAGAGGGCTCATATGTCTGGACAGACTGAGAATGATAAAGAACATAGGTGGTGGGGATGGATACTACCAGCTCCAGGGCAGGGCTATTCACTAAGTTAGCCTACCTCACTTCTTGGAGCAGTCTCTAAACTGTTAAAAAAAAATCTCTTTTTAAAGAGATCTGTTGAATAAATGTTTGAGCAGGAAAATCAATGTGCTGAAACAAACAACAAAACCAAAGAAAACACCCCTCCTGAACCATGGGAACACAACAGCTCTATTCAGACATTATGCTGAATGCATGTATTGATATCTTATACACTTCTGCATGCTCCTGTGTGAATGACTGTACCTGCGTTCATTTAAAAAGTGAACCGGGTACAGGCCCCTCAAATGCATGGTACAGATGGGAAGTGTACTGCTTTACCAGTGGTCAATGTTTGAATAACCGTACTTGTGTAACCTGTACACTCATTCAGACTTAATGTCTGAATACGGCCAGACTGTACGTGCAACATTGCAGAAGGGAGGAGAAAATGGGGTTAATCCTGCAGCAGAAAACCCCACACCTCCTGTTTTTATGTACACTCATAAACAGCCAGCAGATCAGTTAGACAGTTTTAGATACTTTTCCTTCCCCTGCTATGAACAATAATTACAGCAGTAGTGAAATTTTGCACAGGGATCTTGTCTCTGAACTCCATTTGGTGCATCATACACATGACCAAGGCATTGTTGAGGTAGGGGAAGAGAAACACTACTAATCTTAGAAGACACAATTTTAATTTATCTTTATTTATATAGATATTTGTATAGATTCAATTGGGTGGGTTTTTTTTCCTTTCATACACGCTTTTTTGGTATCGTAAAATTTTTAAAAAGGAAAAAAAGTAGCAATATAAATCAGTACATTCCGTGAGTGAATGGTCTGTTTATGAAAACAAGACTAAAAGAAGAGGAAGAAAACACAATCCCATGCATGCAAGAGACCAAGAAAGGAAAGAGAGGCTGGCTTGTTTTCTTTTTTTAAAAAACCAGCCACCTTAAAAGGCAAGTACAAATATCAACAGAGAAGCAGCACAGGGTACAGATGTGTGAAAATTAACCTAATTCCACTCTCACTTCTACTACATTTTAAAGTGCAAAGAAGCTTGGGTTTGTTTGAATCTACATAATACAAGCAAATTATATTCCCCATCCTGCTTAAAAAACAATAAAATAAACCTAAAAGATATACATTATACACAGTCTTGTAGAGACACCTACATCTACTTTGTAGCACCAAGAATTGATATGCAAGTAATTAAAATCAATTAAAACTCAGGAGCAATGATACTTACTTCCCGCCGCTGTAGACTTTCTGCCCTTTAATAAAAGGTTCAGTGGACCAGCCCACCCCCAGCCCAGCCCTGCTCTAGCAGTCAAGGAAATGATTTATTTTCTTCCTCTGCCTGCAAGCCCTGTCAGTTTGGCATTGGACTAAAAAAAGGACATAATGACAACACAGAGAAAGAGAGCGGTGGGGAAGGTGGGATGGATGGACCAGGGAGGGCCACACGCAAGGCGAAGAGGCAATGGCAGGGAAGAGTTGAGACTTGTGGGTCACACACAAACACACACACTGAGCAAGGGTGGAGGAGCACAGATGGTTCTTGTGTTGCTTCTGGGCCACAACCCTCTCTCTGTATGGTTTGCCAAGACGGGGAGAGTTGGGGGGCAGGGGTATCAATGCAACAGTTTGGAATCAGTCCTCTGGTGTTGTATGCTCAGTAGCCAAAGGTCTCCTGCGAGGCATAAACCATGTAGAGGAAGCCATCCTCGTCCTTCTCTTGCTCGTAGATCTCAGAGATGGGGGTGGAAACGCTCACCATGCTGTGTTGGTTCACCAACAGGAAGAAGGCCTGGGTGGGATTCAGCTGCAGCCGGCGCCTGGGGGAAGTGCAAAAGGCAGTTTGGGACATAAGAAGAGTTTTGCTGCAACAGGTCCAAGGCCTCTCCAGTCTAGCATTCTATATCCTACAGTGGCCCACACATGCCTCTGGGAAGAACTAAACGACCATGCCAGAACAATGCTTCCAGCTCCCTGTCCCCTGTAAAAGGGGATGTCCTTTCTTACCCCATTCATCTGAAGCCACCAAATACTGAACTTGCTAAGAACTGGTGCTATATCCTGAGAAGCTCTGCATGCAAAAGGGCATAGTAAGAACGTAACAACAGCCCTACTGGACTAGGCCACTGCCACTGCCACTGCCCCCCTGCCACTAGTATTTGGAGGCATCCTGCCTCTGAACATGGAGGTAGCCTATAGCCATTAGGACTAGTAGCCATTGACAGACCTGTCTTCTATAAATGTGTCTTATCCCCACTTATCCCAAATTATTCCAGCAGTGCTAAAACAGAGGTCTAGCATACAGGCATCATTCAGTTCAATTATCACTGAATACTAATGGAGGCAGGGGTGCCAGGATGCAGCAGAGATGCCACAAATGGCAGGAGTTTGCATCCGGTCAGGATCTGGCACAGACCAAGGACTATAGTCTCCGCTGCCTTTTCCACTATTGCACAAACTGACTCTCCTTTTTCCATGTCAGAAGGCCAATGCATGAAGAGAAACCACACATGCACCATAACCTTATCCTTCTAATTCACAGAGGAGAGTTACACCATCACCACACCCTTGCAAGCATCTGGCAAGTATCAGCACAGCAAAAATGGCAATGGGCAGGGGGGAAGGGAGAAAAACTCTTTGTATTAAAAGCTATAGTTCAAAAAGTGCTATCTTGTTCAATTTTCATCAACAGTCTTTTCCCATTGCAAATGCACAGGGACATCAGTAGCTGCTTCATTCCTGGTCAGACCATTGCTCTATCTAGCTCAATATTGCCTACCCGAATAGGCAATGGCTCTCCAGGGCTTTAAACCAAAAAAGAAAATTAAATTAAATTTTTTTAAAAAGATCCACCCACCAAACTGAACACACACAACTCGGTCCAATAGTGAAAAATATACGCAATCTATAACAAGACAAAGCCATGAGAAATGATATTGGAGAAACAATCATATAACATGGGAGAAATAATAAAGTCCATGATGTGGAGAACGGTAGAATGCATAAGTAAAGTCCACACAATGGTGACCTGGTGACCTCAGTTTCAAAATATCTTCTTCAAGTGGAAGTTTGTCCTGGCGAAATGACACTCGTCCACAAAAGTATCTTTGTATCTTATGAGAATTTGCTTGAGATAACATTCTAGAAGGGTTTGTAAGAGAGAAAAACGGTAGAATGAAGTTTGTGGACGAGTGTCATTTCACCAGGACAAACTTCCACTTGAAGAAGATATTTCGAAATGGAGGTCACCAGTTCACCATTGTGTGGACTTATGTATTTTACCATTCTCCACTTCATGGACTTTTATTATTTCTCCCATGCTATACAATTGTTTCTCCAATATCATTTCTCATAGCTTTGTCTTGTTATAGATTACATATAGTTTTAACAACAGATTTACTGGACTAAGTTGTGTGTGTTCAGTTTGGTGGGTGGAACTTTTTTTGTTGGAGATGGAGTTCCAGTGCATCGACCTTTTGTACCAACTATCCTAATGACCACTAGGGGCACTGGGAGTAGAGATAGTGAGTAAGGGTCTCCCTGACTGTTCTACCTGTCTCTACTCTATGACCCCTAATCTGACTTCCACACTTCCTGTGCTGAGTCACAATCCTTCCTTTCCTCCTAGAGAGCAGATGGAAACATCTCTCTTTCTCCTTACCTATCAATTAGGTAGTCCTTTAGATTAGGTTTAGGTCTTTCCTATCCAAATGTATTTAAACAATAAATATTTAGTATTTAGTTCTACAAGGATCTCCATGTGTTTTCTCTAATAGCTGCAGCAACTATACCCTCCTCTGCTACCCACTCTGTAACTGGAGTGTGTGCTCATTCCCCAGTGCTCTGCTGTTTTTACCTATTGAGGGTAAAAATTAACAACCTCTAAAATGTTTGTTGGTGTGTTTTCATAGATCCCAGTGCACTTCATTTATCTGCTTCTCCAGGGTTTCAGGCAAGAGCCTTTCCCAGCCCTACCTGAAGATACCAGGGAGTGAACCTGGGGCCGTCTGCTCACAAAGCAGATGCTCTACCACTGAGCTGCGGCCCCATCCCATTGCCCCCACTTCAGTTCAAGTGGTTTAAGTTGGCATGGGTATATCTCTCCTCAGCACAAAGCAGAGAAGCAGATTATTGTTTTCCTAAGCAATATGGAGGCTGCAAAGCCACTTAATCCTCAGAGCCAATCATCTTCGTGAAGAGGCAGGGTTCTTTTGCATCAATCTCAAGACCCTGCCAACCAGTATCTGCAATGGTCTTCTTGGGAGCCAGTCAGGAGTGTCGCAAGGTTTTTTGCTCTATAGCCAGGGCTGATCACTTGGAAGCCATGGAAGATCCTTGGGCAATTTCTGTAGCAAGTTGGCTGTGCCAGACACTAGCACAGAGACCAATATGGCTGGTACCCTTTCAACTGTGCCATCCTGGGCACCAGCCTCATCTATATGGTTGAGACGGCCCTGGGATCAATGTCCTTGTGCTATGCAGCTATCACAAGCTGGTAAAAATGCAAGGGCCACAGCAAGGAAGGAAAACCTGTCCCCATGACAACCAAAACAAAATTCTGGGCACACTCCATTCTCAACAGGAAGGAAGCATACACTGCTTTGGATGTATTGCCAGGAGCAGATCACAGCTGGTTGCTTTGAGGCATTTCACTTACCGGATTATTTTTACCAATTCACTCATATTGACATGGTCAGGAACTAGGAATTTGGTCTTATCCAGCACAGGCAGCTGTTTCTCCCCCTTGTATCTTTCAATAATGACCTGGTGAGAGAAATGGGCACAGTCAAATCCTTTCTTGTCCTGTTCTATAAAGACAGTTCTTACCAAACCAACCAGTCTTTCAGAAGGCAACACACAAGTGCTAGAAGGTCATAAAACTTTCGTTAGCCTGTCCATACACTCCAAGGCACAGAAGGCTAGGCTCTTTCCTACTGCCCCATCCCAAACTGATTTTCCCCAACCAAGTTATTTCAAACACTCAAAAGCATAAACCAAGGAGATACTACTCCCTGCAAAGGGTTCAAAAATCTTGTGAGCCAATAAAAACAAGCAATACAAAGATTATACTGTTACAACAGCACGACACACAGAGATTGGACCTGTGTGGTAGCAAGACCACCAGTATACTGAGCAGCTGTTATTTAAAAGAAAGGACGAGATGCTGGCAAAACCACTTTTTTGCCTCAAGCAATGGCCACGTTTTCCCTTCACATCATCATTAACCCACCATATCAGGGCTACTCAGGTCCCCAGATGCTCTTGGACTTCCAACTCCCATCATCGTCCGCCACTGTGGCCGGGGGTGATGGGAGTTGTAGTCGAAGAACATCTGGGGAACCAAGTTTGAAAACTCTTGAACTCTGTTTTTCTCTGCTTCTCATGGTGGGCTGGCAGAGCTCCAGCTCCAGCTCCAGCCAAGGTGTTTCCTGATGATACCACAAATGTACATAAAAAGGATGGCCCACCTCAATATTAAACTGTTAACGGAAGTTACAGAGACATCACGTCCACACTATGACTCCATGTACCACAACTACCAAGAAACCTAGAGAAATCAAACCTGTTCCCCAGGCAGGTCTAGGGGCCAAGCAACAACCCAGTGGCTAAGCACTTGCTTGGCAACAAGAGGGTCACAGGTTCAATCCCTGATATCTCCAAGGAGTTCTAGGGACGACCCCTGCCTGAGAACCTGAACAGTCAATGTAGACAAGGAGTGAGCTAGATGGAGCAATGGTTCGATTCAGTATAAGGCAGCCTCATATATTAATGCAGCAGACTGGACAGGGCACCTCACACTAACAGTCCACATTGTCCTTGCAGGAGTGCTATTGTGCTTTCCCATCCAACCGGGAAAAAAACCCCATCTATATTCTCTATTGCTACAAACGCAAAACCACAACACTGTACTTCTGTGTAAATAATACAAAATAAACTACCTCATCCTGTGTGCAGAAGAATTTCCTTGACGGAGGGCCATTGTGCACACGCACTCTCTCTCTCTCTCTCGCTCTATATATATGTGTGTGTGTGTGTATTAAACTGTTAAATACATACACACACACACACACTCTAAATTGCCCAGAGATGTGGAGTTTAGAATGGTAAACAAATATGCAGAATGAACAAACAAGCAAACTTGGAAATGGCTTCTAAGTCACGTGCTTGAAACTGGGATACCAACACAGATGAGAAAGAAGCCCAAACCAGGCTGAGGTAGAAAGAAACACCTATATTTTGGAAGAACCTTGTTCAGTCTCCCTTCAGTCCTCTGTATGCATACTGAATGTGTGGTGCAAGGGAAGGCCTTTCCACATCGTACACCAAGGCAAATCCAGGTCTGCCACTGCATGTATGACTGATGGAAAACTGCAGCTAATTGTGGCCCCCGATTAGCATACTCTGTATAATGCATGTTTGTCATGGGCACACTTGACAAAACACAAGATTGTTTAAATGTACACCACAAATATAAAAATGAAGTGGCCCTAAGATGACTATTTATGACATGAGATCCTTGGCAGAAACCGTTTTTGTGAGCCAGATACAACACTAACATAACACTAAACTCTAACAGCCCCTGGACATCTATTAGAGAGGGGGTGGGGTGTGTGTGTGTATTTTGTTTTGCATCGCCTTCCACCCATTTAATATGCTTTATAAATCCTGACATTTGATGCACATTTATTTTCTGTAGTTTGAGTCTCACATTTTGGTTGAAGTGATGCCTCTTGTGAGAATCTGAAATGCCTCTTCTAACCTTAATCCTGAGACACAGAAAGAGAAATCTTCGGGCATAATGTGAACACACAAACCTAAAGGCTTGTTATTCAGCTTTATCAAGCAAGCCGTGCATGAGAGCTGTCAGTTTGTCCCTTTTAATCCTGAAAACAAGGAGATTTATATTATGCTGGGGGGACCACACTCAGCTCTTCATTTTCTAGGAAAAGAGGTGTGCCAAGATCTTGAAGTTCCGCCTCTACTAATCTCAGCTGTCAACCAACTACAGTTACTTTACAGTGAGAGAGGAAAACACCCTATATGAACTCGGACATCTTTATTATTTCTTAATGTCTTGTGATAATTGGGATTAAAAACAGTTTCTAGGTTTGGACCCTAATCATGTTGGCAACTCTATTTTTTATTTCCTTTAGATAAGTCATAAAGGAAGCTGCCTTTGCTGTTTCACTGCGTTATAGTCCTTCCTGAGGATCCAAAGCATGAGAGAAAGGGATAAAGACTCCCTTGCAAAAGTCTCACACTCCTGGAGCGAGCAGCGGTGCCTTTATGAGGCCATCAGAAGTAGCAATCTTGGCTGAAAGCCTAACATGCCATGAAGAGGGAACTGGGCCTTGTTCCAGTGAGAATTTGACGGCAGCTGGGCAGGTCGAATGTCTCCTTTTGGCCCTGCAGCAACTCTGAGGGGCTTATTCAGTCAATAGGTGCATAATCTAATGACATGTTACCAACAGCACCAATCCCTCACAAAGCCATTTCTAGCCCACAAATTATGGAAAGCAGGGGAAGCAGTGTGGATGCTGAGTGGAGGAAGCCATCCTGCTGTTTTCCCTACTGCTTTGTTGTAAAAACAAATGATATAGGACTATGCAGAGTGGAGGGGAAGACTGCCATGCATAGTGCAAACCTGGAACCAGCACCTGAATTGTAAAGCAAGGGATAAGTAAGTAGGTAGACTAGAGGGTTATGAGGCACAAATATCTAGGCCAGGCTTCCCCAACCTGCGGCCCTCCAGATGTTGCTGAACGACAACTCCCAGCATCCCTAGCCACAATTTACTGTGGCTGAGTATGCTGGGAGTTGTAGTTCAGCAACATCTGGAGGGCCAAAGGCTGGGGAAGCCTGATCAAGGCCATACTGTAATAAACACCAGATTACATTTCAGACAGCCATCGTGAAGTTTATATTCAGTTCATGAATAAAAACCTATTCTGTCAGCATCTATTAATGTCCAAGATCAACCACCACCACCACCAATGACAGCCAGTGGATTTCTCAAAATGTGAAGAAAGCATTATTATACAAATACGACAAGTATTTATATAAAACTTTTCAACCAAAGCTCCCAAAGCGGTTTACATACAGAAATTAATTAATTAATTAAATGGCTGCTTGTCCCCAAAGGACTCACAGTCTAAAAAAAGAAACATAAGAAAGACACCAGCCACAGCCACTGGAGGGGTGCTGTGCTGGGGCTGGATAGGGCCAGTTGCTCTCCCCCTACTCAGTAAAGAGAATCACCACTTTTAAAAGGTGCCTCTTTGCTCAGTTAGCAGGGGTAACTGATCCTAGCCCTCAGTGACCCCTGTGCAGGGGCCAGCGCTTCATGGTGCTGTTGTTAAAAGTACACACGCAGGGTTCAAATGCCACCCAAGGTGGAAACCCAAGCAACACATGAGTGAAACCATGCAAAGAACGCACACTGGTGGGGCCTTCCTCTTCAGCAGGCACTGCTCAATTCTAAGCCAAGCCAAGGTCCTGCCTGCAGTTCTCAAGGGATGCAGCTGATCATGGCTGGAGGACTGATCTGGGCTCAGAAAGTGGGCTGTTGCTCTGGCTTAGGCTCCTGCCCCTTTCAGATGTCAAGACAGGGATCAAGATCACTAAACTGCATCCCTGCTTGCTTAGGGGATAAACCAATTAATAGAAAACTTTAAAAGATCAAGGACCAAGTGACTGATATCCCTGGGATGTCCCTGCCACAGAAGTGCTGCCTGAAGGGCAGAGGTCTAGAACTTCACAACAGATAACACCTGCATGCTTACTGTACAAATGCATGCTTGTTTACAGAGGGAAAACCTAACAGGAGAATGTAAGAATTGCCCATCGTGGATCTCAGACCACCCACGGCGGCATGCCATTTCCAGCAAGTTGCCTCTGGGAGCTCACAAGCAGGGGAGGTGCAGGTGCAGGTGAAATGAATCGCCTCCATTTTGGAGTTGGCCACTGCTGCAGAACCTTTCTGAACAATATGGACCCTGAACCTGTCTTAACCAACACTGCCATCAACAAGCTGTATTATCAGCCCTCCTTGTCTGCCAAAAGCATCCCCTAGGGGGCGGGGTCAGATTTTAAGAACATGTGCTGCACCCAGTCTCCAGTTCTGGCAGTTTCGGGATGATGGCAATGAAGAGAATAGATCTGACTTCTAGGCCCGAATTTCATTTCATAAAGTAACATCTATGTTTGAAAGGCAGCAAATAGCAGGCAGAAGTGCACAGATGCTACTCAAGTGTCTGGTTAGTGTCTGTGACAAATGCAATTGCTACCAGGTTACAGCCAATCTTCTAGGTCTAGAAAATCCATACGCACTACTAATAGACAAAAGAATGACAACCACACAGCAGAAGTCTGGCTGGCTTCAGTGACTTCTCTGCTGATTCCTCCTATTCATTCTGCTATCTGCAAGTGCTTGCGGGTGACTAATGGCAATGTCAGGAGACATCCTTTTAATTATCAGCCCCCACTCAGCCTGCTGGAGGCAAGCACTTCTACAGCAATGCGAGGAGGCTGAGCAGGACTGTTACAACAACAGCAGCTGACTAGTGCTAGGAGATTATAATGACAGCCTCAGAGATTTGTTTCAGGACTCTGTTCCAGCAAGTGGATGAGATGATACTACTATAGCAAGTTATTTATTTATTTGGCTCCAGCAGCATCCTGGGTACTATAAGGAACACAGAGGTGACCGACACAAAATCTCAAACGTGGGTCCCCAGATGTTATTGGACTACAAATAGCCCCTCATCCTCAGTCACAATGGTCTTTCCTTCAGAGAGGAGAGCAGGTGTTGTGGTAGAAAGCATGACTTGTCCCCTAAGCTGAGCAGGGTCCACCCTGGTTGCATATGAATGGGAGACTACAGTTGTGAGCACGATAAGATATTCCCCTCAGGGGATGGAGCCACTCTGGGAAGAGCAGAAGGTTCCAAGTTCCCTCCCTAACTTATCTAAGATAGGGCTGAGAGAGATTCCTGCCTGCAACCTTGGAGAAGCCACGGCCAGTCTGGGTAGACAATACTGAGCTATATGGACCGATGGTCTGACTCAGTATATGGCAGCTTTGTATGTTGGTTTGCATTTGAATAGGTGACTACATTATTATTATTATTTATTCGATTTCTATACCACCCTTCCAAAAATGGCTCAGGGCGGTTTACACAGAGAAATAACAAATAAATAAGATGGCTGACATGTGAGAACTGTAAGATATTCCCTTAAGGGGATAGGGCAGGGAGGGGGGCAAAATTCAGTAGAAAAGCATCTGCTTCCTTGCATGCAGAAGGTCCCTGGCATCTCCATGTAGGGCTGGGAGAGACTCCTGCCTTAAACTTTGGAGAGCTGCTGTCAGTCAGTGTGGATAATACTGATCTAGATGGACCAATGATCTGACTGGAGTTAGCTCAGGCTTGCAAATAGCAACTTGCCTGGTTTCCTATGGCAAGTAAGAATCTCCTCCATACATCCAGTTAGAGAAAAGGAAACTAGCAATGTTTGTTCTTTCCCCCTCCTCTTGGAGACAAGTATCTTTTTCAGGCAGCCTAGGGGGGAAAAAGTGGGTTTGTTGGCAAGGTTCTGAAGAAGGTTTTAGAGTAAGAAAGAAAGTTGTCATGATAGACAGGGAGTGGGAGGCCATTTCCAGCATGGGGAACACCCTTGATTAAAAAGCAAGAATAGGGGAAGGAAAGAAAGGCAGATGACAGACAAGATAAGGCTGAGGGACTAAGAACTTGATGACAAAGAGCAGGAAACTGGTAATAAAACTGGCCTTTCTACATGATCACTCAAAATATGCCCCAAACACATTTTGACCCTTGCATGATACTCCTACCCATGGCATTTTAGCAACAATACCACAACTTACTGTTGCAAGGAGCAGATGCAAGCAGCACCAATTGGTTGTTCTTTTTTGCATGTGAGGGGGGCACACACAGCCTTGCTGCTGTGCAACACATTTCCTCTCTCAAAAATAATCCTACTATGCTGAGCAGCCAAACAGGGCACAGCATCTCCTGCATTAGGTAGGAGAGCTGGTCTGGTGGTAGCAAGCATGACTTGTCCCCTTAGCTTAGCAGGGTCCACCCTGGTCGCATATCAATAGGAGACTTGATGTGTGAACACTGGAAGATATTCCCCTTAGGGGATGGAGCCACTCTGGGAAGAGCAGAAGGTTCCAAGTTCCCTCCCTGGCATCTCCAAGATAGGGCTGAGAGAGGTTCCTGCCTGCAACCTTGGAGAAGCCCCTGCCAGTCTGTGTAGACAATACTCAGCTAGATGGACCAGTAGTCTGACTCAGTATATGGCAGCTTCCTAGGTTCCTATCCAAACAACTAGCCCATGTAATTTTGTTTCCAAAATGTGTCTAGTAACTAACTAAAAGTGGGTAAACCAGATGAGTGGGGTGGGTGGGATTAAAGAGGACTGTATTGTTCACCGCCAACTATAGCCAACAAGTATCCATTGTGCAACACTCAGTTCAATTATGATGACAACAAACACACAGATTGCAGACATCACACTAGATAGGCATACTTCTAGCTTCATTTCCTGTCCCCACCCCCCACGTTCGCCTCAGGCTAGAATAAGCCAGAATGGCCTGGTTCAGATGCAGCAAGACATACTGGCTTGACCCAAGAAAGGACTGGAAACAGAAGCCTTCCCTCCTTCACGTGTGAGCAGGAGTGGGAGGCATACAGGACTGAGGCTAGGGGACATCATGTGAAGCCAGACTTCAATCCTGGGTGCATGTTATATCCTAACAGGTCCATCTACTTCTCAGGGAAATGTAGGGTAAATCTGAAAACATACCTCTTTAATCAGGCTTTTAATTTATAGCTTTAAAGTTTTTATCTATATTTTAAATTGTGTTGTTTTAATGATTGTTGTGTTTTAAATGGTAAACTCCCCCGGAATTTGTATACGGGACGGTATAGAAAAGTGTCAAATAAATAAATGCAACAGCAGCCTGGTAAGACTGCCAACAATTATCTGGGTTGTTTACACAGAGCTCTGATGTCAATGATCTAAGTATGGTGAATCATATGAACAAGGTTGCACAACTTTGGCCCTCTTGCAGATGTTGAACTACAATGCCCATAATCCCTGACTTTTGGCCACTGTGGCTAGGATGATGGCAGCTGTAGTCCATAAACAGCTGGAGGGCAATTGTAGAGTCCTGCATAAAAGTGAACCTCAGATTTTGTGAAGTTGAGTCCATGAACATATTTCTATAAGTATGCATGCCCTGCTGATGTGGTCTGTCCCCACCAAGGTGGACAATACACATGAGCAGGACAAATGTATGGGTCTCATGCCACACATGGGTGGAGAGGGAAGGATTTGGGTCTCACCTTATGTAGACTAGACACAAAGAGGCCATGCATCAGCAAAGCTTCTGAAATGTTATTGCCTGTACACAGCCTTAGGAGTAGCAAGTTAGATAGTGCATATGCCGTCATAGCTCAGTGGTGGAGCATCTGCTTTGCATGCAGAAGGTCCAGTTTCAACCCCTTGCATCTCCAGTAGGGCTGGGAAAGACACCTGCTTGAAAGCTTGGAGGCACTACCAGTCACTGTGAATACTGAGCTAGATGGACCACTCGTCTGACCTGGTGTAAGGCAGCTTCCTACGTTCTATGCTATGCTAGGAGAAGGAAGCATTGACACAAGATCTGTCAATGGTGCAGATGTAGTGGGTGATGACAATAACCAAGGATTAAGGTCAGTGTTCCCTCTAAGGCTTGCATGTGTGCACACATTTTTTAATATCTGCTCAGTTCATTTTAGATCCTGCTCAGGTTGAATCACGAAGGCCCCATTCTGAATGCAGGTGTGCACACACTGCCTTGATATTGCCGCCCAGAACAAAATCCATTCCACACACAGATGAAAAAAATTAGAGAGAACGCTGATTAAGGTGTAACACATCTGAGTTCTGCCTTTGACACATTTCGTTTGAGAGCAAGACCGCTAATGGGGTGGGGTTCTAGCTCAGTGAAAGAGCACATGCTTTGCCAGCAGAAGGTCCCCGGTTCAATCCCTGGCATCTCCTGAAAGGGCTGGGGAAAACACTTCTCTGAAATTCTAGGGAATTTTACTGTCAGCTAGAGGACAATACTGGGTTAGATGAACCAATGATCATCTATCAATCATGTGCTTGGCACATAACACTCTACCATAATATGCAGACAACAACTTCATTTAACTACCAGCTAGGGAACAATTACAAAAAGATGATGATTGTGGCCCACTCACATCTACCACAGTGCTATGAAGGCAGAAAAAGGCAGAAACACAGCTATTCTCCAGCCTTGCAGAGAGTCTGGAGAATAGCTGTGCTGAAGCCTTGCTCCATAGCACAGCATGGTCAGAAGGGGAAATGCTTTTCACTTCTCTTTCCTCCCTCCAGAAGCCCTTAAACCGGCCAGGTTTATGTCCCTGATAGTCATGAAGCCCTCAAGGACATATTGCTGGCAGTGAAAAGGGTTTTGGAGGGAGAGTAGAGAAATAAAAATCACTTCCCCTCCCTCTGCCTACACTGGGCTGTGCAGCAAGGCTCTGCAAAGGCAGAGCCCCTCTTCCATCCTTGTAGTACTGTGGAAGATGTGAGTCATTTATCCAGGAAAAAAAGAGTTTAGATCATTATTTCCTAGCATGTTTGGGCTTTCGGAAGCCTTAGAATTGAGACGCTCCCCTCTCCCCCACAAAAAAGCTCAGTACTCACTGGAATTTTGTTTGGATGCTGCTCTCGGATCTGCTGCACCTCTTTACAACGATCCGCTGTGAAAAGAAAAAACAACAGATTTAGGCAGATGAAATAAGTTTCCTGGCTTACCCAAGCCTTTCAGACCTCTCTACAACTCTTGATGAAGATTTTTGATGTCAATATAAATTTTTTGTGCTAAAGGGTAACAAGAAAAATCCAAATGTTACAAGCAGAATAATACAAATCATACCCAACTGAGACAATGCAGTGAATGTACTGATACCAAATCAATTCGCCCTGTACCTCTGTGCTTGTGCTGTTGCACAAGCGGGCTGAGTCCAGAGCACTTGTAGTGCTTCGGTACGCTTCGTAAGACTGAAAACACATTGCAGAGAGTCAGTGACATGTTTCTGATCTTACTAAGCACTCCTGGAGTGTGGGGAGTGCTCTGGGCTCTTAGCCCTCTTGCCCAACAGCGTAAGCCAGGAGGACAGGGGGAGCTAGACAAGGGATGCCACTGTGTGCCCACACACCCGACTCACACGCTCTTCATTTGTCAGGATGCCAGGCATTAGAATTATTTATTTATTTATTTTGTTTTATTTAGCAAATTTATTGACCGCCTGACTTGCTTAGAATCAAGGAGGTTTACATAAATTAAAACAACAACAATGAAGACAAGAGAAGAAGCGGGGAGAAGAAAAAAAGGAAAGGAAAGGAAAAAAGAAAAAGAACCCCCGCCACACACACACACTCTCTAAGGTTGTCCTTAGAGAGCCCTGGCGGGGTTCAGGGCCCGGGGCAAATCAGCCAGTGCGGGGCTCCCTACCAGTTAATTCTAACGGGGGTTAAAAGAGTGGGGCCCGGGGTGGTAGCCCTGCTTGCCATGCCCGAAAGACAGCCCTGCCCGACTGCCCCCTCCAATACATGTTAAAAACTAAAAGCCTGGAAAAGAGATAGAAGCTTCTTAAAGGACAGAAGGGAGGGGGCATGACCAATCTCAGGAGGCAGAGTGTTCCATAAGGAGGGAGCTGCAACAGAGAAGGCCCTCCCAGGAGCCTGGGCCCCACATACCTCCCCTGGGCCAGGAACTCTGAGAAGGCCCACCTGAGACAGCCTCAGAGGGCAGGTCGAAGTTGGACAGGAGAGGCGGTCCTGAAGGTACACAGGCACCAAACCCTGAAGGGCTTTCTAGGCGATAACCAGCACCTTGAATTGGACCCGGAAGCAAACTGGCAGCCAATGCAGTGACCTCAGCAAAGCTGAAACATGATCAATTTTTCTGCTGCCCATAAGCAGCCGGGCCATGGCATTTGGGGCCAGCTGAAGCTTCCGAGTCATCTTCAAAGGCAACCCCAGGGAGAGCACATTGCAGTAGTCCAACCGAGAGGTGACAAGGGCATGAGTTACAGGTGCCAGGGGCTGCCGGTCAAGTTAAGGCCGCAGTTGGTGCACCAGATAAAGCTGGGCAAAGGCTCCCCTGGCCACGGCTTCCACTTGCTGTGCCTGGAGGAGCCAGGAGTACAGTATAACCCCTAAATCGCAAGCCTGTTCTTTTAAGGGGAGCGCGACCCCATCAAGGGAAACACTCAAAACCGGAACCTGGCCAGATCGAGAACTGAACAAGAGCAACTCTGTCTTGGAGGAATTAAACCTGAGCTTGTTTTGGCCCATCCAAACCCTTACAGCCTCCAGACAATGGGTCAACACATTCATGGCATCCCCGGATTGGCCCGGGTGACAAAGTACAATTGGGTATCATCAGCATACTGATGATGATACCTCACCCCAAACCAATGGATGACCTCATCAGTGGCTTCATATGGATGTTAAAAAGCATGGGAGTGAGGATTGAGCCCTGTGGCACTCTGCAAGAGAGAGGCAACTATTTAATTACAATAGAATTACAAATATTTAATCACCACTTTTCAATTTAAAAAAAATTTCAAAGCACTTTACATAGCAAAAAGGTAGGTGAAAATAGTTCCCTGTCCCCAAAAGCACTTTATATCCACACAGTATCTTGATAGTCTTTACAACAACCTCATGTGAGTTGCTCTCAATCTGTATCCAACATTAATGCATGCCTACTCTAGAGCACTGGGCTTTCCAGCAAAATGCAGCAGAACATATAAACAAGTTCCTCAACCCGGCCAGCGAGAGTCAGATGTCCCCTTTTGGGACAACGCCTCAATGCTCTTGACCATTTGGCACTGTGTGCAACACAACAAAGTGTGTGTCTGTTCCACCCTATTATCTGCTGCAGCAGCAGCATCTTTTCTGCATCACTAAAGGGCCTTGCAATTCCTCCCTCTCCAAACTGGAGAACAACTGCATTTGGCCAGTTTCCTTCAGTCCCTCTGTCTCCAGGTTTCCTTGCCCTTCACCTCCCTACTTCTCATTCTACTTTTAGTCCTATAGCTTCGCAAGAATCTTCACAAGTCCTCTGGTTTCCAAGCCATACACTGTATATGCAAAGTCCTGTGTATCACCTGACCCCTAAAGGCAGGAAGCATTGCTTACATCAAGTGAAGATTAGTTAGCCAGACAAACACAAAGTTATACAGAGATATTACAGCAATGGGATGGTACTTTATACTGACCCACATATGACTTAACCAGACATTATCAATATTGTGAAAGATCCAAATACAAAGCCTCTCCTATGCCCGCTCATCAGGAAAGCATTCAAGCTGGAAAGCTTAACTCTGATGCAATGGATGCCTTTGGCTCTGCAGGAAAGTTCCTTGTAGACAACTAGGACCACTTCCCATATTCTAAAATATAAAGCATGGAAGTGACATGTGTTTGAAAATATACTGGTCACGTAAGTGCTCTCATCAATTCATCCGCAACACCTTCTGTCCTCTCTTGCTAGAAGAACCTGGAACCTTGAAAACGGCTAACATATCTCCCTAACTGAGCAGCTATTATATCTCCCTATCTACTAACTGAGCAAAGAAACACCTCTTAAAGTGGCGATTCTCTTATACAGTTGTCCCTCACCAACTGTGGTTTTCCCAACTGCGGTTTTGAGTATTGGTGACGGGGAAATTGTGACAGGTCCTGCCAACTGTGACCCAAGTATCCGCAGTTTGGCAAGTTATTATGTAATGGGGGGGATGTCATCATAATTTGGATTTGGGGGTGATTTCGGGGGGGGCAATCCTCTTGCTGACCAATAGTGATTTAAAGGGATTCCAGGTGATTTGGGGCAATCTTTTTGTCATTTTTCTGTATTTTTCAGTCTTTTCACGACCACGATGCCCCTAACCCCATGTATCCAACGGAACCCTCGCAGTTGGCAAGCGATGACTGTATTTAGCAGGGGGAGAGCAACTTGCCCTATCCAACCCCAGCATAGCATCCCTGCAGTGGCTGTTGCTAGTATCTGCCTTATGTTTCTTTCTAGAATATGAGCACTTTGGGGAGAGGGGACCATCTTATTTGTTTATTTATCTTTCTATGTAAACCATTTTGAGAACTTTGGTTGAGGAGCAGCATATAAATATCTGTAGCAGCAGTTCTCTCTGCTCTAGGCTAAAAATACCCAATTCCTTAGGAACATAGGAAGCTGCCATATACCAAGTCAGACCTTTAGTCTATCTAGCTCAGTATTGTCTACACAGACTGGCAGCAGCTTCTCCAAGGTTGCAAGCAGGAGTCTTTCTCAGCCCTATCTTGGAGATGACAGAGAGGGAACTTGGAACCTAGATGCTCTTCCCAGAGCGGCTCCATCCCCTGAGGGGAATATCTTACAGTGCTTACACGTAATCTCCCATTCAAATGCAACCAAGGTGGACCCTGCTTAGCTAAGTGGACAAGTCATGCTTGCTACCACAAGACCCACTCTCCTCTCTTCAACCACTTCTTGTACAATCTCTTTCCAGACCTCTCCCTATCTTTGTTGCTCTCCTTTTAACTCATTCGCAGTGCATCAACATTCTTCTTAAAATGCAGTCCCCAGAACTGGCAGTTTCCCAAGTGAGGTCCGCCCAGCACCGAATAGAATGGAACAATGACTTCTCACAATCTGAACACTATGCCTCTAAAGATGCTTTGTCACTGTGTGTTTTAGCTGCTGCATCACACAGGTGGCTCATGTTCAATTTTGATCCACCCTATATCCTTTCCACATGTACTGCTGCCAAACCAGATCGTCCCCATCCTGATATAACGTGTAGTCAGGTTTAAAGATTTCACTCACACACTACGGGGGTCCACGATGAACAGATATATTCTGAGAAACAAAGACAACTGATCATTTAATTTTTAAAACCCCAAAATGTTTAAATTAAAATGGCTTCTTTTGATCTAATGAACCAAGGAAGACACACACAAATGGAGATAGGGAAAGAGTTAACAAAGGGTAATAAATTCATTTTGCTTCCTCGAAATGAACATTATTCAGCAGCGAGGGCTGCCTGGAAATGAGCTCCGGAGAGCTGCCCAAAATTCTTTTTTTTTGTTTGGGGGGTGCCTGGGGGTGGGGTTGGGGGGGCGACCCCCTTACTAACTGCTCGTCCAGGAACCTGCGCATGAATAATGTACTGGTCCATGATTCCCAAAACGTTGAGAAACACTGGTTTAGAACACTAAAACAAACCAATGATTGTGGAGAAACTGTGGAGCTAATGGCAGGAGGCAAAGCTGCAGAGCCTTCCTTTCTTTTCCCTCTTTCTCTTTCCTCCCATGTGATCTGATCCAGAGTACAATCCAGGCAAACCAGGTGGCACATTTGAAATCTGGGTAAATCCGGGTGGAGGAGCCAAAATCCGGGGGCTACCCTAAATTCTGGGGGACATGGCAAGGCTAGACTGAACACCCTTTCTCTATGCTAAATTCCCAAAGCCAAAGCCCTGGCTTCCTATCCTTGAACTCACCAAACTCCTGATGAGAATCAACCCTCCTGCAGATCTCTCATGCTGAGAGATTATCTGCAGCAACACCATGAGGCATCCAACCTCATGCTACTCCACACTCTCTGCCCAGATGTCATTTCTTGTTCCCAGAATTCCCCTTGCAGTTCTCAGGTCCCACCCACCTGGTCAACTGATTGGTGGAGCCCTGGAGTTCACCAGCCTGTCAGTCAAGACAAGGGTTCACTTCCTGTTAACTCTTTAGAGGGCGGGGAGACTGGTCATTACAATGTATCTAAACTAATCTTTTCAGACACAGCATGGCAAATAACATGTGGTGACACAAGCATTTTAAGGGGTATTTCAGGAGAGATCCAGTCAAAATATTTCTTAGTAATGAGCCAGTCCAAATGCACGCCTTAGCACCACCGCATCTACTCAGTTATGTAGAATCTATGCATCACCCATTCATGTTGTGAGGCAAGGCTCATTGTGATATTGTTTTGTGGCAAGTTCCCAAGGACTACATAACCCCTGCAATGTTTGTAAGCAACACCCCCACCCCAGATCTTAGGGAGAAAGTTCTCTGAAAAACTGGGCAACAAGTGTTAAAGCTATTGCCCCGTCTTACATACTGACTGGGTACAAAATCCAATTTTAGAGGTGTTCCTTTAAATAAGTCCTAATCCCCCCCCAAGCGAAAAAATACAAGAAATTGTACAGATAACATTTAACCAGTGATCCCTCTAAGGTGTGCGAACATGTGCGTGCTCACACATTTTTTGATGTCTGCTCAGTTAATTTTAGATCCCGCTCAGGTTGAATCAGGAAGATCCCACTCTGAATACTTGTGCACGGACACTGCCTTGATACTGCTGCCCAGAACAAAACTCATTCCGCACACAGATGAAAGAAATTAGAAAGAAGACTGCTTTTAACCCAAGGTCAGGTGGTGATCGTTTATTGCCTATAAAGCATGGAGATTATGTAGATGCTGGCAGAGGGATGGTGGTTATTACCTTGAAACTAATTTTCTAGGAGCTTTTCCCTAGTTCACCTCACAGCCTAATTTGTGTATTACAAACACATACTTTGTCAGCTGTTCACAGCATGCAGCAAGTGTTTCCAAAATCCCTCCACCTAATTTATGTATATGAATATTTGATAGAGAAATCAATGCAAGGATACAAATAAAAGACAGTAAAGTCCTTAAAGCAGTTTGGGGTCCATTTCGATTGCAAGGATTATAGAAATGTGCATACAGAAATGTGCAAATATTTCTAGTTTTGCCACATCCCTGAAAACAAGTTAAATAATTTCCCTGAATCCACCCCATGGCTCTCTCTCCCAACTAAAAAACAAGCCAACATCTGATGGAAGTGCAAATGAGAGTTTACTGCTCCATTTCACATCCACACAGAATAGCTTAGCCAAGCTAAAATTGTCAAAGAGCACCGGGGGGGGGGGGGAGGGAAAAAGAGCACCTGTCACACCCATGAAAGCATGATTTACAATATATTACCCTTCCAATCAAGCAACTTTTAAAATCGGAAGGGGAATAACAATGAGGAATTTGGTTCAGATAAGTTCTCAGAACTTATCCTTTCTGTCTAAGGATGGATGAGTTCTGAGAATGGGAAGTGATTTAATACCTGTAACAAATTCCTCCCTTTTGTTCCTAGGTGATGAGGGTGATTATTCCTAGGGAATATACAGACTACACAGCACTGTTGGAACCAGACTGGAAAAGCTGGTAGGGAGAGATGAAATACTGGACAATAAAAGGTAAAGTCAAGTGTGCCGCAAGTCAGTGTCGACTCTTGGCACCCACAGAGACTTGTGGTTGTCTTTGGTAGACTACAGGAGGGGTTTACCATTGCCTCCTCCCATGCAGTATGAGATGATGCCTTTCAGCATCTTCCTATATCGCTGCTGCCCAATATAGGTGTTTCCCATAGTCCGGGAAATATACCAGCGGGGATTCAAACTGGCAACTTCTGGCTTGCTAGTCAAGTCACTTCCCTGTACAGTATAACAATTACAGAGTAAACAAACTAGTTCCTATGTGGCTGCAAATCTTACTGCTATGCTGCAGCTAGAAGCATTTTCTTCCAGTCAACTAGATTTTATCAAGGGGAACTGGAGCCTAGCATCTGGCTGACCATTGCTGGAAAGAGGATTCTGGAACTAGATTGATGCTTGGCCTGATTTGGTAGGGCTCTTCTTAGGAACACAGGAAGCTGAGTCAGACCACTGGTCCATCTAGCTCAGTAACTCACTGGAAATTGCTCTTCTAGGTTGCAGGCAGGAGTCTTTCCCTGCCCTTCCTGTACTGGAGATGCCAGAGATTAAACCTGTGACCTTCAGCTTGCAAGCAGATGCTCTATCACTGAGCTAAGACCCTATCCCCTAAGGGAGTATCTTACAGCAGACAGAGCTCACATGAAGCCTCTCATTCAAATGCAAACAAAGGTAAAACCTGCTTAGGAAAGGGGACAATTCATGCTCCCTAGCTCCCCACCCCTCTTATTATCCACTTCTCTTATCTTATTGTTCATACCATATCTCATTCATATCTTGGGGTAACTATTTGAAGATAAATGTTACAAAACTGTCATACACAAACATCCTCAGTTAGCATCTAAAACAGATACCTCCTGATCTGGCAGAGTTGGCACCTGGCCAGAAGCCAAGAGCTCGGAACTGTGTTTGCAATTGGATTTCATTAACAGCAATGCAGATGACATTAACTGCTGTTTGCTATTGTCCCACTTGCTCTGAAGCAAGAACTGCGAGTTCCCAGGAAACAAGGTGGAAAGTTGCCTTAAGTGCAAGCCAAGAAATTTGTGTAGGTAGGGGGCTTGTGCAAGTGGTTTCTTTATTCCTAGTAGCATCCAAGCAATTAAATCTTCTGCAAAAAGGCAGCCTTAAAATGTGGCAGCAACCTCAGCACTAAGTCCTATTGCCCAGCACATTTTTGGGACAAATACACTGAAAGCTTCAGATTTAGTGGGTAACTGGATGAGGATAAATGAAGTTATTCTGTCAATGCTAACATTCTCGATCTGCCTCCCACCTGCTCTCAGAATACTAATCTGGAGAACTCAACTATCAATAGCTAAAGAATGCATGGGCATGAAGAATCAGCTCTTTCAGAAGGTCAAGACTGATGGCTTTTGAGTTCCCTTTGAACCCTATAGTCACAGGGCACAGTGATCTAATGATTTTTAAATGGAGGAAGGGTTTAGTTAGTTAATGTATGAGCAATGAGAAAACGCAAATATATTAGCAGATCAAGCAGGCTTTAAAATGTCTCCATAATCACAGCAAGAAGATTTCTTGGCAAATCATAGAACAGTGTTGGGAGCTGGCAGCCTAAGAAATGCCACTTGGCCCTCCACCTGCTAACTCTTATTCTTTCCTCTGGGCTTACTGAAACAGCTTGGTGGGGGGGGAAGACACAAGAAATGTGGCCAGGATAACTGAATACTCCCCTGGTCTGGGGCCTTCTAGTTTCTATCTTCCTGCAGATCTTCCTTCCTCAGAAGCCAAGACATGGAGGTGCCAAGGAGAGGAGTTTGTTCTTAGCCACAAACTCGAGAAGCTTCTCTGCTTCTCACTGGCATGGTTGATCCTCTCTCTCTCCCCGACCACATTTCCTGAAGATTGAGAGTGGAGAGCAGCTCCTGGGCTTGGCCATCTGCCACTATCCAAAGGTTCACTGCTAAAATAGGAAGTTAAGCATTTCAAGCAAGCAAGCCAAGTCACCCAAGGCAGAAGCAGGTAAAACCACCCCACGGACAACCTATCTGGGGAGCTGCATCCAGAACCATAGCCATGTTCACCTGCTGCAGCAAAAACAACAGTCTTCTAAGATGTGTAGGGTTCCCAATTTACATGAATCATACCTTCAATTTTTGCAGCATATATATGGATCACATGCAGGGAGCCAACACACATTTGGGTGTACATGTATAGACCCTATGCAGATGGTACAGTGAGCATGTGGAGGCCAGGTGCAACGCGCATGGCCACCAGGAATGATTCTGATCTCCCTTGCATACCTTCAGATGCACATTGAATCAAATGTCTGCAGAAGGCTACAAACAGCACAGCCAAGGTGGCACTATATATGGGAGCTAATGTAAATCGAGAAGGATGTTTAATGTGGGAATTAGGGAGCCTTTATTCGCAGAGGTAGCCACCAAACAGCAGTTCTTTAGTCACTTACAGTTCCCAGGAGGTCAATGCAAAAAATATACATTTGTCCCCAGAATCTCATCCCCACAGCAAGCCTGGGAATCTATTCAGATGAAAGGTAGCCATGCCACTTAAAAGCTGACTGCAGAAACAAAGAGAGCCAGCGTGGTGTAGTGGTTAGTGTGCTGGACTAGAACCGGGGAGACCCGAGTTCAAATCTCCATTCAGCCATGAAACTAGCTGGGTGACTCTGGGCCAGTCACTTCTCTCTCACCCTAACCTACATCACAGGGTTGTTGTGAGGAGAAACCTAAGCATGTAGTACACCGCTCGGGGCTCCTTGGAGGAAGAACAGGATATAAAATGTAAATAAATAAATAGAATAGAATAGAATTAGAATAGAATAGAATAGAAGCAATTGTTTGGGGACCTTTCCTCTCTATAAGGGTTTCCCAATCTTGGATCCCCAGATGTTATTTGATTAAAACTCCCATCATCTCCAGTCACAATGACCTGGTCAGTGTGGTTGGGGATGAGTCCAAGAACACGATCCAAAATTGGGAACACTTCCCCTGCACTGGCAGACCAAGTGCTAGGACCTATTTTGTAAAAGAGTGGTAACGCTGGGCTTAATTGTGAAAGCACAGACTACAGGTTACATGCTTACAGGCACATGATAATCCTTAAACATGCCTGCACATTATATGGGGCAGGCAAATCCAGGTGAGCTCAAGAGGCCTCAATGAGCTGCTGCTTGGTGTGTGTGTGTGTGTGTGTGTGTGTGTGTGTGTGTGTGTGTGTGTGTGTGAGAGAGAGAGAGAGAGAGAGAGAATATGGATGGACGGATGGACAAATTCAGGCATCACCCAAAGAGTAAAGGAAATAAAAATAGAAAGAAAAGGCAAAAACAAAATTGCAAGACAGGGTTGCCCTGGGCCTTACAGGGAAGTATAGGAGAGGGTAGACAAGAACCGATGAAAGGAGGCAAAAGGGGTGTGTGTGTGTGGGAGGGGGAGAGGGTCTGTTGAGCAAAGGAGGGAAGGGCAATAATTTCTGTTTGGTTGGCATTTCTTGATGTAAATAAGAGAGGTTTATCTTTGGATAGAATGCCCTAGGACAGAGGTAAATAATCAGGAAGTCCTGGCAAAGAGCAAGAAAGAGCAGGGGTGGGTGAGGGAAGTGGACAAAAAGCTTGGAAAGGAGAATAAGCATAAGAACAGAAGGAGAACCTGGCTGGATCAGGCCCAATGGTTTTCCAGGGTTTTAAAACTGTTTTAAATGTTTTAATTGTTAATTGGTTTTATATTGCTTTTATAGTTTTTGATTTTAACTGTTTATTGATTTTAATTGTTTTTGTTTTAATGTAAACCACCCTGAGCCATTTTTGGAAGGGTGGCATAAAAATCAAATAAATAAATATCTATCTATTCAGATGCATCCTGACTCTGGACCTGGAGGTAGTTTATAGCCACTGATAGATCTGTCCTCCATGGAATTTGTCTACATACCTTATAAGCAGGCAAGATAGCAATTGTACCACTGAATGATCAGTATTGTAAAGCCTCTAACTACTGGACAAGGAACTGAATCACCTAAGACCATTAAAAGGGTATTTTCTGCTTGTCTGAGAGGAGGCACCACAGAAGGATAGTGTTCTGGAGAAGTGTCTCCCTCCCTGTGTATCTTCTTGCTATTTCTAGAAGCCTTCAGAGTGTATACAGTGAAATCTTTCAATACAAAACAGTCTGCTAAAAAAAGAAAAGAGTTCTGCTCCTGCAGATCCAGTGTGACATTACTAGAAAGCCAAGCAAAATAAGAACGAGGAAGAGATCCACGCCTAGATCAGAAGCGCAGCTCTCACTTAAATTTATAAACTACTTTTATAAGTTCCTTTGTGTTTAACACACACTTTCAAGTGGCATAAAAGTGAGGGAAAGAGTATTCGTTAAGATACCCCCTCCCAAAATACATGCAATCTGTTGTGCACACAAACTGACTTGTTGAATTAAGGCCTTTGTCAAGCATACTGAATAACAAGATTTGCTGAGGAAGGATCAGCATGGCTTTAGCAAATGGATGTCATGCCTCAGCTACTTTTTGGAGTTCTCTGAAAGTGTCAACAAGCACATAAGCAGGGTAATGTGGCAGACATTACACATTTAGGCTTCCAAAAGGCTTCTGATGACGTCCCTCATCAAAGGCTCCTGAGTAAACTTAGCAGCTATGGAATTAGGAACCGTGTCTTAATAACTGGTTAAACAACAGGAAGCAGGAAGAAGGATAGTTCTCACAAGGGAGGAGAATGGGATTAAACAAAAGATCTCTACTGGGATGGGTACTATTTAATTTATTCAAAAATGATCTGGAGTCAGAGTGAGTGATGAGGAAGCCAAGTTTGCAAATGACACAAAGTTATTTAGGATGGGGAATCCAATTGGATTGTGACCAGTTCTAAAAAGGTCTCTTCAGACTAGAAACAAAATGATGAATTAGCTTCAGTGCAAGTAAGCAAATCTTTGCAAATATACTGATGGGGTCTAATATGGCAGTTACTAACCAGGAAAGAACTTAGGGTCATGATGGATAAAAATGTCAATTCAGCGTGTAACACTAATGAAGAAAGAGAATTGCATGTTAGGGATGCTTAAGAAAGCAAAAATTAAAAAAGTTCAATATCAGTGCTAGGAATGGACAACCAGAGGTTCTCCAGCTGTTGTGGGACTACAATTCCCATCACCCCCTGCTGCAATAAATTGTGGTTGGGAATTATAGTCCAACAATAGCTGAAGAAGAGCTTCAGGTTGGCCATCTCCTACTATATCTATGGTGTAGCCACATGTGGAATATTACATCTCCCATAATTTAGAGTCACCCAATGCAACCGACTGGCAACAGATTTAGACAAAAATACTTAACATAATGCATAGCTAGTTTATGGAATTCACTGCCAGTGTGCATGTTTGATGGCCACTAGCTTAGGTAGCTGTTGCCTTCACGCCTTCTTGAGGGCTACCCAGAACCATCTGGCTGGCCCTAGTTGGAAATAGGATGCTGGACCAAATGGATGCTTTATCTGATCCAGCAATGATCTTCTTATGGCCAGAGTATATGCGTACTTTGCATATACTCTATGCATTATGTTAAGTATGTTTCTATCGAAATGTTTTGCAGATGGTGCCTGTATGATACTAGAAAGCACTATTATTCAGCAATTCTGCTGGGAGTTGCAGTACAATTCTGGGCATCTTTACTCAGAAGTAAGCCTCACTATGTTGGGGGGGCACTCCTAGGTAAGTGTACACAGGATTGCAGCCTTAGTTTTGCAAGTGTATTAGGCTTCTACAAACGTCACTGTATGTTTCCCCCTTATTAAAATATTTACTTGACTGCAATTCTGGGCAAAGCTGTGTGTGCATAAGTCCCACAGCAACCGGTTTATGTGTAATTAATTATGTGCCAACCTTATATTGGGGGAAAGGAACTCAAGAGAAGGGAGAAAATATATGTCCAAGTTTCTAAGAGGATGTTATGAGAGAGCAGGTTAAAAATTATTATTATTAATCACAGTTCTTAAAAATGATGTATGAAACTCATTCCTGCCCTCCTTCCTGTCAAACAATAGCTCTAGGCATTCTGTAATTGAAGGCTATACAACGCTGACTGTGAGGCCTACTGCTGTTGAACATTATAGCTGATATAAATGGTTAAGAGAGCAAGCTGTGAGTGAGAAAGATCCCTTTTCCAAAATCACCTTAATGATAAACTCACCAGGTAGTCTTAGGCAAGCCACTAGCTGACATCCAGACTAACAAAACACCCACACCAATACGTTGCACTAGTGCAAGACGATTGCACTAGCTAATTGTGCTAAGTCTGGATCTTGTGTTTGGACTAGTGTTGTGCTAGCACAAGGTGCACAACCTCTGGCATGTCTCATGTATTTTTCAGGGAAAACTTGCTCATTAAACAACCTCTGGCATGTCTCATGTATTTTTCAGGGAAAACTTGCTCATTAAAGTGCAGTTCTGAAAATTCCCATTTTTTCATGTATCTATGCAAGTAGATTATGCAAGTGCTTCCTTAGTGGCTGACATCCAGACTACCTTTCATCCTCAGTCTCCTATCTACAATATGGAGACAATGCTGCTGGCCTAATCTACGGGGCTATTAGATAAGGCATATAAAGCATTTTGAGTACTTAAGAAAGGCACTGTATCTATGCTTGGAATTGTTTATCATTTCTTTGTTAAGCCCTGCCCACAGGGGATCATGGTGGCATGATAAGCAACACAGGCAGAAACTATTGCCAGATGTTGCAAAGCTACATAAAAGGTACAGCCCCATCTGAGCAATAAAGTCCCAGAGCAGCAAGGAAAGGCTCACCCAGAGATTCTCAACTTCTTGGGTCCCCAGATGTTGTTGGACTTCAACTCCCATAATCTCCAACCAAAGGCTATTGGGGCTGGGGATTGTGAGAGTTGAAGTCTGATAACATCTGGAGAGCCAAGGTTGAGAATCCCTGGGCTAAACAAAAAAAGTAGATGAACACTACAACTGGTAGCTCCAGCATTCCAACTTAAGCCCTAGTTTTACTTCTATATGAAACATATTCTCAAGGATTGGCTTATGTCTTGAACAAGAATTCTTATTTATACATTGTATACACTTTGCAGTATAGCATAAGCCAAAAGAATTATTCTCTGGCCACAAGGAGCTTACAATTTAAAGTCTGCCAGTTAGTAGAGAAAACCTCCTCCTCCTGTATTTTATTTATAATAGTTTTAGATATCACCCATCTACCTTCAAAAAGTCAACCAAAGCAGTGCACAACATGCAGCTTTGAAAAGACAATGATATAAAGAATACAAGTTGAAACCAACAGAAAGAACAACAGCAAAGCCTGAACACTGTCGCAGCCAGCAAATAATCACAGCAAGGAATGATAAGCAAAGATGGTTATTTCATGAGCCAAGGTTAGGCCAAGTGGAGGCTGTGCCAAGTGGAGCAAAGATTTGGGGGTACCAGAGGGGCAGCAAGATGCCCTCCCCGCTGTCTCACCTCCCTCCGCCATTGGAGCACCTGAGTGGTGGCACGGCCTCTACTCAGCAAAGGGCCACTCTGAGACGGAGCTCCACTGCCTTCTCCTGTCCCAGTGTGCCCCCTCTTACCTCCTTCATGCACCACTGTTGGCCTAATAATGAAAAGGGATAGGAAGTAGAAGAGGAAATGATGAAAAGGCAAGGGCAGTAGAGCACAGAATAGAGTCTTTTCATTATTTCTTTTTCTACTTTCTTCCCCTTTTCATTATTAGCATGCCAGCAGAGTACGGGGTGGGGGTGGGGGGTGCTCACTGAACCAAAGAGGCAGGGGCATTTATGTGTGCAGTTGTGCACTTAGTGACATGACAGTGGTTATTGCTGAAAACAAAAAACGGAGAGCATGAGGAGGCAGCATTTGGCACTTTCTCAGGCACACTGTGTTCTTGAGCAGCATTCTCTCTAATTTTTTTCATCTGTGTGCGGAATAAGTTTTGTTCTGGGCGGCAGTATCAAGGCAATGTGAGGATATCAAAAATTCTGTGAGGGGAAACACATGCACACGCCTTAGAGGGAACACTGGTCTTGGGCTGTCACTGATAGCAGGTCCTTGCATTGGCACAAAAGAGTCTGTAATGGGCAGGGTGAAATGGGTTATGTGGAAAAGAGTGCCACAACTTGAGCGCAACTATGGAGAAAGCTCCTTTCCAGATCCCCACCAATCTTTCATCAGTGTGGGAATCCAGAACAGAACCTCCTTCAACAGAACCTCCCCTTACCTCAAAGCATGGGTAGACTGAAATGGAGTAAGGCAGTCCTTCAGGTAGAAACATATATATTATTTTTGGTCTTCCAGGGTGGCCTGGTCCATGTTCCATCATCAGCTGAGGTGTGGTGGGAATATACCTGGACTTGATAAATTTTCTTTGCAACTAGAGGCCAACTTCCCCTGCCCCCCAAAGTTAGGAGCCAATGGACAATTGCAAAATAATCAGTCTCCATAACAAATATTGTTGTTGGGTTAGAGAATATTGTTGTTGAGTGGGTGGGTATAGTAAAGAGGCTTCTCTTTATCCACATCACAAGTAACATAGTTAGAACAGAAACAGGACTGCCTGGGACAAATAAAGACTTTATAAATAACTCTACCTCTGAAAATCCTAGTCTAGGCACCAGTGTTACATTTCTAGGTGCCATGACACCCTGGCACCTGGGATTTATCAAACCCTGGTACATACACACAAGAAATCACCTTTTCTGTGGTGGCACCTTGTTATTCTGGTGGGTATTTTGCCAGATCTTTGTCTCCTCTAGTCTTTTTGTTTTGGTTGCTGCCACAATAATGTTGCTGTTATCACCATGTTAGAAGCAGCCACAAGTAGGCTCTATTAGTTCCACTCAGAACTACTCCCCGCCCCCATTTTGTACATATCATCTGAAAAAGTTTGTGTCCCACTTTAAATTTCAGCCACATTTTTCTCCTTTTTTGTTTTTGTTTAAGTCAATAGTTTCCATCAAGCAGCTGTTTGACTCAGCTTTGGATTTTTCCACTTCCATGGAGGATGCCTTACAACAACAAAAGCCATGATGTGTCATTACGAGAGGATATTAGCAAATAATCTTCGGTGACTCTCAATCTACAGCCCAAGACAAATAAACATGATCAAGGTTTTTTAGCATAAAAGCAAAACAAAAACCCTACAAAAAGAAAATATGGCCTACACTCAATAAATGCTACAAATGGCAAGCCAAAACATTGGACAAATAAATCTGAACTGTAAGAACACCAGAAGTGGTGGTGAGGGGGTTTCGGGGTGTGTGTGTGTTTAACTTTGGAACCAGTGGTAGGATCTCTTGCAAGATTTCAGGTTATTCTCTCTAGGAACTCTGCACCAGTTGTCAACAAGTCTGACATGTGAAGAGCCAGAGGGCAGCTGTGAGCATTTTGTAAACAGAGATCCTTGTGACTGCTCTCCATTCAGGCCCACAGCATCGCTGTAAACCTTGCACTGACTGAAAGGCAGATGCCAGGAGAGCACTTGACCCCAAGATATTTTCCTTAACACATTCCCCTAAGCTTTCTCATCCCATTCTGGAGGAGAGGTGGGTGGGGTGCCCCATTTACTTGATCCAAAAGAGCCACAACAGCTTTCTTCAGTGCTGGCCAACATTTCCTCTCCTTCCCAGAAAGTATTTAGCAAACCAGTCAGCTGAGGGAGCAAAAAGGGCATATGGAAAATAAGCTGAAAGGAACACGTAACAGTTGCAGCTGCCTCGCCTGACCTCTTTCGGCCATCCCAGCCCCTTTGCTCCTCCCCAGCTATTTTAATCCTGTTTGCTTGAGCTGGAGAAGTGGGAGGGTGGGGGAGAGCACCTGGAAGCTGGCCCAAGCAGTCTGCCCTCCTCCTCCTCACCAACCCAACCCACCTTACCCAGGGCAGCTGAAGCTGCTGTCCCTGACAGGCTGAGAGGAGGCACTTGTGTGTCGAGAAAGCAAACCCCAGCAAAGAGTTTTTTTGGTTTTTAGGAGGATACGATCAGCTTTGGATAGGTGGCACGCAGTGACGCTGTGCTGGAATCCAATACCCAGTAGTCACAAAGGGCACATGCTGTTTGTGTGCGTTATTCATTCTTAGTTTAGTGCATTAGGCAAAGGCTGGGTGAATAAGTCTTTGTGTCAACAACACCCTGTTCAAGTTGTATTCAAGACTCTGGCATGTGGCAGAGTCAGCTCAGCTACTGTGTTTACACTCTATACCAGTGTTTCTCAACCTTTTTGGAGTCAAGGACCGTTAAATTCTTCGTGCAGAGTTTTAAGGACCGCTACATTCTTCATGCGCAGTTTCCCGGACCAGCAGTTAGAAAAGGGGTTTCAAGGTTATCTATCTATCTATCTATCTATCAGACTTCTATACTGCCCAAAACTTAAACATGGAATATTAGGGGTTCTCAACCTTGGTTCCCTCAGTTAAACTCCCATAACCCCCAACCACAATGGCATTTGGCCATTATGGCTGAGGATTATGGGAGTTGAAGTCCACCAACATCTGGGTACCCAAGGTTGAGAACCCCTGAATCTAAAAGCCTGGGTGAACAAATTTGTCTCCAGTATGTCTTCAGTATGTGCGGGGTGTGGGGGTGCTTGTGTGATTACTCAATGGAGAGGGGATGTTGGGCCATTAGAAAAATTCAAAAGCTACATGGGGCCAATGAAAACAACACACAAGCAACCTTTTGAATTCCCCAAAACGCTTCATCAGGCTGGATGTCAAGCATAGCAAAAAGGAAGTGATGAGAGGAGAGCTGGGCAAGTTCAGTAAAGCCGGAAATCTACAGTTTAACCCTCTCATGATGGAGGTGGAGTTTTAGCAGGAGTTGTGTAGTCCCAGGGCCGGATCCAGACGACGTTAGTCAGGACCACCCACTGAAATTAATTTAGTCATCTCTCATTTGTGTCAATGCTGCTTCATCATGATCACCTGGCTTGATCTGGATCCTGCTCTTTGATGTGCACTTTGTGAGGTGGACCTAATGAAACCAGCGCAGCTCCTCCAAAACTCCTTAAAAACGGTTACATGGCAGGTGTTGGGGATGGGGTTTTTTTTAACGGTGAAAGAAAATGTGAAGAAGAGCAGTGGGGACCTGGCATTAAAGGGAAGGGGGTGATTCTGAGATGCCGGAGGGCGTGGAGCGTTGTAGTGGTGATGCCTCATTTTCCTCGCTGGGGAGACAAGACATTGTTCAGGGTGGGTGAGGCAATGGTGCACCGGACTGCGCTCGGAAGGTCACCTGGATCCAAGAGCTGCCGCCACTGTGCTTGCGCACCAGAGTGTAGCAGGTGTTTCCCCATCCTCTCTCACAATGCGCGCTTCTGTGCCCCCCTCCCAACTCCCCTGCAAGCGCCAATCACACCAGCCTGCCTTTGGGGCCACGCAGCTCACGTGGTCCCACATGCTGCCCGCGCATACCTGCGAGGTGAGCCAAGGCAGCCCTCCTCCCTCTCTCCTCTGCTTAGCCCTCACCGCAGCATGATGCCGGCCAGAGGTTGTCCCCTGCACCCAGCGAGATCATAAAGGGTGTAGACCAGGGGGTTATAGGGGGCCGAGGGACCACAACACCCCACCAATGCAAGAGGGAAATGGCATTTCCTCTCAAGGTGCCTTGGCCACAACAGGCAGCTGGTTTTAAATCGGTTTGGATCAGACACGAACCGTGCTGGGTATCAAATCCCCAGGATCACTTAATTCCAGTGCTATTCATCCAATGACCCTTTTGCATGAACGCACAAAATGGTATCTTGCCTCTTCCCCGTACCACGCTGCCTCCCTCCTCCACTTAGCCCTCCTTGGTATGCATGCTTGCTCCCCCTCCCCCGAGGAAGGTCCACCTGCACTCCCTTTCTGCAAAGCCCAAGCCAAGGTGGCCCTTCTCCCTCCCTCCACCACTTAGCCTCACTGCGGCATGATCCCGGCCAGAGGTTCCACCCCTGGCAAGGTCACAAAGGGGACCGCCGTCTTCCACCAGCAGTGCAGACCAGGGGGTTACAGGGGACTGAGTGACCACAACGCCCCACCGATGCAAGAGGGAAACAGCGTTCCCTCTCAAGGCACCTCGGTCGCAACAGGCAGCTGGGTTTCAATCAATCAACCTTTGGCTGCAAACAATGAGCATGCAAGAACCAGCAGCCCTTCAAGTGGCACCCAATGCCATACTTTTTCCTTGTTGTCCCCGTGCTGCATACAGTTTGAAGCTGTAAAGACAGAGAATAAGATAGCTGTAGGAAGATCTCAGCAGCATGTGGAGGCAAGGCACAAGAAGGGTCCCACGCCTCCGTGATACTCTTCCTCTTCCGTGCCATGTGCAAAATTGAGGAAGTGAGTGCCTTGATTGCAGTTGTTGGGGGGGGGGGGTTGACTCCCAGTCAGGGACCGGCACTCAACCCTTCGGGGACCGGCAGCGGTCCAGGGACCGGTGGTTGAGAAACTGTGCTCTATACTTGTCCAACAGTATCAGTTATATAGTGTTCTCAACATGTACAGTGCTTTACAATCTCTCTGATTGTCCTCACAATAATCCTGCAAGGTAGGTGAGAAAATAAAGTATGCACACAAGTTAGTTAGTCTCTCTCTCTCTCCCCACCCCCACACTCTGCCTTGGTTCTGGGGATGACCCTCTTTTTCCTGTACCTTCAAGAGCTTCCATACAGGCAGAAATTCAATAGACCCAGCAACTTTTCTCAATATACTTATGGCAATGGCTTTACTCTGCTTTTCTGGTTAAAAGTATTCCAAAGCAGCTTGCAAATACAAAATGTCAATTAAAGCAAAAAATACAAAAATAAACATACTAAAACAGCATGACAAGAAACAACAATATCAGCAGCTAAAAACTGTCGAGTCAGAGAGGAGTAAATATTTCTAAATGCCTGTGTATTTTTTAAAAGGCATTTACCTGGTGGCGAAAAACGCTTGGATCTGGCACAAAACGCGTCTCCCTAGGGACAGCATTCAATAAATGGAGTGCCACAACTGAAAAGACCCTTTCTCCCAATCTCCATACACCTAATCTCAGATGGAGGTGACACCCAGAGAAGGGCCTGCAACAATTATTACTGCACAGGTTCAAATGGAAGCAGGCAGTCCTTTGGGTACCTGAGTCTCAAACCATATAGGATTTTCAAGGCTGAACACAGTGATGGGATATGATGGGAAGAAATGGCACCTGTTAAATTTCTACCTGTTATATATACTTATTATATATAAATAAGCTACCTATTATATATAAAAACATAGGAACCTGGTCAGAAAATAAGTAATATCCCCAGAAACAAGATAGAGAGGCAGTGACTTGTTTATGGTTGCTTAAGTGGCGCAGCGGGGAAATGCTTGACTAACAAGCAGAAGGTTGCCGGTTCAAACCCCTGCTGGTACTATATCGTGCAGCAGCGATATAGGAAGATGCTGAAAGGCATCATCTCATACTGTGCGGGAGGAGGCAATGGTAAACCCCTCCTGTATTCTACCAAAGAAAACCACAGGGCTCTGTGGTCACCAGGACAGGAGGCGAAATCGATGGCACACTTTACCTTTAAGTTTAGAGCTAAATAAAGAACTTAACCCAGGATGAATAACAACTTCACACTGGTTCAGAGCAGGGACTTCATCCCCAAACATATTGCACACTACCAAAACAATGTGTCATCAAAGGAGGAAACAGTTAGCAGGGACTGTAATGGAACAATTCCACATACTCAGAAACTAGCTACCTACTGAACAAGGGCTTTGAGAATAATTCAGGCTTTCTTCAGTTCTCACTAACACAGCAGGCATGACCTAGAGTGGAAATTATTTCTTCCATCTTCAACTGATGGCCATTCACTGCAATCTGCCCTTTGGGGACAGAAGTACCATGCACTCCACCAAAGGAACCTGTTTTACAGGAAGCACATCATTCTGAAAGGACATCCTAAACTTTCAGGAATGCTTGTTTAATAACGCCACATAGGAACATAGGAAGCTGCCTTTTACTGAGTCAGACCATTGGCCCATCTAGCTCAGTATTGTCTACACAGACTGGCAGTGGCCTCTCCAAGGCTGCAGGCAAGAATCTCTCCCAGCCCTATCTGGAGATGCTGCCAGGGAGGGTACGTGGAACCTTCTACATGCAAGCATGCAGGTACTCTTCCCAGAGCCGCCCCATCCCCCAAGGGGAATATCTTAGTTCTCACACATGTAGTCTCACATTCAAATGCAAAGCAAGATAGACCCTACTTAGCAAAGGGGACAATTCATGCTTGCTACCACACGACCTAATGGCGCAGTGGGGAATTAACTTGCCTAAGCAGCAAGAGGTTGCCAGTTCGAATCCCTGCTGGTATGTTTCCCAAACTATGGGAAACACCTGTATTGGGCAGCAGCGATACAGGAAGATGCTGAAAGGCATCATCTCACACTGTGCAGGAGATGGCAATAGTAACCCCTCCTGTAGTCTACCGAAGAAAACCACATGGCTCTGTGGTCGCCAGGAGTTGACACCAACTCAATGGCACAACTTTACCTTGACCACAAGACCAGATCTCCTGGTCTATCACAACACCAATAATAGCCATGTGTATAGTACTTCCTAGTGCCCAAAGCACTTGATGTGTATTATCCCACAATCCTTACAACTCCTGCAAGGTGAGGACTATTATCTCCACACTGCAGATGAGGGGACAAGGATGGGTTGCTTAAGTGTCCATGGCTGAGCTGAGATTTGAACTGGAGGCTTCTTGATCCGTAGTTCAGTCTCTTCTCTGTTCTGCTACAGCAGCCTACAAGTTTTTATGAAGGAGCCCATACAAGAGTTACCAATATGGATAACAATCCATCATTTGATCTCCCCTGCTTGCTTGCTTGCCTGCATGCAGACACATACACACGCCCTCCCCCTTTAAAGAAGTCATGGGGAGGGGTGGGGTGGCTCCAATTTTGATCTGAGCAACAACACTTTGGGGGTGGGGGAGTTTAACCCTTTCCTCTATGCTGTTTTCTAGACCACTCCAGGCCCCAGAGCTCCTATTAGTCCCACTGGAGGAAAACCAGAGGCACCAATTATGCCTGTATTCCCACTCACCAGTAGGGGCAGTGGGAGATTGGAAATATGGAATGAAGAAAAGGGTTAAAAGTAACGCCTCCTTAGCACTGCACCTTTGAGCAAAATTGGAGCCTCATTCCCCACAGCTGCTTTAAGATGAGAGATCTAATTGGGGATCTCATGTCTGCTTTGGCCCCCAGACAACTAGCACTCAGGTAATAGGAGACTCGTGTACTTGTATTCCTGGGATGCTTCTTTACCCAGTTCTGGTTACATGAGATAATTAGGAAACCAATCCAATGCCAGCCATTCGTTTACTGGATACCTTTAGTCAAGTAATTTCTTCTCAGCCGCAAATGCTCCATCTATAAAGTGGGAATGAATGGAATCTCCCACAGATCCGGAAGACTGTAATGCGCGCTTCCATACGGCCACTTGCCTGGCACTTGTCATGAACAAGAATTGCCCTCAAAGCAATCAAGCAGGAAAGTTATTTGCAAAATATTTTTTTTTAGTAAAATAAATTTTCTTTTAAGCCTTACATGTGCCAGAAATAACTTACATAGGTATGAGCATACAGGAAATCTAGCAGAAGCTGAGTAAGCGAAGACATGAGAGAGGTTTATAAAATTATACTGGGAGTAGAGAAAGTGGATAAAAGGGTTTTCTCTGTGTGTCTTATAATACTAGGACTCGGGCAATGACACTGGTGCACAACAGATTCCGGAGACAACAGGAAGTACTTCCTACTCAACATAGTATGGAATTTACTCCTGCATAAATAGCATTTTAAAAGGATTAGATCTACCATATCTATCTATTTACCTATCAATGGCTATTAATAATCATTAAATGGTTAATAGGTTTCAAAGAAGCCTTGGAAGGGTTTCAAGCTGGCTCTGCTAGAGATTGTGTCAATGCTCTGGTGCAGATATGGAATAATGAACTTACTAGAGCGGTAGACACAAGCGCTCCTAAGCGACTCTCCAACCTGCTTTAAAGTCTTCCCCATGGTATCCAGACGAACTGCGAGATTTGAAGCGGTGAGGTAGATGGCTAGAGAGCAAGTGGAGGAAGACTCTGCGCGAATCCAATAGGCTGCAACACAGAGCTCATTTGAGAATCTATGCTCTGGCAGTGCAGACACTTCTCTGCCCACATAGCTTCTGCAAATTCACGTCCAGCTGAGTTGTCTAGGGCTGTGAGGGGGCTAGTTCATGCCCCCTCCGCCTTGAATTTGAACTTAGAACCATCTGTTACTCGCTGTGATGTTTTAAACAATTTTTTTGCAGATAAAATATCTTGTATTCGTGCTGTACTGGACTCCACAGTTACTGCAGAGTCTATTGTAGAGGTGTCCAGCAACCCTTCTTGTAGGATTGAATTGGATCACTTTCAGTTACTTCTGAAGATGTGGACAAACTGCTTCGGACTGTACACCTCACCACCTGCTCTCTTGATCCTTGCCCAACCTGGCTTATTTCACCTGGCAGTCATATTTACCAGACAGAGAGGGTCTGGTAAATAGCATAAATGCTTCTCTGGGGGAGGACAGGATGTCTCTCTGTCTTAAGGAGGCTATTATTAGACCTTATTTGAAGAAACCTGCATTGGATCCCTCAGAGTTGGCTAATTACAGACCTGTCTCTAATCTTCCTTGGTTGGGCAAGGTGACTGAGCGAGTGGTTGCTTCTCAGCTCCAGGCAGTTTGGGATGATACATATTATTTAATCCTTTCCAGATTGGCTTTCAGGTGGGCTATGGGGTTGAGACTGCCTTGTTCGGCCTGATGGATGATCTCTAACTGGCGATCAACAGAGGGAGTGTGACTCTGCTGATCCTTTTGGATCTCTCGGCGGCTTTTGATACCATTGACTGTGGTATCCTGCTGGGTCGCTTGAAGGAGGTGGGATTGGGTGGCACTGTTTTACAGTGGTTCCGCTCTTACCTCTCTGGCAGATTCCAGATGGTGTCACTTGGAGACTGTTGCTCTGAAAAGCATGAGCTAAAGTGTGGGGTTCCACAAGGCTCCATACTGTCTCCAATGCTTTTTAACATCTACCTGAAACCGCTGGGAGAGATCGTCAGGAAGTTTGGTCTTGTATGCTATCAATATGCTGATGACACCCAGATCTATTTCTCCATACCAACTTCATCAGGAAATGGCATGACCTCCCAAAGTGCCTGCCTGGAGATGATAATTGGGCTGGATGAGTGATAGCAGGCTGAAGTTGAATCCAAACAAGACGGAGGTACTGTCTGTAGGCGGTCAGGAACCGAGAGAAAGTTTAGATCTGACTGTTCTGGATGGGGTTACACTCCCCCTAAAAGATCAGGTTCGTAGTCTGGAAGTGCTCCTGGATCCCCAACTCTCCCTGGTTTCTCAGGTTGAGGCTCTGGCCAGGAGTGCTTTTTATCAGCTTCGGCTGATACTCCAGAAACATCCATTTCTGGAGACAAATGACCTTAAAATGGTTGTAGATAAGCTGGTTACCTCTAGTCTTGGCTACTGAATGCAGCAGCCAGATTGGTCTCAAAGGGACCATATAACACTGGTTTTGAAAGAACTGCACTGGCTGTCGATATGTTTCCGGGTGAAATACAAAGTGCTGGTTATTACCTATAAAGCCCTTAACAGCTTAGGTCCAGGGTACTTAAGAGAGTGCCTTCTCTGTCGTGAACCCTATTGCCTATTAAGATCATCTGGAGAGGTCCAGAGGTCGGTTGCCACCAACTCATTTGGTGGCAACTCGGGACAGGGCCTTCTCTGTGGCTGCCCCAGGGCTTTGGAATGCACTCCCTGATGAAATAAGAGCATCTCCTTCTCTGTTTGTTTTAGGAGGACCCTGAATACATACCTATTTCTCCAGGCCTTCAATGAGACCAAATTTTAAATTTTAATGTGTTTTTATCTTTTTATTAACTTTAAATGTTATATTTTATATTATGTTTTAATTTTGTACACAGCCTAGAGATTTCTATACTAGGTGGTATATAAATTCAATCAATCAATCAATCAATGGAACCTCCATGTTTAGCAGTATTCCTCTGCGAACTGGATAGGAACATAGGAAGCTGCCTTATACGGAGTCATACCATTGGCCCATCTAGCTCAGTATTGTCTACACAGACTGACAGCGGCCTTTCCAAGGTTGAAGGCAGGAATCTCCCCCAGCCCTATCTGGAGATGCCAGGGGGGAAACTTGTAACCTTCTGCATGCAAGCATGCAGGTGCTCTTCCCAGAGCAGGCCCCATCCCCCAAGGGGGATATCTTACAGTGCTCACACATTTAGTCTCCCATTCAAATGCAAAGCAGGGCTACCACAAGACCAGCTCTCCTCCCAAGATGATAGAGATGAATCACAAAGGAGAGCTGTTTCCTCCACGCACTGCTTCTGGCCACTGCGGGGGGGGGGGGGGGGAGGATGCTGGATTCTATGGATTTTTGGTCTGATCCAGCTAGGATCTTCTTACATTTTTCATAAACTTATCAAGAAGCCTGTGGTTAAAAGTTCTGTATCTCCAAAAGCGATAACTAGTTAACCACAGTCACTATAATCAATAGCCTGCTCAAGTCAAGGCTACAAAAATTTGCAATAGGATATAAGAAACGACCAGAAGGGCAAGTAGGTGATAGCACTGTCCTTAGAATCTGTACAGATACATCACGATATTACTAAGCATGTCCAAAAATAGCAATTCTAAATATGAAAACAGCCAGGAGGGCCACATAGCCAAGGGATGCTAACAAAGATTTCATACTAACTAATGAGACACTCCTAAGATGACATCTGTAATAAAGGGTCTCCTTTATACAGCTGAAGTGTGAAGTGCTTTTGGCAAACCTAACACTATAATCCTAAACACATATACTGGGATGGAAATCTACTTGACTTTAATGGAACTGATGGGTGGGGGGGTGATGTAGTGGGGGAAAGACATACACCAAAGGATGAGCATCCTAGCCAGTGTAATACAAGTGTTTATTCACCTGTTGATGCAACCCATATGGTTGCAAGAGTTAAAAGGAGAAAAACTTGAAGAGGCTGCCTTAATGGCTAAGACAGCTGCTTTAACCTACACGTGCATAATGGAAACTAAACAAGGACAATAATCATGGTAATAGAAAAAGCATTTTCTAAAAGCATTAGCCACTAGCATTTTCTCCGATTAAATACAAGCCTGCCTACGAAATGTTCTTACCCTCAGAGAAAATCTGGAGGGAAATATGAGCAACATGAATTGTCTGTCGATTGTGGTCGTAGATGAAAAACAGCTCACCTGTCCTTCATGAAGGCGCTGTCATTTGAAAGGTCGTGGCATACTGTCACAAATTAAGTAGAAGAACAGTAGTGCACTTGTGCAGCCCTGATTCATCTCAACGGGACTTTTGTGGGAGAACTTCCCAGTGGAAGATGCCTTATGAATATTCTGCACCAAGGAAGCCCAAATTCTGTACTATGAAAAAGTTTTGTTAAGTTGTGCATGTTTTCTTTTTCCGCATAATTTATTCTGCTTCCAACCACCAGGTGGTCAAATTGGAGTGGGTTGGTAAGAATAATCGGGAGGCAGAATGGAAAACAGGTGAGCTACAGAGGCTGGGGAAAGGAGTCATGGGAGAGCAACAAAGATGCTGTGCGTGCTACTGATGTCCACAGGCTTCCAAGTTTTGGCTTTTGTTATTCATAAGAACTAGAGACTTTCCATCCTTAAAAATGAGCATTAAGTTCTCAGGATGCTGCATTCTATGCTGTTTCTATGGTTCAGCAATCCTATGGATTCAAAGAATACATTAGGCCCCAGATATGTTCTTTTAGGATTGGCAAAAAACCTCCTGAAGTAGGTGTGACAAAGAGAAGAGAAGGTCTCTGGCATTGTACTCAGCTAACAAAAAGCATTTTCCTTCTGAAAGACAATGGCAAGCATACAACCACCTTAAAACTGCTGGAAAATTATTAGTGAATATATATACCTCTAAATTTAATTCACAAGGATAAGTAACATTCATATCAATCATAAATATTGTGGAAATGACTTGAATGAACATTCTGGGATGTATTTTCAGTTTCTGAAATATTATTTTAAGGCAGTGAACATGTGAACAAACCACCACTCCCACAATATTGAGATTGTTGCATCTACTTTCATCCTCAGCAATGCTTTAGAGGCACTTAACACTAGAGATGCTGGCTGTACATGGACGGCAAGCTAACCCACTGAGGTACACTGAACCATCATTCCCCCAAGCAGCTGCCCTGTTCTAACCCTATGGGGGCAAAAAAAAAAAAAAAGTCACAGACATGCCCCCCCCCCCTAGTTCTGTATGATCTTTATCTGCCCATCTTTTTTTTTTAAGTGAAAAGAACAATAACCTAGAAAACATGATCGTTTGCAGACATACTGAAGAGTTACCCAAAGCTGCACGTGCATTTTTCACTGCTCATTAATCACAACATGAAAACGACGGAGTGGGGACGCTAAAGGCATAACAGAGTTTTCCATATAGGAGGCGGGACCACGTTCACCGTCTGGGATCCAATCGGAAACAGGAAAGATTTCCACTAGAGAGGGAGCAAAGTGACTCCGTTCCAGCCCAGCTCCTTTCCCAAAGGCCTGCCCTCACAAAAAAACTGGCTCATCCCGGGTGGGTTTTTTGGGGTGGGTGGGGTCCTCTGGCACTGGGACCTGCTTTCCAGTTCCAAATCCCACCGTTGCAGTGCCTAGACCACATGAACACTCCCCTCCCGCCCCGCTTCCATTTGCAGGCATTACATCACCACTAGGGTAGGGCTGCTGCAGCTGCTAATTACCTTTGGCTTCCTTCCTGCCTCCCTGCCCTCCCTGGCACAGCGGCAGGGAACTTGAACACCAGAGCAAAACAAAGAGAGTCACCTGGCTGGCTCCAGGTCAACAGTCCCCCAGAGCTAATCTGCCTTCTAGTCTGGGCAGCCACGGGCAGTAGCCATTTTCAAGGGGCGGAACCTGCAGCAATTTGGACGGGGAGAGTTTTATTTCAGTGGGGGAAGAGGAGCTCTCCCCAACACCGTGAAGGCTGTTCAGTCAGTTCTCCCTTCCCCGCACAAGGAGGAAAAGCAACACTGCCCCATGAAGGGAGGGGGGAGTGAGATGGGAGACTGCGCACACGATGCCAAAGCATCTCTTGGGCACTTTAGGACAGGGCTCCCCAACCATGGGTCCCCAGATGTGGCTGGACTACAACTCCCATCATCCCCAGTCACATGGGGATGAAGGGAATTGTAGCCCAGCCACATCTGGGGACCCAAGGTTGGGGAACCCTGCTCTAGGGCAAGACGGTGTGTTTGGTCATCCTCCCCTTCCCAAGCTCACACATAACAAGCCCCAATTGCAAGATATACCCCACTCCAGTGCCTGTTAAAAGGCAGTGCTCAAATTCCGGGGGTGGGGGAGGGCAGAGCAGACCCCCCCCGTTTTTGTGCCAGCTCCCTCATCCACTGGTTTTAGAGAGCATGCTTTACCTAAAATTGGGGTGAGGGCAGTCTGGAGGAGCTTGTGAATTTCGTGCAGGGTTCCCTGTCTACTCTCCGATAATCTGAGAACTGGTAACAAGTAGACAGCATTGCAAAAAATATACGCCGGTCTGGAAGGGCACTTCGTGACTAGGGGGAAGGCATTAGCGTCGGCTAGGAAGAGGGGCGCACCTGCCCCCAATATTTCCACTGCCTTCACTTAGGTCTTGTTCTGGATTCAGATTCAGGTGGGCTAAAGGAAGCAGGACTTTACATTCGGCGCGCGTGGGGGGGGCACCTTGAAAGACGAACACGCCTCCTTGACACTGCTGCGCCCCTTCCAGCGGCGCAACTGATCCGTACCGAAGCGCCCCGGAGGAGAGAGAGAAGGGAAGCCCTCGGTGGGGAAGGAGCGACAGGGAGACGAGACACGACCAGCCCTCCCACTGACTGCACGGCGGCGCCGAGAGAGAGCGAGAGGGCTCCTTCCTCAGCACCACCAAGCAGCAGCGCCCTCCCAGCCCACAAGAGAAGACCCAGCCTCGCTCCTCCGCTTGCTTCCCAAGGGGGGGGGGTGGAGGGAGGTGCGCCGAGGCGGATGCTTCCCTCTCCCCTCCCCTGTTGGGCCTGGGAGCGGACGGCTCTCTCTGCGCTTCGAAGTCGGGACTTACAGAAGCTCCGCCGCTGCTTGAAAGGCCGGTCCGAAGGCATCTCGGCCGGGGTTGGGGGCAACAAAAGCGTCGCCGGCACTCGAACCGCCGCGCACGGCAAAGGTCCCGGTGGGCAGCACAGAGCTTTCCAGGGGCGCTCCGGCGATGCACGGGGGGCACCCGCCTAAGAGGGCCTGCTTGTTGTGGGGCAGCAGGTGCCTGCGGGCAATCCGAGCCGACTGTCACCGCCTCCGCCGCTTCCTCCGCCTGCTGCCGCCTTCGTTGTTGTTGTTGTCGTCGTCTGCCCTCGGCTGGACTGGGCGAACCTCGCAGATCCCCGACGCTGGCGAAGCAGCGGTGACTTCATCGACAGCCTCCTTAAAGGGGAGGCGCGCGGTCCCGCCCCTTCTGCAGTGCGGCCTCCTTGCCAGGGGCTGCTCTGGGTGCTATTTCCAGGCAGTCGCAAGGAGGCTCAGCTCCCAAGGCAGGAACAATGGAGCCGCAGAGAATGCCATTAAGCATGTGCAGAGTGCGCAGTCTCCACGCCTTCGCCAAGGAAGCAACATGGACACGGGTCGTGTTCCCACAAAGGCTCCCTCCCTTAAAAAAAAAAAGAATTAACGTTACTAGTGGCTCATCTAGAACTTATCCTCAGAAAGTCTTTTTTTGTTGTTGGAATGAGCATTTCTTCAAAGCTTTGAGAAACCAAAAACATGACACAAATTCATGTATGAAAAAGGGTGCTTCTAAGCATGTGCAGAGTGCCCTTCTCTCAGCACTGAGTAGGCAGGTAGAATAAACTCTTACCTACTATTAAAAGGGAGGGCAGGGCTCTATTGGTGAGCAGGTTCAACACGGACATCTCTCCCTTTTAAAAGTTAAGCAATGCTCCTACTGAATCTGTAAGATCTCATCACAGTAGGCTCCTCAGTTTTGTTACTTTGCCAACTTTGAAGGACACTATTTTGGGAGTTGCTTTTTCTCGTTTCCTCCATAATATGTTTCACAAGACCAAGCCATGAACATATCCAGGACTGCTTTCCCGATTCCTGGAAACTTCAGACCAACTTCTGCTTAATGTTTACTGAAAATTCTCCCCTTAAATAATGAAAATGAAGGGAAGCTGTGCTGATTCAACTTCAGGGCTCATTAACTAAAGATGCAAGGTTGAATTTGTGAAGAAGAAAAAAATCAGTTTCCAAACTTGATTTTTTTTTTAGCACCAGGTCTTCACTTTAGACTATATGAAGACATGAGTATATCTGAGCATGTGCACACTGAATCTCAAAGTGTTTGAGTACCACCTCTTGTCTTAGAAATCAAGCAGGGCTATTTCACACACTACATCTTTTCAGGTGTATATTTTAAGCGTTTGCCTAAAATGTAAACTATGAATGCAACAAATGTGCTTGCAAACATGTGGATCATACAGTTATAATTCAGCAGGAAACTATGATTGGATGCAGCTTCCATGGAAGTAAACCCAGGTTTACCATGACACAGTGTATGAAATGATCTATAGTTAACGTTTGAAAAGCATTAACAAATTTGAGTTATATCATCTAGAAGAAGACAGCACTTCCCGATAAATGTCAGCAAATATTCACACTGGATAAAACATCTGAAGCTTTGAAAAGCTTTATTGTATGAATATACTGCATTTTTCATATATATTTTATTTTTGTCACAATTCCAAGTGGTAGGCTGCTGCTATGTGCATTTTACAGATGGGGAACTGAGTCTGAAAGACCATCACTTGGTTAGAGATCATCTATCAAATCTCATGGTTGTATCAGATATGAACAGTGGTCACAGCTCCAAATCCTCCATTAACTGTCCCACAACATATGGTACTGAAATAGACCATAGAATATAGAATTTATGAGAAATTCATGGGTAACTAACTGTTCTTAGATTTTCACATTTATATTGTAACTAGGAACATAGAAGCTGCCATATACTGAGTCAGACCATTGGTCTATCTAGCTCAGTATTGTCTTCACAGACTGGCAGTAATATCTCCAAGGTTGCAGGCAGGAATCTCTCTTAACCCTATCTTGAATAAGCCATGGAGGGAACTTGGAACCTTCTGCTCTTCCCAGAGCGGTTCCATCCCCCAAGGGGGATATCTTACAGTGCTTACACTTTTAGTCTCCCTTTCATATGCAAGCAGGGTGGACCCTGCTTAGATAAGGGGACAAGTCATGCTTGCTACCATAAGACCAGCTATCCTCTGGTCAAAAAGCATACAACTCATAACACCTTCTTCCCACTTCATCCCCAGAACAATATTTATAACAAAAATAAAGCTCAACTATATCAATGAGTATTTGTGCAGAACAGAATATGCATAATGTACAAGCTCTATGTAATTAAAAGGTGACTTAACCATCAAAAAGTCATGTATTATTTTCTCCATAATTCAAATAACTTATTATTTCAACTACAAGCGATTGTAATGGTAGTGGCCATTTATAAATCTCACTATCTCCTTGTGAGACGCATATTCTTCTTCAATATCCAGTGGTTCAAATGAGCAGGATTTAACAGCAGAACCTTGCTTAAGTCTCTGGATCTCCAAAGCCCTTTCCAAAGGCCTTTATTGATTTATTTATGGGCTTGTCTACCATGTACAACCCTTCACAAATTTTTCCAGCTCTTATTTGTTCTAATGCCACATGCACATTATAGTCATGTGACATGTCCCAATGTGTTAACATTTGGAAAAGATATTCAATTTTTCTGAAGCTCAAATTGCTATTTCTAGACATAATTCTGCAAGGAATAGGACCAACAAATTGTTAACAGTAATAAAATGCCTAATTTAGTTTTTGATTGTGATTTGTAGACAGATGAATTTGTACTTAGCTAAAAATCGTATAATATGTATGTGAAGCTATTTTTAGACTAAAATATGTTATGTCATGTATCTACTGAGGAGAAAAACTTTTCTTCTGTTTTGTCTCCTTACTCCATAGTAACCTAGCGAGACTGCAGTCTGTTCAATATTGTTTTATAGAATGGAAATGCAATTATCCTGATGCAATTTAAAACCATTATGCAGTCTGTGGCATATTAAGAATGTGTCAAGCTGCAAACTTTAACCACATATATTTGAGCTCCCAGAGAAGTTACTCATCTTTGAGTATTGAAATACCCAACTGTAGTTAGTCTGCCTAAATGCACCTTTACTTAGTAACTCCTGCTAACAGGGCAAAGAGGCACCTTTCAAATGGTAGCTCTCTTATATTTAGCAGGGGGAGTGCAACTGTTCCTATTCATTCTACATGATATTTTCCAGTGGCTGCTGCTGGTCTCTTTTTTTAAAGTTGCAAGTCTCTTTGAGACAGGGAACCGTCCCCCACCCCCGCCGCCATTCTCTACTATGTGAACTGTGTTGTAAACGTTTTGCTGAAAAATGGAATACAAACACTTTAAATAAATAAATCATAGCCAGGAACAAATCAAGAAAACATTTTCCCCAAAATACGAAGTCCAACAACCTGAACCTGAACTATTCCTGAACTATTCCTTTTCTGCTGGAATACACCATTTTGTTTTTATACACAATTATATTTTAAAATATTTAGAGCACTTAGTTTCTGCATATTCAGAAAGAAATTCTTCACGTTACTCTGTAGCACTGATACTGGACAATGGTGAAGACTGACTTGCCAAAAGGCACAATGATCAAAGCAGTCATGAACTGACCCATACTGAGTAAGACCAAAAAAAACCACACCCAAAAAGCCTTAAGGCAAAGTTGCATTTTATATCCTACTAGCTGAAGCTGCACAGAGCATCTGTGCGATAGTTCACTTCCTTTTTGGGGTTATTTGGGAGAATTTGTTTGGCTGGTCCTCCCACAGCGCTCTCCCCCGCGCGCCTCTCTCGCTCGCGCTGTCTCTCCCCCGCGCGCCTCTCTCGCTCGTGCTGTCTCTCCCCCGCGCGCCTCTCTCGCTCGCGCTGTCTCTCCCCCCGCGCGCCTCTCTCGCTCGCGCTGTCTCCCCCCGCGCGCCTCTCTCGCTCGCGCTGTCTCCCCCCGCGCGCCTCTCTCGCTCGCGCTGTCTCCCCCCCGCGCGCCTCTCTCGCTCGCGCTGTCTCTCCCCCCGCGCGCCTCTCTCGCTCGCGCTGTCTCTCCCCCCGCGCGCCTCTCTCGCTCGCGCTGTCTCCCCTGCCACCTGCCTTTCTCAATCGCTAGAGTGTGCGGCCACCACCGGTCGCCAGGCCAGGCCCACCAGCGTGGGCCGGCCAATTCTCCTACTCCCCTCCCCACAAGCCTTCTGCCTCAGTCCCCTCCCCCCCAATCGTTCTGTCCCAGCTTGCTCCCTCCTCTGTTTCCACCTCTTTCTCTCTCTTTTTCTCTCTCTCATTCGTGCTCCCCCCCCCGCCTCCGCTTTTTAGCCTGCTTGTGTTTTCCCTGCTGGCCGTTGCCGCATCCTCCTTCCTCCAGTCCCTGGTGTCGGGCCGCCAAGCGTTCAGCCAGCTCCTTCCTGCAGCCCTCCCTCTAGAGAGCATCTTCCGAAGCGGCCAACTGTTTGTCTCTGCCCAGCCAGGCTCCCCCGCTTTCTCTCCCCTCCCTTCTGCCCCAGTCCGTTCAGTTCTGCTCTCCACTTGCCCACTTTCCTTCCTTTCTTTTCCTCCCGAAACGGCCACTTCTCTACACGGCCAACCAGCCAAGCCGGCGCCTCCACCGCCCAGCCAATCTGCTGGGTTGTGGGACGCATCCCCACAGAGGCACGTCTACGAGAATTAATATAATAGATGTAAATAGAAAACAGTAAAGCAAGATAATGATCTTCTATTGGGGAAAAAAAAACTATACTTGCATTTTGAATTATTGGGTTCTTCGAGGAATAAACAAAAACTCAGGTATTCAAAGACTGCTGAAATTTTTTAAATGAATGAAGCAACATGTTCCAGAGTAATCTTTGATAGTTTTTAATTCATTTCAGACGAAAAAGTTTCTTCTAAATTTAAATAAGTGACAAAATTAAAAAGACACAAAAGGGAAAGAGTTATTAGAAAACATTTCAGACAACACCAATGTAAGGACCTTCAGTTCTTAATGCTAAAGAATCTTATCAATTTTTGACACTTGTCACCCTGATTTCTTTATCAGACTTCTGCACTGAATGGAATTTATAATCATATTAAGAGACTCCTCAAATATATGTTTAAAATAGACATAGGGATTTTTTTCTCAGACATTATTAAAGTGGTACAAGCAATTAATCATTAGTGGCCGTTTCGGATATTAAATAAAATACACATTTGGGTATAAGGAGTTGTAGGTCAGTCTGGGAAACTTTCATTTCGTTGGATTCTGGACGACAATCAGGAAATAGTCCTTATCTGCAAGAAAATTCAAGAGTTATTTTCAAATCTTCAGTTCTTAATGTTTAACCACATACAAATATTGTAGGTCATATCTTAGTGGTATAGCATATGCTTGTACACAGAAGGTCCCAAGTTTCCTGGCATCTCTAGTTAAAAAGGATCTTGAATACTGCATAGCAGATGCTAGGAAAGACTCTTCCTCAAATCCTTGGAGAGTTTAGGCAGTATAGGCATAATGGATCAATGGTCTGACTCAATGCAAAACCATATTGCAATGATTAGTGACAGAAATGTCAATTTGTTTATATTCACATGTAAAACCCATGAAATACCTCTTGGGAATTGCTCAAGCCACCCATCATAGCTTCCTTCCTCCCATGCAGTGCCACAACCCTCAGGCTGATAAGCAAATTTCATCCTTAAGGGCCAAAACATGCTCTAGGCAAGTAAGATGTTAAACCCAATCATATGCAAAGTTTGGTGTTCAGTAGGTTTAGGATGTACCTAACTTTGCATTGGATCAGGCCACTAATGGAATGGGATGATAAGGAAGTGGTGACTGATGAGCATACCCATTTTCAATCATGCCCATGCTATTTGCAATTTAGGGCCAGGACAGGCACAGTCTTAAGGAACTCTCTGAACTGAAAAGAGGGACTCCCCTCTAAAGTGAGTCCTTTCTAACTATTACGACGAATATTTATATACCGCTTTTCGACAAAAGTTCCCCTAGTGGTTTTACATAGACAAATAAAAATAAACTAGCTGGCCCTGCGCAGAACATCTGCGCCCTCCATCTCTCAACCCTCCCTGGACAATTCCGCTCCCTGCTCTGCCTTCCCCCCACTCCACCTTAAGCTGCCCCTTGCCATACGGGATGGCAGAAGGGCCGCCAAAACCGCTCCCACTCCCCCTTCATTCAGCCTGCCTCCCTCCGCTCAACCAGTCCCCCCCCCCCACTGACTCAGCCGGTCTCCCCCCACCCCCCCGCCACTCACTCAGCTGGTTCTCCCCACCCTAGCCAGAGCGGCATCGGCGGCCTATGTCAGCTCCTACCACCAGCCTCTGTCACCTTGGCCTGCTCAGTCTCCTCGTGAGGTGGATAGCCGATTGGTGAGGGAAAGCAGACCTCTGTCCAGCCTCCATCGGCCCACCAAGTCTCCTCGCGGGGAGAATGGCTGAGCTGAGGCTTCCCTTCTGGCCTGCACGGATGGTCCTCGGTGCGCTCTTCTGCCCCAGCTCAGCTGCCCTCCTCACAAGAAGACTCGGTGGGGCAATGGATGCTGCTGCTCAATGTCTTTTTCTTTCTTTCTTTGCCACCGCCTCCTCCTTGGCGGCAGCTGCCCCTCTATCTGCCACTCAGCCCTTCTCCATGCCTTCTCTCTCCTCTAAACAACTCTCTTTCTCTCAACCCTCGTGGGTTGTGCCACATACCACGGGATTTGCTACATACGTACCAAAGCTTTTATATATAAAGAAGATATATAATTCAGATGGTTCCCTGTCTCCAAAGGGTTCACAATCCAAAAAGAAACATGAGATAGACACCAGCAACAGCCACCAGAGGGATGCTGTGCTGGGGCTGAAAAGGGCCAGTTGCTCTCCCCCTGCTCAATAAAGTGGTTTTGCCACTTTGCTCAGTAAGCAGGGACTAGCCAGCATGTATTTTGCTGCATACATTATACTAGGCTATTTTGAACAAACCATATGGTAAAGCTGTAGTAAACATTCAGGACCATTAAGAGAGCCAGCGTGGTGTAGTGGTTAGAGTGCTGGACTAGGACCGGGGAGACCCGAGTTCAAATCCCCATTCAGCCATGAAACTAGCTGGGTGACTCTGGGCCAGTCACTTCTCTCTCAGCCTAACCTACTTCACAGGGTTGTTGTGAAAGAGAAACTCAAGTATGTAGTACACCACTCTGGGCTCCTTGGAGGAAGAGCAGGATATAAATGTAATAAATAATAATAATAATGATAATAATATGGCCAAGGGTGCAGTTCTATGCAGTCTTGAGTAAACATGCATAGGGAAAGGTGGTAAATGTGTTAAAAATACACGTCTTATCAATGAGAAGGAAGTTCAGTGATATGAGTCTTGCAGCCACTAATAATCTTTGGTTAAATACCACATCCTTTCAACACCACACAGTGGTATACCTGAACAAACCTCACTCACGTTATGCCATTTTTTTGATGACACAATTTCTTGTGATTTAATGAAATATCCAGATTCTCTCTACATATATTTGACACCTCAGCTTAAACATAGTTTTTGACCCACAAGCATTTTAGCTCTCATACTGTCTAGACTTGTTCTGACAGTGGCGACAGTATGAATTCATTAATAAGAAATACTTAGGATCTAGTCCAATACTTAAGATCTAGTACACAGACTTAGACTTAATGGAATGGGATCATCTAGTTCTGTCTTAAGAACCAACAAGTCTCAAAAAACCAAGATGAGAAATCACAGCTGTTTCTGAATCAAGGCAGTTTACAGACTGCTTAATGTTGACTTCCAATATTATTACTGAAATGCTCCTGGAGGGGAAAAAAACACAGTTCAGAACTCAAATAATAGAAGCTGATTAAACACACTGAAACAAATTCACATGAAAAGTTCCCTTATATTGAGTCAGACCATTGGGCCATCTAGCTCAGTATTCTCTGCATTAACTTGGAGCAGCTCTCTAGGGTTTCAGATTGGGGTCTATCTCAAGTCTACTTGGAGATGTCAGGGACTGAACTTGGAACCTCCTGCCTAACAGGCATGTATTCTACCACTGAGATACAGCCCCATCCTCAAGCATTACATAGAGCTAACTCTGAAAGAGCTTCAATTAGATCAAATAATGAATTAAAAGAGCCAGAAGGTTTTTTTGCTGGATTTGGGCCCAGTGTTGTAGGTCTCATTTCTGAAACTCCAGATATTAGCATACTACAGAATAAGTCCCAGAAAATGAGGAGAATATACTTTATGCAACTGCTTCTCTGAAGGTAAGCCACCTGGGCCTGGCTTATATTTGGATAGGAGACCATCTAGAACCTGTCTCCAATATGTGCCACTCTGCCCTTCTAATAATTATTATTTAAGTATCTTTTTTAAAAGGCAGAAAGGAAATGACACAAAACATAATGTATTTCTATCTCAAATATTACATTTAGTGATAACCAAATTCCTCTCAGAGATTTTAATTTTCAAAGAAGAACTGATATTTTTTGACCTCCTACCTGGTGCAACCATGATTTCATTTTTCTTGGAGCGAATCCGTAAGAATGTGAGATCATTCTGAGGATCAATATCTCGCACAGTGCCCCTTGCCTTCATAATCAAGTTGTGCATTAAGCCAGCGTACTGCATTGTGGAGGAGTTATCCATGGTGCTTTTGATGGGAATACCTGCAGTGTACAAAAGAGTCTGTGAACAAGTTAGACTAAGACTGTGTCAAGTTATGACTGTGTCATAAGAGAAGTTTATGGACTAATTCAAACTTTGGGTCTTCTCAAATGTGTTGTACAAATGTTGTACAGAGCCTTTGGATGGGGCAGTTTATAAATGTAACAAATAAATAATAAATAAAATAAATTCCTTTACACTCAAGGTTTTATAGGTGCTGATTCACATAACCATGGTTTACACTCAACAGCTTCGTTGTATGAAAACAGATATGAACATGCAGAGTATCAAGCTATAAGGCAAAACTCGGTTGCATAAAACAAGAGTTCCAAACCTTGGGTCCCCAGATTTGGCTATTATGGTTGGTGAGGGTGGGATTTGTAGTTCAGCAACATTGCCTGGAATTCTCAACCCAAGGTTGAGAATCCCTGACAAAACACACAGTTACTCTCCATCTCCTGGTCTTTTACAATGCAGAAAAAACACTATATACAAATGCAACTGACACTCTGCTTCTCTCCTCCATCATCACAGTACAGTACATTGCTTAAGCATCAGATAATTTGCTCAGAGGGTTGACATGAGCTACTTCAGCTGACAGTATTTCAGGAGCAGCATAAACACCTATGCTGGGCCAGATAACTGGAAAGGAATAGTGAGTTCTGAATTACTATACAGAAGTTTGGGTCTCAACTGCAGCAGGACTTCAGAGAACAGTATCTCGATAATCTATTTCTAAAATGTATAGCCTGCTTTTCTACAATTCAATGTGCAAGCCAGTTTCCAACTCACCAACTTGCAAGGGGGGGGAGGAGAGGGAGAGAGAGAAAGAACACAAACTGCAGACAAATCAAAGTGTGAAAAACAAAACAATAGTCATTAGGTTATTGGTGATTTCCTAAGGCAGCCTGGAACACAAAAGATGGCATTTGGCCACTGATTTCCCAGGAAATGTTCCTATACTGAAATCATTTCTGATACTTGAGGTTATGGATTTTTTTTTAAAGTGCATGGATCATTTGGGGGTAAACTGTATAAAGAATGCATGAAAATGATGTAATGCCTGGACTGAGCAATGCCATTCAGCATCATGCTTCTCCACGGCCTCACACCCTCCCTGCAAAGTTTCTGATGGATTTAGGAGTGGAGGTTTCCTATAGTTAAAAGGTGCATAATAGTAACGATTTTGGAACCACCTCTAAAGTGTGTCTAGGATTCTCCAAATGATGCTGCAATATTATTGAAGAATCAAGCAATTTGTCCAGGGCTGACGCCCAGTTTATAAACATATGAGACAGAAAACTGTAGCAGCCAGAGCAAACACATACATAATAATCCACATATAAAATGCTGTGCATGCCAACTTCATAGACATGAGAAATACCATTCTACAACTGGCAAAAAATGCTGCACTTGTGATGCAGTGGCTAGTGGCTGATATCCAGACTGGTGATGCACACGTGCTACAGAGGAGGGGGCAGTTTCCGCCCCCTCCTTTTCCCTCTGAAGTCCACTATGCCTCCTAAAAATATGTTGTGCAACCCACAGGGACATATTTTCAGGAGGCACAACGACTTTCAGAGGGAAAGGGAGATCAGCAAAAATTGCCTCTCCCCTGAGGTGTGCACACAGTTTTCATCTAGAGGTCAGCCAGTCCACTCAACTTGCACTTCAGAGCCCCAAGATCAATTTCCCACTCACTCATAGACAAATTACCATCTCTTAGCCACAATGTTCCATCTGCAAAAGGGAAATAGTAGTGATTGACCCCAAATGATAGTTACGTAGTTAAACAACGTTAAAGGTCTATTCGGTATTTGTACACTAGAAGTCTTGAATATGTTACAAGTCACAAGAGCAGCTTCTTAAATTTCACAGATAAGCTTAAAAACCATTATATTTAGAAATTTCATATATTTGAGGCTTTTATTATTAGGAAAGGTTCAGTACCCAGCGGGCACATATGATGACCTTTTGTTTTCAACTTATTTGTTCAACACTATACATTATTTTCTTTTTTTAATATAAAGACCAAAGTTCATTATTTAATCTCATGATATTTTTGCTTTTGCTTTAATACAGAATGTTTGTGTGTGTGTGTGCGCGCGCGTGCACGCATGCACACACACACGCTCTAATTTGATTAGAGCAGTGGTGCAGGGAAATGGATGTTTGATCCCTCCCCTGTCACCTTTTCCCCATTTAAATTCCTCCCCGCCCCTCAGCCCGTTTAGCCTTGTTGTTAGCTGTTGCAGGGGGATAATACAGGAAGGAACCTATAGGGCTAGCAGCAACTTTGAAATGGGGGAATTTACTGACCTCTTACATACTATGTAGTTTATTCCTGAGATTGATCTGATAGAATGCTGTGGGCCCACAAAAATGTTTTGGAAAATGACATGCATACAGGCTGTATGCCGTACACTTCAGCAACACTGCAGTGGGCAACATTATCCCAATTTGAAGAGAAGATGATAAAAATTTTCAACAAACATTCAGAGGTGCTGCACAATTCTAAGCATGTTTACTCAGGGGGCCCCTAATTTCAACAATTTATGTAAGTGTGCGTAGGATTGCACTCTTAGTGTCATAGATCATATTTCTCAACCCAGAATCTATTCCTCTGACTATTAGACAATGTTGTCATACTTCCTCACAGGTGAAAAAAAGTAATGCTTTTAAAAAACAAAAAAAGCCACAATGACAGAATACCTTCTGAATTAACAATAATGATTCCTTGGACTCCCTTTTGACTCTGGATTCGCTTCAGGGTTTCTTCCACTTCAGCCTGGAAGAAAAAAAGAAAACATGCCAACATGTCTCAAAAGATGCAATTTGTTCCCAGCTAATGCTCTATAATAAGACATCTGGAAAGAGAAGGGGGCTAAGAGGATTCATATAGATACTCCTCATATTCCAAGCACAAAAGCACAGCTATCTCTAGCACCACCTTATCATCAAAGTCTGCTTAAGCTTTTCTTAAGGCCACAATTTTCCTCCCATGATTTGAAAATAAGCTCTTGGAAGCCAGGAACTTGTTTTCCTCATCCTTCCGAGTGGCTTTTCTTATCACACACAAGCTCATACAAGGCAGTGTGGTGCAGCAGAGAGCTTTCATAGGCTTTTACCAAAATGTGGGTGAAATCCTGGCTCATCCATGGACAAGTCTTCTCATGTTACAATGCAGACTGCTTTACAGACAATTTCCTTCATGGATGTGATTTCTATGCAAGAAAACACTTGCAGATGGCAGTTTGTGAAGTGCAGTGCAAGTATTTAGTGTTATATATATATTTATATCCTGCCTTTCTTTCTTGCTTCAGATATCCAAGGCAGCTAATGTCACTATAATGTCAGAACAACCATATAATATTTAAACCACAAAACACAGACAGTGGAAGAGATGAAAAAAAGGATTTTAAAAACCAACGGGATAACAATCTGTAGAGTTTAAACACCATTAAGGAGGGGGCCAGAGAATCTCCCAGGGGGGCAACAGGATCCTCCTATGGATCTTCTCCTATGTTCCCATCAACTGTACCTCTGATTTTGACAGAACATGAATTAAGGCCTCTCCCAACTATCTGAGGCAGACTCATGTGGAAGGAGATATTCTTTTAAGTATCCTGGTCTGAAATCAAGAGTTTTCACGGCAATAACTACTTATTTTGACTAGAGTCTGAAAATGAACGAGAAAGCTTGTACAACAATGGAATCACAAGCTCCAAAACCCCAGATCAGGTTAAAATGTTGGCACCTGCATTTCACACTAACTGAAGTTTAAAAAACAAACAAAACCAGAGCTGCATATTACAGTAGTCCAAATCTGATATCCAACCCTGAATGGCTGAGACTGACAGTCTCACTTCTGCCATGAACTCACTAGGTGGCCTTAGGCAAGCCACTTCCACTCAGCTTCAGTGCCCCTGCCACAATGAGATAATATTTACTTACATGAAAGGGTTGTTCTAAGGATCACAATAATTTATTTAGTTATTGTTAAATTTATATACCGCCTTTCATTAAAAACAATCTCAAGGTGGTTTACAAAAGTTAAAAAATCATACAATACATACATACATTCCCTCAAGAGAAGCAAATGAAGGACTGAAATCCCAAATAGGTGATTGCATGGCAGTGCCAGAGACACAAGTTTTGGGTGGTATAAAAATATGTAAATAAAGAAAGAAAAGAAAAAAAATCACTGGTCAAAATGGTGTCGTAAAAAGGTCCAATCAGAAGTCTGAGTTAAAAGTCCAATCCATAAAAGACGTTATGAGAAAGGTTTGGGGCCATAGGTGTATAAAAAGGGAATGACTTTTGGCCAGGTAGTTGATGCATCCAGAAAAAAGTCAGCACAGAAGGCAGAGGATCAGAACAACCCAGCAGAGAAGCAAGAGAGCTTCAAGAACAGCAGCTAAGAGAGATGTCACTCGAAGAGATGGGAGAAGTAGGGATGTGCACGGAACCGGGCAAGGAAAGTTTGAAGGCGGGGGGGTTGACCCCAAGGGCCAATTATAATATTATAATATAATTAATGTGAAATGCTCAAAACACTCAAAAATACTATACAAATGTTTGTTTACATTTATATCCCACTTCTTCCAAGGAGACCAGAGCAGTATATGTAGTTATGTTTATCCTCATAAACACCCTTGGTAAGGTAGGTTAGGCTGAGAGATTAGTTACTGGCCCAGAATCACCCAGCGAGTTTCATGGCAGAATGAACTCTGGTGTCCCCAGTCCTAATCCTTTTTTAGAGAGCCAGTGTGGACCACACCATGCTGGCTCTCTAAGAATGCAAAGTATTGTTATGTAACTAAGGCATGAGTATCTGCAGCTAAGTTTGTCTACTTCAGAAATGGGTAAAGTTGATACACCATATTAAGCTGCTATGAATATAATACTTAAAAAGAGACATGTGTAGAAAAGGGCATCAAGGTTCAGTGGCAATATTTAATTTTATTTATTTATTTATTTAACACATTTTTATACCGCCCAAAATGCGGTATAGCAGACAGACACAGAGGAAGTCTAAAGATCCTGACTAAACTGAACTAAGGGATGCAAAGCTACCCACCAGTGGTTTCTTCTCACAAATACTCTTGTCTGAATGAGGACACCATAATTAGGAAGTCTAGCAATATGTGCAGCAAAGAAGCTATTCTTTTCTGCCCGTATTGCATCTGCAAGTTCATGTCCGGCGAAGTTGTTCAGGGTTGTCAGAGGGCTAGTATGTGCACCTCCTCCCTTGAATCAGAATCTGGAACCATCGATTACCTGCCGTGATGTGTTTAATGAATTTTTTGTGGGGAAAACCTTCCGTAATTGGGCCGACTTAGACTGAGTCTCCACAATTTCTTCAGTGTCTGATGTGGAGGTGTCCAGCAACTCCTTTTGTGTGGTTAAGTTGGATCAGTTCCAGTTTGTGAGTGCTGAGGATATGGACAAGCTGATTGGAACAGTGCAGCCTACCACCTGTTCTCTTGACCCTTGCCCAACACATCTTATACTATCTGGCAGGGAGGGTATTAATTATTAATTATTATTTATTTATTCAATTTCTATAAAGCCTTTCCAAAAATGGCTCAGGGCGGTTTACACAGAGAAATAATAAATAAATAAGATGGATCCCTGTCCCCAGAAGGGCTCACAATCTAAAAGAAACATAAGATAGACACCAGCAACAGTCACTGGAGATACTGTGCTGGGGATGGATAGGGCCAGTTACTCTCCCCCTGCCAAGTTAGCAGGGGTTGACAGGTTATTATAGAAGGCCTGGTAGAGATTATAAATGCTTCTCTGAGAGAGGGAAGGCTGCCTCCTTGCCTTAAGGAGGCAATTATTAGACCACTTCTCAAGAAGCCTGCCTTGGATCCTCAGAGCTGAGCAACTACAGGCCTGTCTCCAACCTTCCGTGGCTGGGCAAAGTAATTGAGAGGTTGGTGGCCTCCCAGCTCTAGACAGTTTGTTGGAGGAAACTGATGACCAGGACTCATTTCAGACTTGCTTTTGGGTGGGTTATGGGGTGGAGACTGCCTTAGTTGGTCTGATGGATGATCTTCAATAGGGAATTGACAGAGAAAGTGCAACTCTGTTGGTCCTTTTGGACCTCTTGGCAGCTTTCAATCCTATCAACTGAAGTATCTTTCTGGAGCATCTGAGGGGGTTGGGAGTGGGAGGCACTGCTTTGCGGTGGTTCCACTCCTACCTCTAGGGCAGGCTCTAGATGGTGTCCTTTGGAGACTGTTGTTCTTCAAAATCTGAACTTCTTATGGTATCCCTCAGGGCTCCATATGGTCTCCAATGTTGTTTAACATCTACATGAAACTGCTGGGAGAGATCATCAGGAGATTTGGTGCAGGGTGCTATCAGTATGCTGATGATACCCAAATCTATTTCTCCATGTCAACATCATCGGGAGAGGGATAACCTCCCTAAATGACTGCCTGGAGGCGGTGATACACACAGGAAAATGCCATATACTGAGTCAGACCATTGGTCTATCTAGCTCAGTATTGTCTTCACATACTGGCAGTAGCTTCTCCAAGGCTGCAGGCAGGAGTCTCTCTCAACCCTATCTCGGAGAAGCCATGGAGGGAAACTTGGAACCTTCTGCTGTTCCCAGAGTGGTTCCATCCACTAAGGGGAATATCTTAGTGCTTACTCTTCTAGTCTCCCTTTCATATGCAACCAGGATGGACCCTGCTTAGCTAAGGGGACAAGTCAGGCTTGCTACCACAAGACCAGCTCTCCTGGATAGGCTGGATGAGGGATAAGAAACTGAGACTGAATCCAGATAAGACAGAGGTACTCATTGTGTAGAGTCAAAACTTGGGAGATGATTTTGATCTGCCTGTTCTGAATGAGGTCACACTTCCCTGGAAGGAACAGCTACGTAGTCTGGGGGTGCTTCTGGTTCCAAGCCTCTCCCAGGTGTCCCAGGTTGAGCAATGCAAAGAAGTGCCTTCTATCAGCTTTGGCTGATATGCCAGCTGTGTCCGTTTCTTGAGATAGACCGCAGAACAGTGGTACTGGTGACCTCCAGACTGGATTAATGCAATGCACTCTATGTGGGGCTACCTTTGTATGTAGTCCAGAAACTACAGTTGGTCCAGAATATGGCAGCTAGATTGATCTCTGGGTCATCTCAGAGACCATATTCCTGTATTGAAAGAGCTGCACTGGCTACCGATAGGTTTCTGGGCAAAATACAAGGTGCTGGTTATAACCTATAAAGTCCGAAATGGCTTGGGCCCTGGATATTTAAGAGAACATCTTCTCCCTCATGAACCCCACCACTCATTGAGATAATCAGGAAAGGTTTGTCTGCAGTTGCCACCGGCTTGTTTGATGGCTACTTGGGGATGGGCCTTCTCCGCTGCTGTCCTGAAGCTTTGGAATGTGCTCCCTGCTGAAATAAGAGCCTCCCCATCTCTGACAACTTTTAAAGAGACTTTAAAGACACATCTGTTCACCCAGGCTTTTAATTAAATTCTATTTTAATAGTTTTAACATTGTCTTAAAATATTATTTTAGAATTTTAAATTGTTGTAATGTTTTAACTTTTCTGTTGTCATTTATTTTGTTTTGTTGTAAACCACCCAGAGACGCAGTTTGGGCAGGTATAAAAATATGTTACATAAATAAAAATAAATAAATACTTCATCTCTATTGCTCAGAGGGCCAACAACTCTAGTGCTAGGAAGGCCACAACATAGAGAGGCTTCTGTGATGAAGCAAACAAGTAAGGAGTAACCAAAACCAATGGTAAAAATCCCCACTAAGGGGAGGAGCAGATAGGTGTTGGGAGAGCAAAGCATTCTCATGATTAAGGTTAAAATGGTTGACTCCAAGTGCAATCAGAATGTATGGATACAGGATACAATGTGAGGGCAATATGATTTGCCTGTATATCTGATTTTACAAGTTCCTATTCCCTTCTAAGAATGAGCATTTTTCTTATCCTGTGTGATGCTTCTATATACATGTGAATATTTGTTACACTTGTATCCTGTCCTTCCTGCCCCATTTGCAGCACAGAACCTGACATCTGTCACTCACTCCAAATCTAAGTTAAAGATGTTGAGTTCTGTGCCATAAGCAGGATAGAATATGCCGAGACTGGGTACATTGTACAAACCAACCAGACTCGGCATATTCTTGCTGCAACCGGGACTAAGGTTCATGTGCATTCTCAGGACTGTGACAGTTCGTGACAATCTCAGGTACCACGTTATGTGTGAAGCTGGCCACAGTTGCTTCATTTTAGTAAATGGACTCTAGGGCTGCAAAATATCTTAACAACCAGTACCAAGGAGAAAGTGAGGAACAAACTGGAGTAAAGACTCCGCTTTGTATAGGAAGAATATAATCTTAACTCCTACACCGTTTCTTTGAATGTTTCAAGAGGAAAGGTGCTCCCCTGCCTCCCCAGATCTCCTCAGTGACCTGTTACAGACTTAATGTTTTTTAATCTCTTAACTATGGTCTTAACCAAATGTTAGGCCTGATCACTGGTGAATATTCTATGCAGCTAGAACTGATATTTTAAGTTAATGGCTAGTCCAGGGTTACTCCACTTAGCTTGTTGCAGTTTGCAACACATGTTCATAACAAAAGAACAGGACCACCAATATTTCATTTTGGCTGCAAATTATGGGCTGTAGCCAAAGAAAGTTGGTCATGATAATGTATTTTGGAAATCAACAAGACACATGTTCTGTTCATACGTTATGCTGAACACTTGTACAACAAGTTTACAGGGCACACAGGTACAGGTGTGTACACAGATACAGTTATTCACAAATTGTGTTGAACTGAAACTTCCTATCTGTACTATGTATTTGAGGGGGGAACCACGGAGGCGCAGTCCGGCACTGGGGGGCATGTAGCTTTAAGGGTGGAGGGGTAATACTTATCCCTCCCGCCGCTTTCCCCCCCTACGTGCACGACTTTATAGCAAAGATTTTGGGGCAGCAGCATTTCTCCCTGCTGCCCCTGCCCCCGCCATTGCCCGTCAAAAGCGGAAGTTGAGAGCACGCATGCGCCTGTCGCCACCGCCGTGCGCATGCAACGTGTGTGGTGTGTGTGCGCCACGCCGGGCGCATGTGTACTCTCAACTTCCGCTTTTGACGGGCAACGACGGGGGCAGGGGCGGCAGGGAGGAATGCTGCCGCCCCAAAATCTTTGCTATAACGTCGTGCACCGGAGGGGGGAAAGCAGCGGGAGTGGGAAAAGCGGCGGGAGGAGTAAGTACTACCCCCCCCCGCCCTTAAGGCTACATGCCCCCCGTCCAGACTGCTGGCCCGGACCAGCCCCAATCCAGACCGGTTCGGAGGCCTCTGCAATGGCTCTGGTGCACATCCCTACTGGTCAGGCTGCCTGCCCATTTTCCCTCTCCGCCCAGACAGCCACTGCCACTGCCTGCTGCTTCCTCTTCCCCCCTTCCCACCACCTGCTCGCTTTTTTTGGCGGCCACCCACCGCTTTCCTCTCCCCCTGCCAGCAGCTCGCCTGCAAACTCTCACGAGAAGCCAAGGGGACGTCTTAGAGAATTGTATATCTAGAAGCTAGATGCTGCCGACGGTATGAGGGGTGTGTATGTGTGTCCACCTGAAAGATGGGGTGGGGCCAAGAGGAGAAGAGCACTGGGTAATAACGTGAAGCGGCGGGACCAGGAGGCCAGCCACGGACATTCACACGAACAGAAGACCCTTTGGTAACAAATACGATGACCAGGCTCAGGGAGAGGCACCGAAATTTAGGCAGGGCCAGGTAGAGAAGCGCAAGGGAGAGCACCTTTGCCAAGGTCCGGAGCAGCCCCAGAGAGCTTCCCTTGGTCACCCGACCCCACCCAGGGAGGCGCCTCATTGCCTCTCGGTTCCTCCCGGGTCTCGAACCAGCGGTACAGACTGTCACTCCGCCCCTCCCTTTTAGAACACGGGAACTGGGGGCTCTCTGAGAGTGCACAGGCAAGAACACCCCGCGCTTCGACTCACCATGGTGCAGGAGAAAAGACTTTCACCTTAGGTATCTCTGGCAGGCACCACAATCCCCAGTCGCGGTGACCGTGCGCGCCTGCGCACTACTCTCCAGGCGCCGGCTCACCGAGATTGCAGCCAATCGCCCTTCGCGGGAGGCGGGTTCTCGAGCTAAAGGACCGTGAGTCGTTTCCTACACTTCCTCCTGCCTGAAACATTCTGCGCAAAAGAAAGAGGCCGGCAGCTGCTTAGGGAGTATTTTTGGAGAGTCCTCTGTAAGCGCAGAGAAGGCAGAAAGCTGGAGCAGGAGTATCAGATGGAAAACTTGAGGAGCAGCTTTCTCAGCATTTTTTGCGGAAAGGAAAGACTGTGGTGGGAGGGACAAAAATCGGGTTTTTGGGGAGAGTTCAGTACAGCGGGGGCGGGGCGGCGAACCTGGCTTGGAAGTGGTGTCAGCTTTTTCTCCGTTGATGAAAAAGCAAGTAAAATTTCAACGCTTTAATTGCAACGCCAGCAAGCCAACCGTATCACCCATTTTATCAGGCTTCTAATTTATAATGTTTTAAAGTTTTATTGATTGTTATTTTAACTAGTTATTTTAACTAGTTTTATATGATTTAAGGTTTTAATTGCAAACCTTTAATTGCCAGAGATTTTATATGGGTGGTAAATAATAGGGATATGCACAAACCTTGGCCCGCATACTGGACAGGTTCGAATAAGAACCGGTCTGTAATTCTACTAATGGGGTTTGGGCCGGTTCAGCCAAGCCATGCCCTGGTTCAAGGGTGGCGTGGGGGGCAGCAGGGGAGTCGCTATAATTGAGTGGATGGGTTTAAAGAACCTGCCCCCCACCCCCAAGCTTCTGAGGGTCTCCCCTCCACCCCTCCCCATTTTCTTCATTATCTCCTTTCTTTTTAGACAGGGGACAGGGATCCATCTTTATTGATAGCCATGGCTGATTGTTGCCCAGCTGCAGTGCCATTCCGCCATCTAGCGACATAATCTGAGACAGACTCCGTCAGACACATCTTTTAAGTAGCTGAAAATCCCCAGCATAGAATGGCAGGTGTTATAATTAAGCGGACTCTCAGATGGCACAATAGCTGTACAGCACGTTGGGAACAGAGCTCACTCAAAAGTTAACTTGCGGATGTAGTCCTGTTCAGACATGGCCCATGTACATGTTTTTGTGTAAATGGTTGTGCACGCGGTCCTTTTAAAAGTGAACCTAAATACAGCTCCCCTCATATGCAGACTATTTTCTAGCCAGCCAGCGTGGAGATGTGGCAAGGCAATGCGTGCTGCGGGGGAGGCACCTGATTGGCTGAGCTGTTTGGCCAGTGGAGGCACCTGATTGGCTGGGAGTTGGACCGGCCTGGGCTGGGAGGCAGTGGGAAGGACTGGCCCTGGCCTGGCGCCAGAGGGGATGCCCAGGATTTGGCTGCGGAACTGACAGGCTGCGAGAATTCCAAAGTGAGGACAGAGGAGAGGGGGAAGAAAGTAGCCACCGGTGGGTGAAGGAGGGAGAAGAGAAAGATGACGGCGGCGGGCAGGAGAGAGAAAGAAAGGCAGCGGCAGGCTGTGGGCGGGGGGCTAGAAAGGCGGCGGCAGGCCACGGGTGGGGGGGAGAGAGGGGAGAGAAAGGTGGGCGGGGGGAGAAAGGCGACGGCGGGACGCGGGCAGGGGGGAGAGAGGTGGGTGGGTGGGGAGAAAGGCGGCGGCGGGCCACGGGCGGGCAGGAGGGAGTAAAAATGGGGGCGGTGGGGCCCTTCTTGGCTGCCAGCCGTGGCTCTGTGTGGGGGGAGGAACTAGAGGAGAGGAGGGCTGGAGAGCGTGGGCTGGAGGATAGGGGAAGAGAGGAGAGACCAGAGCAGGAGGAAGAGAGAGGGGGAAAACAGCCGGCCCCATAGCGCCACACAGATGCTCTGTGTGGGTTTGGCTAGTAACTTATTAAGGTGGCTGAGACTTATCACCTCAGAACAACGGAAAATATGACTCTCAAAATAATGTAATTCTGGCACAGAACATTTAAAAACAAAAAACCTTGTTTTAAAGGCAATCTTCAGTTGATTCTTCAATCTTCAGGTGATTCTCTTTATTGAGCAGGGAGGGAGCAACTAGCTCTATCCAGCCCCAGAACAGACTTGATGTGTGAGCACTGCAAGATGCTGCTCTGGGAAGAGCAGAAGGTTTCAAGTTCACTCCCTGGCTTCTCCAAGACAGGGCTGAGAGAGAATCCTGCCTGCAACCTTGGAGAAGCCGCTGCTAGTCTGTGAAGACAATACTGAGCTAGATAGACCAATGGTCTGACAGTATATGGCAGTTTCCTATGTTCCTAACAGCATCCCTCCAGTGGCTGTTGCTGGTGGCTATCTTACAATTCCCATTGTAATGGCAGGGTGAGTGGCTATTATTCTTTTATAAATGGAGAATTGTGGGCATGTCTGTACTTGCTTTTTGATGACTACCCAAGCTCCATACATTGGATTTTGGCTGGGGTCCCACTTTTTCACACTGCAGATGAGATAAGTGTGACTAGGGTAGTCGCCTTCACCATTAATTTCTAGTATACCTCACCAGCTCCTCCTTCTGCCTTTTCACAAGCTCTTCCTTCTCTACATCTATTTTAACTTTTAAGTAGAACCATAGGATCCTATTATGCAGTTTGATTTGTGCAGGCTTTCCCCAATTAATCTGTGGCTAAGCTGAGTATCCAAACTGCCCTCTTTCCATTCTCTTTGGTTTAAACTAGTGTTTACTTTTTACAGTGATGGGACAGCTAGATGTGCTAACAACCACTGTCACCTTTATTTGTTAGCTGCCCCATAACAAAATGTTCTCCAGGCAGCTAACGGCCCACTACCTGTGTTATAAGCATACAGGTAGTAGCCAAGAATACACATTCCTGTTTGGAGTAATGAACCCTTGTTTATGTCGGAAGTGAAGGACTCTGCGCTGCCTCATGCCTCAATGACAGAGACTCACAGATTAGTGAGTCATAGGGTTAGAGGGGTCAAGACATTGGTCATCCCTTTTCTCTACTGCTCTGACACTATCCCTTTGATATGTAGATTGCTACTCTCAGGGACTTCCTTCCTTCCTCTCTCTCACTTCCTTTCTTCCCTCTACCTCACACATGCTCACCTCTCTCTGTGTACCATGTGTGCAGAGATGCATGCAACATCTTTCTGCATCCAGCTAGCTAGATAAATTAGAGATCCTATCTCTCCACTTTCCTATCTAGAATGGAGTTCTCCAATAAAGACTCCTTATATTAATTTGAAACTATGAACTGGGTCCAAGGTTTTTTTGCTCTCAGCAAACACACATGCCTGGGCAGAATCCGCTGTGTTTTGCCTCAGTGCACTCTGTTGTAATAGAAGGGTATCTCTTACCAGAGAGACATCCCAACAGTTTAAGAGTAATAATGGGACAGAATTACAACAGTGTAGAAAGGTGCAAATTCTTGGTTCAAGCATAGTTCATTGGCACAATTAAAGGAACACTAGTAAGGAAAGTTAGCTGAGCAAAAACAATCTGTAATGGAATATGTGCTTAAAATACAAAAAGACGACATGGCAGAAATGATGAAGTTAGTGCAACAGAAATGCCTAAAATTGTGCACATCAACATGCTAAAGCCATACTTAAGGATAACATCGTAGCTGCTGTAACAACTGATAAACCAACACATGGGGACTCAGACAGCAAATATCAGTGGTTAAAATTGGAGGAAGGAGGTACAGTATAGATCAACTCCAGCAGGCTACCCAAGCTATAACCAGCAGACAAGGAGGACCTGCTAGAGGTAGTGCTGGAATTCTAAGACACCTTCAGCAACAGGCTTGGGGGGACGGAATTCTTCAAACACCGAGCAGACACTGGAAGTGCAACACCCATCAGATTGCAACCATATAAGGCAAATGGGAAAGTTTTGGAAGTCATTCAGGGAGAGGTAAAAGAAATGCTAGATTTGGGGGTTATCAGACCATCTTTAAGTCCAAGGGCATCACCTGTTGTTTTGGTTAACAAACCTGAAGGTTAGATTTTGTGTCAACTATTGACATCTGAACATGATCACCATAGCTGGATGCATATCCAATGCCCAGAGTGGACACTTTGAGACACTGGGATCTGTGAATGTCATCACAACGCTGGATTTGCCTAAGGGGTTTTGACAAATGGAGATGGAGAAGAATTTTATTCCAAAAACTGCCTTTGCCTCTCCTGATGGATTATATGAATTTTTAGCATTGCCATTCGGACTGAGGAACTCCCCAGCATCCTTTCAGAGACTAATTAATTATCTGTTACAAGGCATGTCTGAATTTACATTGATGACGTGGAAATATTTAGCAAATCAGTAGGGGAACATGCTAAACATTTACGAACTGTACTGCAAAGAATAAAAGTTGGTCTTACAGTAAAGGCAAAAGTGTGCAAATTGGAATGTCACAGGTAACATTCCTAGGTTACAAGACTGGTGGTGGAAATATAACTCCAACTTTGGATAAGGTTTTGTTACAAAAAATTGGAAAGTACCAGAGATGGAAAAACAGATGGATGGGCATGGCTAATTACTATACATATTTTGTTCCAAACTTGGTGCCATAACCACTCCCATTGACTGAGCTCATCATGAAACAAGATATATACACACACAAGGCCCAGACCTGGCAGAGTGGAATAAAAGAGAAACATTGTCCCAGAAGGATGACACCTGATAAGCTATTAGTCCACTTTTTAAAAACAGAACAGAATACACAAACCACTCTGCTGAAGATTATGGAAGGTATTCTTCACACAGATCTGTTACATCCTTTGAGGCATTTGAGCCAACTAGTCTTGTTGCCTACAGCATACCAGATGCAAGCAGGGTGCCTTTGCTTTGTGCCACCCAAGACATTTAGAAGCAGTATGCTGCTCAAAAATAAATCCTATAGAACACACTTATTTTCACATAAGTGTTGATGATTAGAATGAATGAGCATCAACAAGGAAGACTCCTGCACTCTTTCAACTCTTAAGAGGAACATTTTACACCATGCAAGGAATGACAACAAAGACCAGCTTTTTAGTACTTTTATAAAAGTTTGACTTGGTGAGAGACTTTTACAGTTACCTGAGTATTTGAAATTACAGTTCAAGGAAAATTCAACAATGGGATTCCAGTACAATATTTTACAGTCCAGTGCCTCTGATCCCAGTTTATATACTAAGTTAACTAGGGCACATATACATAAACAATGATTCTGGAAAAAATACACAACAGATCACACAAAGGGGCTGGAGATACCAATGCACTGAACTGAGCTTCAGTTTCAACTCTGTTGGAATGTGTATGCATGATGAACATGAACCAGACCTTTTTACAATAAAAACATGATTGTTTAACAAAACCTCACATGCTAATTGGATATGCAATTTCATAAAATCTATCCTGAGCTTTCCAGAAAGATAAGGCTTAGAGAAGATTAAGATCAATGGATTGAAATATATATTCTGTATTTTCATAAGGCAAATTTTCAAATAGTTGGGTCCGATTACGATGTTCTCATATGCATCCAACAGAATGTGGCAGTTCCTGCTTTCCACAGGCTGCTGAAAGTATACAAGTCCTAATCTTTACAAAAATCTTGCTCACAATCCAGTTCAGCCCAGCCTGACACCCTGCTCACCATACTGTGCTTTTGCAAGTTTCCCACATTATCACAATGTTAAGAGAGTGCCACCTGCTTAAATTATTTTTATTGTACATAAGATAGCATAAAAACGAACATACTTTATAATGCAAAGGGATTTAAAAGCAAATTTTCATTTTTATTTTAGAGATATTGTTAGCATAATGCTTACAATAAATCTAATTTAACAATACTTCATGGTCAAGATTTCATTTATTAAATATCCTCAGTTATGAATATTTGAAATACTTTTTTTGTGCTTGGGATATCCAGCCCCCATTTCCCCTGGAATACAGCAGTAAAGACAAACATGCCATTTAAATTAAAAGCAATCCAATAAGCTAGACCCAGACTGCAAAAATATATACAAGCATTTACTTTTTTTCTGAACTAAACATTTGAGCCATAAAAATATTAAACAGCCATGCCCTATAGAACTAGGGCTTTAGCCATTTCAATTAGAACTATCCTTTATTTTTAAAAATATAGGGCAGAAAGCCTTTTGAATGATATTTATACATTAACAATATGCCTAGTTCCCTATACAAATCATGAAGCATTATGTAGAACACAGACTATTTCCCATAGCTTACTCTTGTTAACTCACTTAATTTAATTTCTGTCTTGTAAATGTTAGATAACTAAGATTTATTAAAATCAACAAAATAAAAGGCTTTTTCTCCCCCATAACTAAATTTCTAATACATCCATCAAGTGTTCTGGTAGGTGGCATAGGTAGACTTATCTCCAGAATTCACAAGTGTGCCCTGCAACACCCTCTACCAATGGAAGAAGCGGTTCACTTCTGTAAGAGAAACCCCCCCAGAAAGTATACTGAGAGGGAGGGAAAGAGTAGCATGTCCAACCATTCTCCCTTCTTGCAAACACCAACTGAGGGGAAATAGACTTTTCATACTGGCCTGGATCCTAACTTTCCTTCTGTGAAGAGAGCAGTGCTTTTCCACCAACCCCTTCCTTGTGTAGGCCTCTGCACCCCCTCCAATCTACTCCTGAGGGCCGAGGGACCCTGTGGAACAGGAAGGCATGAGGCACAGATGGTTGCAGCAGGAAGTGGGGGCAGGAATTATGCAAGTCAGTCCTTTAGGGGCAGCCCTTCCAAGAGGTGAGACAAGATAGTTGCCTCAGGCAGCAGATTACTGGGGTGCCAGCAAGGTAGTAAGATGCCCTCCTGCCTCTCACTTTTAAAAAGTGTGTGTGTCAGGGGAGAAGATGATGTACACAGGAGGAGTGGCATTTGATGCTCTGCCTTAGGCACACAGTGGGGGGCCAAGTCACCATTGCTCTCTGCCACTTTCCCACCACCTTTTGAGAGCGGAAGTCTTTTCTGCACTTGCAAGTGCATCTTCAGATTCAAGCCATTATCTCCCAGAAGAGTCCAAAAGGTGGTCAGCTATACACTGGCTGAGCCTACCGGCTTTCAATAGCTCCAAATTAATCACACCCTCCTGCTAGGAGTCTGGATGGGGAGATGATACTGGCTACCAAGACAGAAATGTAGTATGTTCAATCTTTGACTGTCCTGGCCAGCTTTAAAAATAACTTTACTCCCCTATCACCAGTAGAACAATGCAAGTATATATAATCAACATGCACTACTGCTGTTTCAAAAGTGTCACCCTCTCTCCTATAGAGGTTCAGAGCAGCATGCACAACACTGAAATAGAACAGCCTGGAGGAAAGGATACAAGGCAGCAAAGCTGGGCACAAGAACCACAAGTGCTTTCATGTTTAAAATGGGAGTGTAGTTTTAAGTATTGTTTTAAGCTCCAACAAAAAGTTTTGAAACAGCATGGTACTGTATAAATAACTGAAGCTCAAACCAAATAACAAGTTTAAAAACCAAAAATCCACATAAGTTTCCAATAAGACACTGCTCAACAGAGAGCTAGCTTAAAAAGTGCACCATTTCATAAGGGATACTGGATTCTCTAATGTAACATTTGGAAGTTTGTTGGAACGTCATTATTACACATCAGTTTGTCAGAGAGGTTAAGCTGGCAGCTTTGTAGCAATGCTTAGACCACTACAAGGAACCAATATTCCAGTATGTGGAAGTCTTATTCAGAAGAAAACTGATGTTGCCACTTTAGTCTAGCCTAGTGGCCATTTGTATGTGTCAAGCATTAACCAACAAACAGGACTGGAAATGGACTGCAGCTGTTGCCAATAAAAAGGTCTCCCATTTTCTTCCGAATTTGCTACTGAAGTACCATCAACAATACTGATGTTAACTGGGCACATCCAATTGGGAATAGATTAAAATTCCTCTAAGTTCAAAGAGAAAGAGAGAATCCAAATAGAGGGAGAACTCAAGGAATGTGATCAAGCTAAAATGAATTTTAAAAGTTCTATGCTCTGGATGGGTGCATTAGGTCTACATGCTCCTCTACATAGCTTGAATTGAGATGGCATCTGAATAAGCTTTGGGAGGGCAGAAACAGGCCTCACTTGGAAAAGCAACAGTTAACACAAGCAATGGATCTGCTTACAGCACCATCCCATGGTCTGACTGCAAGTACGCACTGTTAGAAATAGGATGCTGCAGCATTGTAGCTACCAATGGGCTTCCCAGTGCATCAGCAGCAAAAAGATGCTACTCAAACAGAAATACAAAAGGAGAGTTTTCAAAAATCATTAGAACATTCCAGTTAATGGACATGACTCAAGACAGACCCCCAGAAGTACAGTAAGCCTCTGGTTAGGGAAGCTTTCATTTGTAGCTGTATAATTTTGGATTTCTCAAATGACTCAGGAGAAATCTTAGAGTTGGAATAAAATTGCAGAGTACATCCATTTATTTATACACTAGCAATTGTTTAAATAAATCAAGGTCAAGTCCTGTTTACAGTAAGAAGTGCAACAAGCAGAGGCAGTGAAGAACGGACACCATATCTGAATTCACGTTCTTCGGGTGCAAATTCCCATCATTGGTTATTCTTGCCCAAATCCTTCTGTTTCTTCTATTGCAAACAGCAGCTTCTCCTTCAGTTGTTCATAACTCTTGTATGGTGGCAAATCCAAGCGGTTGAAACTAAAAAAACAAACAGCAAGCTTAACTTCGATTTTTGAAAATGAAACACCACACTCAAACCACACAGAAACCAAAACTTCCAACAACTAACACTATTTACAACCAAGAATGGGAGAAAACTTTCTCCAACTCTGGTTCACAGCAGCAACCTGGTTAAAAGGGAAATACACATATTGTAAACTGTATGAATATATTGTGAGAGATATTCTTAAACGTAGGAAAAAGATTAATGAGAATATAGAAACCTGAATCTGCTACATTCTTCTCCCCAAATTTAGGAATATCTCATGTAAGTAGCAGCTATTTATATGGTTACTAGTAATTAAGCTCGTTACATTAACGGGCGCTAGGAGAGTTGTGTAGAAATGGCTGCAAGAGCAGTGTTTCTTCAAGGGCAAGGGACCTGGACATCCTTCTGCTTGTTGTCTCCCTTTTTTTTTTTTTGGTTTGTTTTTTTAAAAATAAGAGTAATTTTAATAAAATTTAACTTTTATAATCATGTTTTATTTTCCATCGGTTATTTCTTCCCATTGCTAGGTATTGGTGAAGAACTGTGTCAGTCTGCAAATCTTTCTGCAGGGAAAATTGGCAAACAGTTCTTTTAAAATGCTAAAGAAGGTTCCTGTTGGTTCTGTAGCATTCTCACCCACCCCCTTCCTACATCTAGAAATCAATATGAAAGGAAACAAATGTTCCCTCATTTTACACAGTGGTCCAAAATTAAATTATGTGGCTCTGACTTGTATTTACGGAACTTTACTTTTATCTCGTGTGCATCTTGTCATATAAACAATTTTTGCGGTCTTCTTAAATTCCCTTTCTAATAATACTCCTTGAGAAGGTGAATGATTTTTTTGTCACGCCTCGAAGGAGGAGGCCGAGGGGAAAGGGAAGGGGGGGGGGGAGTTTGCGCGGATTCACTTCTTGGCGCTGGCGGCTGCTTCTCCGTCCTTCTCTCGGGTCAGCTCCTTGCAACGCTGACTGGGAGTAGTAGAGGCTAAAAAGGTGGGGGGTCAGGTGATGGGATGTGGCGACCCCCAGACTGGGCACGGTGATGCCATTCGTCGCCGCTTCAAAAACTTGCTGAGGAAAGAGACACGGACGCAGGAGGAGGAGGACTGCAGAGGGACGCAGGAGGAGGACTGCAGAGCCGTCGCTCTGGTGCTGGCTTCGGCGTTCTGCACACACTTGACAGAATGGCGCGTCCGGCCAGCTGGGCTTTTCACTGGCTGGCTGCCCACCCGGCTTTCCTCTCTCCTCCCCGTCAGGCCACCCCCAGTCCTGGCTTGGCGGCGGCGGCAGCTTCGGGCCGTGCCAGTAACAGCTGCTGTCCCTTTGCGGGGGAAGTTTGGCTAGTCCTCGCTCCTCCTCCTCCGCTTTGCCGCTTGCTCGTCGCTGTGGGCGGCCAGGCGGAGAGTTCCGCCGCCGCCGCCGCCCAGAGTTCTCCCCGGTTCCCGCTTTGCCGCTTGCTCGGCGCTGTGGGTGGCCGGGCGGAAAGTCCCGCCGCCGGCGCCGCCAAGAGTTCTCCCCGGTTGCTTGCTCTCCCTCGAAGACAACATGGCCACCCGTGTCCCTGCGGCCATATCTTTCTTGGGCGCTCTGAGCATGCGCTCCACGCATGCCCAGAACGCCCGAGAAAGACACGGGCGCAGAGACACGGGCGCACACCTAACCATTTTATTATAGAGGATATGCCTAACCATCTTCTACACAAGCTAGTATGATGAAACTTGGCACACATGTAAGTCATCTTGAAATACGGATGTGTTGGTATGAATGGAACATTGGGAGGTTTGAAACTTGCAGACAATAGCCAAAATATTTAGTTAGTATATGGTGAAGCATCCTTTCTGCTTTGACATGGGTTAGCCAAGATATGGACAACTGCAGAGATGGCAAAATTGACTGAGTGAGGTCCTTCAAACAAATCAAAAACCGTGTTCTACCCAGGTTTTCCTCCTACCTTGCTTTCACATAACTGAAAATTGGGAGTAGACACAGCTCCCAAGCTTGGGTAGAACACAGTTTTTGATTGTGTGAATGAACTCAATACGCCCATTTGAGGATAGAAAACAAACTGGAACATTTCAGGATGCTTGGCCTCCTTTAATTTCATGAATGTGAAATATACTCTTGATCTGAACTTATGTAGGTCAATACTTAGACATGACTAAGTGTATATTCTGTGTTATACAGTATTACAGTGAGGGAAATAAGTATTTGATCCCCTGCTGATTTTGTCCATTTGCCCTCTGACACAGAAATGACCAGGCTATAACTGGAATGGTAGGTTTATTGTAGCTGTGAGAGACAGAACAACAACAAACAAACCCTCAAAAGCCCAGTGTCCAAAAGTCAGCGATGGATTTGCATTGTAGTGAGGGAAATAAGTATTCGATCCCCTATCAACCAGCAAGATTTCAGGCTCCCAGGTGTCTTTTCACTATATGCAGGTAACGAGCTGAGATGAGGAACACCCTCTGTAAGGGAGTGCTCCTAATCCCAGCTTGTTACAGTACCTGTATAAAAGACACCTGTCCATAGAAGCAAGCAATCACTCAACTTCCAAACTCACCACCATGCCCAAGACCAAAGAGCTGTCGAAGGATGTCAGGGACAAGGTTGTAGACCTGCACAAGGCTGGACTGGGCTACAAGACTATCGCCAAGCAGCTTGGTGAGAAGGTGACTACAGGTGGCACGATAACTCGCAAATGGAAGAAACACAAAATAACTGTCAATCTCCCTCGGTCTGGGGCTCCATGCAAGATCTCACCTTGTGGAGTTGCAATGTTCATGAGAACGGTGACAAAGCAGCCCAGAACTACACGGGGGGAACTTGTCAATGATCTCAGGGCAGCTGGAACCATAGTCACCAAGAAAACAATTGGTAACACACTACGCCGTGAAGGACTGAAATCTTGCAGTGCCCGCAAGGTCCCCCTGCTCAAGGCAGCACATGTACAGGCCCGTCTGCAGTTTGCCAGTGCACATCTGAATGATCCAGAGGAGAACTGGGCGAAAGTGTTGTGGTCAGATGAGACCAAAATCGAGCTCTTTGGCATCAACTCAACTCGCCATGTGTGGAGGAGGAGGAATGCTGCCTATGAGCCCAAGAACACCATCCCCACCGTCAAACATGGAGGTGGACACATTATGCTTTGGGGGTGTTTTCCTGCTAAGGGGACAGGACACCTTCACCGCATCGAAGGGACGATGGACGGGACCATGTACCGTCAGATCTTGAGTGAGCACCTCCTTCCCTCAGCCAGGGCACTGAGAATGGGTCATGGATGGGTATTCCAGCATGACAATGACCCAAAACACACAGCCAAGGCAACAAAGGAGTGGCTCAAGAAGAAGCACATGAAGGTCCTGGAGTGGCCCAGCCAGTCTCCAGACCTTAATCCCATAGAAAATCTGTGGAGGGAGCTGAAGGTTCGGGTTGCCAAACATCAGCCTCGAAACCTTTCTGACTTGGAGAGGATCTGCAAAGAGGAGTGGGACAACATCCCTCCTGGGTTGTGTGCAAACCTGGTGGCCAACTACAAGAAACGTCTGACCTCTGTGATTGCCAACAAGGGTTTTGCCACCAAGTACTAAGACATCTTTTGTGAAGGGATCGAATACTTATTTCCCTCACTACAATGCAAATCCATCGCTGACTTTTGGGCACTGGGCTTTTGAGGGTTTGTTTGTTGTTATTCTGTCTCTCACAGCTACAATAAACCTACCATTCCAATTATAGCCTGGTCATTTCTGTGTCAGAGGGCAAACGGACAAAATCAGCAGGGGATCAAATACTTATTTCCCTCACTGTGCCTGTAATAATAATCAGAAACCATATTGCTTATATTGTTTATCCAGCTTACTGAGAATCTGCTTATGAAAAAAAGGAGCACTGGTTACTTACCGTGAAGCAGTAGTGGCTGCTGAGTGCTGTTCCAGGGGGGTGGGAAAATATTTCTTTAACAAGCAGAAACTTACTCACTGCCAGTATCCAGAATCCTGTGTGGGGCAGAGTCACCTGAACTGGCATGCTACAGGGAGGCTGTTTCGCCCCCACTGTTCAGTTGGCTCTGTGCATGTGCTACTGCCGTGAAGGCTTCTCCTTGCTTGTAGATTGGGTTATCTCTGCCAACATGCTCCAAAGATAGGACTATGCAAATTTTAGAAGAGCCTTTAAGAGTCAGGGGAGAAGATCCCCACTTAGCACTGTGTACTCTAGCATAGGAGAAGGAGGCCACTAGTAGTAGAAAAAATGAACCAAGGTTTTTCTTGTACAACAAGAATATTCTTTGTCTTCACCTGCCCAGAAAAAAGGACAGGGGGATATGGGAGAATACAATAGAGGAAACTGCAAGTGGGGAAGCAAGCAAAGATGGCTCTCTCTTTTCGGTAGAAAGAATAAGACAAGTATGGTAATACCAAAGAAATGTACAAATGAATTCCACAAGGAGAGGAGAAATGTTTATGGGAGAAGTTAGAAGATGATGGAGTGACTGTCCTTGGAGCTAGCAGGACTACAAAAACAGGGTGAGGATCTCCTCCCCCGGGTCTTAAAGGCTCTTCTAAAATTTGCATAGTCCTGCCTCTAGAGCATGTGGGAACAGATAACTCAACCTCCTCCACCAGCAGAGAATCTGTCATTCTAGCTAAAGCCAACATATGCTGAGGAATATATTCAAAGGAATACATTTAACTTTCCAGGTAGTGCTGGCCCAAAATAATTCAACGAAATTTGTTTTATGGGTACTTCTGGGCTGCTCTGAGTGCTGCAGGGTAGGATGAAACTTCTTTACTTTTGTAGTGGTAATCCCCAGCTAGATTTGGGGGTAAGGAGGGAGCTCATCAGAGTGATAGCAGTGGCTTGTTTTCTTATTTTTAAAGCAAATACTGCTTTTCTTTGGGCAGCAGCGACAGCAGTGCATGAAGCACTGCTTTTCTTTCTGCCAGTGCATGAAGCACTGGAAATGCCAGTGCATGAAGTGCCAGTGCATGAAGCACTGCTTTTCTTTCTGCCAGCTGGCTCTTGCTAGCTGCCATTTTTTCAAAATCCCAGAACGCATCAGGGAATGTCTTTGGGACGGGGATGTGGAGATGGCAGACTGTGCCCATACAGGGACTATAAAATATGGTCGGTAGCAGGGGCTGTTGCTACTGCTTGCAGAGTAGAGGTATTTATTTTAAAAACAAGACAGCATGCTGCTATGTCCAAGCCATCCTGAAATTGTTTGACTGTCTCCCCCCGCAACCCTGTGGAAGTAATAACATTTCCCCTCCCCTCCGCCCATCTGCAGTAATATTCAGCTACAAAGTAGAGTAAGAGATAATCATATATTATTTTCATTGCTCGGGAACATTTAAGTGTTCATCTCTAAACAAAAATCCTTTCCTCTGGGCCATTCCACACATTATGCAGTGCTAAATCTCAGTTTGCCACCAAACATATATTTTTCAGGGAGTTTTGACTGGCTGTGTGGTTACAGCCAATCACAATTCCCTGAAAAATCTCTCTGTATGGTATGTTTGCAAATGCATGTCAGATTCATACATGTGTGCTACATTTTTAGGAATATATTAATAGCTAGGTGTATGCCTAAAAATGTAAACTAGCCCACAATCCATTGCTAAAAGGAAAAGGAAAATAGCAAGAATAAGTAGTTGCTCCTAGGCTGTGGAATGCATACACTATAGACATTTGGGGTTTAACATCTTTGCCAGCCTTCAAAAGAGTCTTTAAGACACTTTTTTTTTCAGCCAGGCTTTTAGTACTCTGTATGTTTTAAATTGTTTGAATTGCTGCTTTTAACAGTTTGATTAATTTTGTTTTTCTTGTATATAGTTTTGTGAACTGCCTATAGTTTGGAGTCAGGCAATATATAAATGTAATAAGTAAGTAAGTTAATGAATGAAGGAAAACTGAACACAATTACAAGCTACTCACCAAGTATGGCTTCTGGGTAACCAGTTTTCTTTACCAACTTTCTCAATACAGAACTTTTGGGGTCCATTACTCCCTACAAAAAAAGATACGATTTCAGAATTAAGATGCTAGAAGATATGCATCCAATTTTCCATAACATGATAGACAGTGGAAATACAGCAGCTGAGGGACTGGACATTTGCATATGGTAAAGTGAACCCACAAGAAGAGTTCTCAATTCAAAATTGAGATGTTTTAGGCTTATATCCCTAGAGGGCACCCTTCTTAGTGTAAATTTCTCTCAACGAACTCTTGCCAAATAACTGGTACTGCCACCAGTCAGGTATGGCAAAAAGCTCTTGTATATCATGGACAGGACTAGGAATGATAAAGTATCCCAGGAACATTTCAACTCCCATAAAGCCAGCTACACTGATACTACCTCTACTATGGGCAACAAAATGACAGACACAGCTCAATGTTAACAAGTGTAAAGTGATGATGCATATAGGGGGGTAGGCACGGGATCTGGCCCCTTGGCCTTATGTTAGGCAGGCCTGCTTATGCAAATCTATGGTGCAGCCACATTTGGAGTACTGTGTACAGTTCTGGCCACCATACCTTAAAAAGGACATTATAGAACTGGAAAAGGTGCAGAAGAGGTCAAACAAGATTAACAAGGCCTAAGCACCTTCCTTACAAAGCAAGGCTACAACATCTGGGGCTTTTTAGTTTAGAAAAAAGACAACTGAGTGGCAATATGATAGAGAGATCTATAACATTATGCATGGTGTGGAGAGAGAGAGGATTGGTTCTCCCTCTTGCATACTACTAGAACCAGGGGTCAACCCATGAAACTGACTGCCAAGAAATTTAGGACTGACAAAAGGAAGTACTTTTTCACACAACACATAATTTATCTATGGAATTCTCTGCCACAAGATGCAGTGACAGCCATCAGCCTAGATAGCTTTAAGAAGGGCTTAGATAAACTCATGGAGGACAGGTTTATCAATGGCTACTAGTGTGAGGGCTATAGGCCACCTCCAGCCCCAGAGGCAGGATGCCTCTAAATATCAGTTGCAGGGGAGCAACAGCAGGAGAGCGTGCATGCCTTCACCTGTCTGTGGGCTTCCCAGAAGCATCTGGTAGGCTACTGTGTGAAAAAGGACGCCGGACTAGATAGGTCTTGGGCCTGATCAAGAAGTGCTGTTCTTATGTACTTGTGTATCACCATCCTTTTATTCTAGGAATGCAGCAGACGGCACAGCAGTACAGACTTGTCCAACTTGCTCAATACTGGATGTTGCTGTGCTTGATCTGTGCAAAGACACACTGTACTCGCAGCTTTGTATATCTGTAACTCAGGGTGAAAGAAGGTCATTTACACAAGGACCCTTCACAACTCTCCACTTGAAGTCCAAGAGCCAGTTAACAAGTGGTTAGTTCCGAAAACTCACACAAGTGGCAGGGAAGAGGCTAAAAATAAATTGTCCAGATGCACAGAAGAAGAGGTAGTATTCACTGTAGCAGGGCTGGTTAAAGTCTATGTGGTCGCTGCTGGAGTGCTGCTGTATTCAGCAGAGAAAGACAAAACTAATCAAAGTGTGGTTATAAATATGGACCAGTCCCAAAAGTCTTTGAAAACTACAGATCTAACCCATCAAAGTAAGGACAGGGAAACCACCACCTTTGAGTGCACATGCCCCTTCAAAGTATTAAAGGAATGGTACCGAAGCAAGCTCATTCAAATCAACTGCATTTAGCTTCTCCTAGTTTATGAAAACAAACATACATAATATTGTTCATTAACACTTTTAAACTTAAGATTTTTTTTTTAGCCAATTATTTGTCACAAGAAACATTTGTTCAACCACTATTCTGATTTCACCGACAGAAATTAGCAGATAACCCATTTCATTAATAAATGACCAAGGTTTTCAACCCATTCTCAAAACCACCCCGCTACCACATAGGGCCATTTGGGCTCTTGTACACTTCAGAAAAATAATTTTGCATACCCATGAGGTCAGAAAATCCTCCAACTGGTAATCGGCATGTTCCAGTAACAAACTGTAGCAGTCTCATTCTCTTCTCATTATCTATTTCCTTCACAAACTGAAAGAGAGGGTATGTAAAATATTTGCAGAGACCTCACTCCCACCATATGTGCATGCATGTCACAAAGATTTCCTGCCCATAAACAAAAGCTATGAAAGAAGCTCCTGATCAGGAATAATTGATATGCATATATTTGTTTACAAATAGTTTGTTGCATGCATTCTAGAAGTCAGAATTGCATTAGGGAGTGTTAGGTTAATTCACCCCTCCCTCTCATCAGACAACTTGCTAAAGATTAAAGACAAAGAGCTAGTGTAACTATAACTTTGCCTCGCAGAAGCGTTAGGAAGGTCTTCATTGCCAATGTAACTGATGACACGAAGTGGCTCCGGATGGGACTTCTTCCAATTGACCTAGATCTCCAAGTCTTAGAGGAGAGACAAAACGTATGATGTCTGAGAATGCAACTCTCCTTCGTCTTAAGCAGTCAAGAGACAGTCATTTAGATACGGGTAGAGCAATATACCCAGAGTCCTTCGGTAAGCCACCACCACAGCCATGCACTTGGTAAATACCCTGGGGCAGTGGAAAGTCCGAAGTTTAAGACTGTGTATTGGTACACTTGATTTCCTGCTGCGAATCTCAGATACTTTCTGTGTTTTCTAATGCCAATGTGAAAATATGCATCTTTGAGATCCAGCATTACAAGCCATTTCTCCTGATATAGAAGAGGCAAGATCTTTTGCAATGTTATCATGAGGAACTTTCGTACACTGACAAACCTGTTCAGGTGGTGTAGATCCATGATAGGCCACATCCAGACATCCCTCTTGGGTAAATCAGTATCAGAAAGTAGCAGGAGCAAAAACCCTCCCACCTATGCACCCAGTGCACCAGGGTGATTGCCCCCTATGCTAACAGCTCCTTCACGTCTTCCAGTAATGCCTGGGAGGATTGAGTGAACTTCATCCCTGAAAATCTTGGGGTTGTCTTGAACTCTATGGTGTCTCCCAATGATATGATCTTCAGGACCCAGCGGTCCGATGTTATGTGGTGCCATGCAGGGGCATGGCGTGCCAGCTTGATGATGGACACTGGCAGAAGCACTGGGATTGTGAATCTGGTGGTGTCTTGCCTGGGGAGGTGGGTCCCCATAGTTGCAGAGGCAAGTGTTCCACCCACAGCTTACAGATGAGAAAAATCACATGAATGCCATGAAGAAGGACCCATCAAATGAGCAGCAGTCAGTGTGTATGGCACCAAAGTAGATTGATCAACCAGCCATTCAGCAACAGAGCCCCTAGGAGCTTCCCCCATCAGTAGCCTGGGATAGAAAACCTCTGAATGTGAATGTTGATGGGGTGCTCGAATTGGAGTCCAATATCGGCAGCAAGGTACAGGCTGTAGCAAGGTCTTAAATGGCACTTCTTTCCGGGTTCTCCTCCTCGACATCAAACGTTGGTATCAGGGCCTGGCATCGAAGGGTCACCTGCCTCAAAGCCCACACCAGGATGCCAAGGAATCAACTGGTGTCGGGGCTGGGAACAAGGACCAAGCCCTCAACTTCAACAGTCTTGGTGTCAAAGGATGGCTGACATCAAACGGTTCCTCTTGCCCTGGTATCTCCAAAGTCTGCCTTGTCCCATTCCTTGACATTGAAGGTCTCGATGTCAAGTGATGGTGAGTATCGAAGGATGTTGTCAACCTCGTTGATTTCAACAGAAGGCTCTGCCGACCAGGTGGAGACGGTGTCTTCTCCCTTGTCAAGTCCACAGTCTTAGCTTTCTTCAGTCGCAGAAAAGATGAAGGACAATCCGATCTTGACCACTTTTCCTTAGACTTCGAAGGATCCAATGTCCAAGTTTCAGGAGACCTCGAGGGGGGCTTCGGCCTTTTGAAGGTAGCTGACGTCAAGGTCAATGCTGAAGGCTTCGATGGTCTCGAGGGGGTATGCTCCGATGTTGGTGCGGAATCCTTAGATGTCTATGTGGAAGTCAAAAGACAGGGCTTGCCCAGCATCAACAGAATCAATACTTCATCATAAATGGTGGCACAAAGTCACAGAGCCCGATTCTTGCCAGTCTGTTTATAAAAAGATAAACATATCTTGCAGGAGTGGAAATTGTGCTCCTCACCCAGGCAAATGAGACCTAGATCATGGAGATCCTTACAGAGAAGCTTGGCATTACAGCCCTTGCACCTCTTAAAACTCCGTTTCTCTTCAGCCATTTCAGGATTGTCCAATAATAATAGTCAAAATCTGTTATAAGGTCGAAGTAACACCGACCAAGTTCGGAGGCCCCTCCAAAGTCAATAATTCCGAAAATAAAAGTCTTTTTTTGTTTTTTAAACAGATGAACTCACAGTGAAGAACATATCCGACAAGGAGTGACAATCCAAGGTCTGAATGCAACAGCTGTCGGAAAAAGAACTGGAGAACAGGGTGCCTGGCCTGCCTTTAAATAGCATGTTGCCCTGAGGAGCTGTGGCATTCTACCATGAGGGTCCTGCACAGGCGCAGTCCCTATCCTTATGGATCTCAATGGGTCTTGATCCAGATCAAGGGGTCATCCCAAAAACTGATTGCCAGGAAATTTAGGACTGACAAAATGAAGTACTTTCCCCACAAAGTGCATAATTAATTGATGGAATTCTCTGCCACAGAATGTGGTGATGGCCACCAGCTTGGATGGTCTTAAGCAGGGCTTACACAAATTAATAGAGGAGAAATCTATCAATGGTTCCTAATCCTGATGTCTACAAGCTACCTCCATGTTCAGAGGCAGGAGATAGGTTCCAAATATCAGTTGCAGAGGAGCAGAGGCAGGAGAAAGTGCATGCCTTCATCTCCTGGTTGTGTGGCTTCCACAGGCATCTGATGGGCCACTATGTGAAACAGAGTGCTGGATTAGATAGGCCTGATAACCACAAGGTGGCAGTCACACAACAGTACTTGTGCAGAAAACACAAATCCACCACACACCACCAATGGATACTGTATTTGTAGACCATTATTTATGATACTTTTAAAAACCTATCATCTAATTCTTGCTTGAATGTTTGGTTCACCAATACCTATTCCTTACATATATGTTTTAAAGAGTTGAAGTGCTTAACAGTATTCGGTACTGTCATATCATTCTGCTGGAGAAACCACTACTGTTCTGATTTTACAGATGGGTAAGAGAAGCTGAAAGACTGACACACAACAGGGTCATCCAGCATAACTATAACTATGCAAGGATTTGATCCAAAGCCTCTCACATCTAACACCTTAACCAAAGTTTTGATTGAACCAAAGAAAAGATGATAATTTGTAGTCTGTGTTTACAAGGATAATATCTAGACAACTGTTTGCACAAGAACAAAAGACTATTTTGCATTAGTGATTTTTTGGTGCCATAAAATGTGTACAAATCTTGTCTACTAAAGAAACACAAACCTGCCAAAACCACATAATCTGTTTGCTTGTCCTGGTATAATGTCGATAGATGGTATGCCTTTGCCAGTCAGTTAAATCAATCTCTTGCATTCCGCACAAAAGCACCTTTATGGAATAGAAAAAGAGAAATATCAGCAAGGATCTAGGGATGTGCATGGAACCGTTCAGCGCTTCAGTCTAGGAGTGCTGAACCGGTTCCGGAAACTGGTGTTTGAATCAGTTCGGAGGGGGCAGGGGGGTCGCTTTAAGGGGGCAGGGAAGGCGCTGCCTACCTGCCAGCCCCTTCCGCGCCGCTTTCTCCCCTCTGGCGCTCTTCCAACGAGCAGGTGTGTGAGGCTGCAGCTTGCCTGCTTGCAGCCAGGATCAGTGTTGCCATGCGTGCACGTCAGCCATTTGCGTGGTAACACTGATCCTGGCTGCAAGCAGGCACGCTGTGGCCGCTTTGGGGGAAAGCGCCGGCGGAGGGGAAGGGGCAGGGCAGGGGCTCGCAGGTAGGCAGTGCCTTCCCTGCCTTTTAAGTGACCCACCACCCCTACCGAGAGTGCACAGAACTGGTTCCATGCACATTCCTACCAAGGTCTGCAAATTTTGTTGCTATGATTTCTAGATGTGTTAAAGGAATAGTGAATACCTCCTAGGACTCCCCAGAATTAATGTATTTAGGGTTTGTTTTGCTTTTGGTGAAGCTGGCTTAGTTACCCAGACAATATCAACCTAAATAATTCTGCTACCAGTATAAGGTAGCAACCTTATTTAGAGGAGCTTCATATGTACCAAAGGAAGATGCATCTAACAGGCTATTTCTGGGCACAATTCCAAATATTGGCTCTTTTAAAGCCCTAAATGACTTGAGACTCCAGAATCTTAAGAATCACCTTGTCCCATGTGAACTTGGCCAAGTCTTAAGGTAATTGACAAAGGCCCTCCTCTGAATCTCCCTGCCTTTGGACAGGAAGTGGGGGAAGACCAGGCATAGAGCCTTTTCCAGGGCTGGCATCACAGGTTGGCATTACTACGCAGCTGCTATGGGTCCACCCAGGGTAATTAGAAGGACACACAGCTGAACCTTGTGTCCACCTCTGTGCCCACAGCCTTCATGTGGTGGGGGTGGAAGGAGCCCATAAAGGACAGTTTGCTGATGGTCCCCTGAAGTCTGCAGCTGGCTGTGGATTGTGGTGCTGAACTACAGAATGCTATCCAAGGGAAGCTCACCTGTGGCAGCAACTCTTGTGTCTTTTCAGCACTAAGTGAAGATGTCTCATTCTGTCCAGGCTTTTTAGTTCTTTTGCAGCCAGATCTTGAAAAGGTTTACTCAGAAGTAAGCCACACTGAGTTCAAAGGCAATTACTCCAAAGTGACGGGATCTCAGCCTTAATCTGTTACATTGTTTTCACCCCAAGACATTTGGTTGCTCTGTTAGTTTTTAATAATCTTTATCAATGTTTTTTTTAATTGTTGCAAGCTGTCCTTGGACCAAATGCAGGATGCCAAATAATAGTGTAATTAATTACTGTATCCCTGTAAGCAGATACATACCTTGCCTAGCCAAGGTTATAGACTAAAGCCAATTGCAATGGCCTTCCTTTTATTCTAACAATTTCAACAGATTCAAGTCAGGGAACTGCCCCGGATCTTTAATCCCCTGCAAATATGCTAGCAATTTTGCAGCTAAGTCTTACAGTATGCCCAAAGATCAGCCTTACCTCTAATTCCTTGGCATCAAAGTATTGCAAGTACTGCTGTGGTAATATCTCATTGAAACCTTCAAAGAAAGCCTGTGTCTGCTCTTCAACACCTCGGGAAAGTCTCCATTCTGCCACTAGTCTGGTGTAAGGAAATACAGTTACACATTCAAAATTGGCCCATTGATCAAAATCTGCAATTGTTAATTTTTAATGAGCTAATTATTACTTACTACTGGTTAGGGAAAATTATAAGAGGCAGAAGATCAAATATCATTGTTCAAGGTATGCCAGTTTGAGAAAAACCTTATTCCACAGGCACGTGAGTATTATGCGTGGAGAGGTAAAATAGCATTCTATCATGTTATTTCACCCAACTTCCCATGGTGTCTCAAAGCTTTCCCTTTGCACTATTTGTCCATTAAAGCAGGCATTTTAAAGTTCAGAATCGTCTGCTGAATAAGCGTCAGTTTTTTAATAAATCCATGGAAAAATGGATAAATGATGAGGTGCAGAAACTGAAAAGCACATATTAAACCACAGCTGGGTCTTTGCCCTCTGCCCCCATCTTTACAATGTGAGATTTTGCTAAATCATAGTGAATCCCAGACTGACACATTTTCTTCAAGAAAGGTCTCTTTTAATAGTCTGCCTTCTGAACAAGGTCCTTTTAAGAGTTAGTTGAAATAAATACATTTTGAATTTCTACAAAAAGAAAATTGCTCTCATTAGGTTTTGTGGTAACATCAAATTTGTGTGTGTCTATAAGAGCTTGCCAAGAGGATTGTATGGAACATTTGTGAGGGGGAAAAGGGAAAAGAAACCTCACTGTGTAGCTGACTCGAGGCAGAGGCATGTATTGAGGGACATATTCTAATTCTTCCCTCCCTCTCTCTATGTATATGTGTATATGTATAGGGGGCAGTCAGTACAAGGCAAGTGAAAATACTGCTTTAGCTTTGCCAGGTTTAGTAAAGAGGCAGGCATGAGTGCCTGGGTTTAAAAGAAGCCACAAGTATTTGACAAACATGGCAAATATAGCAATCCATCATGAAACGTTGCTCTCAAGCAGCAATTCAGTTCTTCATAAATAAATGTGATGAAAAGTACCAGGAAATCTGCAGAATAAGATATTATGCTAAATTCAAAGCTATACTATCAGGAGAACTGGAAACAAGATAGTATATGCTGAATTACTGTTCAGCTGAGCAAGAAACAGAATAAAGTCTATCTAATAGAGCATGAGACAGAAAAGGGAATTACCATGCAAAGCTTAGCTGTGGAAGTTGAAAGAGAGTAGATTGTTACAGCAACATGTCAATGTTCATATGCCACTGACAATACTTTCCAAAATCTACAAAATATTACTAAAAGAATGTATTCTTTGTGCTTTGAGTTACTTGTTTGCTAAGCAGTCACATTCACAATATCACAAAGACAAATAGCTACTGGTAGTATTAATGTTCTATCACACAGAATTAGGATAATGTTAAATCATATTGTGCATGCAAAATCTACTCATGTCCATAAGTTGCCCCTTGCTCAATTTCTGCCAATTCCCACGTCCTGCAGTCCCTCTGTCCCATGTTATATACTGTTCTCAGGAGTGGCTTTGGAGGGGCTACAAGTGGCTTTTGGAGGGGGTACTTCTCCCAATGAGAAGTAGGAGGGATATGTACAAGCCGGCTTAGCAGCTGAGGGCAGGGCAGGGACCAGTTCCATTAAAAAGGAGGAACGCAGGTGCTTACCTACTTCTCCGCCACTCCACTGCTCATCTGGGACTGGTGCTGGCGTGCAAGATATGCAGCAGCTTCCTTGTTCCCAGCAGCCTGTGCTGGTCCCAAATGAGCGGAGGAGGAGCAGGTAAGCACCTGCATTCCTCCTTTTTAAAAAGAACCGATCCTCTCTCCACTGGATCAGCTTGGGTGCACCCGCCCAAATTGGTTTGGTGCTTCCATCCTGAGGCACCAAACTGGTTCAGGCACATCCCTAGGGAGAAGGTGGTGTGAAAATCCTAATACATGAGTAACCTTCTGCCCATGCAATTCTGGATCCAAACAGGAGTCTTTTCCCAAATTAGTCATTTTATTACCATAGTCCCATTACCTTGAGCAGTTTAGATAGATAGGCAGGGTGAAATCTGATACAAGATTAAAAAATATACTTAAAATCACCTAACTTTTTCTTACCTAGTATATTCCTCCTTATTTTCTTCAGTAACTAGAAGGTTGCTGCCATTGGGTTTCAAGTCATGGCTCTTTATTTCACCTAGAATTTCTTTATCAACGGAGAAATACATCTCGAGGCCACATTCCTCAATATTGTTTTCCCTGCAAATGAGATGCCACATGCCATTAACTACAGAAACGTATTTTTACAGTCTGATCCTAACCATGCTTACTTGGAAGTCCCATTAATTTCAAGCACAGAATTGTAGCCATAGGACAACATGGAGACTAAATTGTGTACAAGCAGAATGCTTCTGCTCAAACACACAGAAGTCAGTGGGATTTTCACTAGTTCCCAGTGCCTTCTGCAGCTACTGGCGCCTGCTGAAAATCTGTCCCTGAGGGTTCCCTAACTCTCAGAGATATATTTTCAGTGAGCACAGTAGGCTGCAAAGGGACAGGGATCAGCAAAAATAGTCTCTTCCCTGAACCCACCTATGCATCAAAGGGAACATTTCATTCGCACACATTTTAGTCTGCACATTTCCCTTAATTTTTAAAATCACACATCTTAGAAGTTAAGATCCCCTTCCTTCCAGAAATTTTTCTTTTAAGTATGATAAAACCTTATATTCCCACCAAATCAAACGAATTGTGTTTATATATGATTACAGCAGCTAGGATTATATATGCATCTAAATGGCACACTTTGGAAATTCCTTCCTTAAACAATTGGTTTTTGAAAGTGTGGGACTATGCTTCAGTTTCAAAAGTCTCGGCTTATGTACATGGTATCTCTACTGAATCATTCATGTCTGTTTGGGGACCCTTTATAAATTATAATATCCGTTATGGTCAAATTTTGTTCCCATTTTCTGGATTTGACTTATAGTGTTTTCGATATGCAACTTTCAAGAAGCTGAATAGATTAGATTTTACAATTTTAAGAGTCTGGATTTCTTTTGCTTTATCTTGTTTTAGATATTTTTTCTTTACTGCTGTAATTAATTAGAAAAATGAGGTTTTTCATTACAAAAAATGATTTGTTTTGTATTGTTTTGTATTGTCTTTATGGTGATTTGTCTTTGTCTTCTTTGGTTTACTTTTCAATAAAAATTCTTATTTAAAATCAGCAGATCTATATAGTACTTTTTGATGTCACAAGTCAGATCATATTCTAAAATACATCTTCAATACCCTATACATTGTAAGATTTTTCAAGGCACTGTATTTTAATAAGAAAAAATATATATACATTAAAAATTCTCCCCTTGAATTTTGGTGCTGAGTATTTTTCACATATATTTTCTTAATACCCATTTGTTTGTGTTATTTATATCCTTCCCTTCTGTATCAACATTGGCTCTCTAATGATATTTGACAGTTCACTTTTGACAATAGATGAATTTCAGCACACAGTAGTATTCTGTATTTGATTACTGATATTTCATATCTGATGCCTGCCAAAATTAGAGAGATGTGAATGTATCTAAAGCACTTTATTGTTAAGGAAAAAATTGATAAGAAAAATGCTAATTCAACTTTGAATAGCAAAATTGGAAATGTTGGTGGATTTCAAATATTTGCAAAAATGAATTTGAACAACAGAGCATGTATCAAATCATAGCACAGTACACACATCCACATACATATAAGTATCATACATTTAAATATTTGGATGATTTCAAGAATGGAGAAGTTGAAATCAGAAACTTACTTTACCCAGATGAGGGAGTTGTAAAACTCAGGATCTACAGATTCCAAATCTTTTAGTCCCACTGGCTTGTTAAGAATACGTTTGTAGAATGGTAGAGAAAAACCCGTATCTATAAATTTCCCATGGAACAAAGCCTGCAAAAGATAAAAACTAATATTTATTTTATAACTTTTTCAGAGTGCATCTTGCTTTAAAATCCTTGTCTATTCACTCTCACAACCCGTACACAAATACCTACAATCCAGAATTTGGAAAAAAATGATAGACCAAACCCCACTTGAAAGTCACTAGTTTTCATAGGTAAATGCTCTTCAGTTATGCCTACTGGTCACAAGAAAGGAAAGAAAAATGGCAGCACAGAAAGTGTGAGTTTAGTCCCACACTCTGTTCATCCATGGGGGCACAGATTATAATTCATGCAGGTTAGATTTCAAAGCCACTAACTAATGAAGTCCTTGACTGAGTAAGAACATGGAAAAGGCCAACTCTACTGACTGAGGTTACGATTTAGGTTTTCCTGGCTCCAAACACAGACTTAAAGAGATTCTACTTCAGGTTTAGAAGAAACAGGAAATGATTTGTATTGGGCAGATCCTCATCCCCACCTACCATGACTTTCCACTTGTCCTTACAGTCTTCCCCCACAACCTGCCTGTATGTTATTCAATGCTCTGAACTCACCATGGCAATAAATCTGCCAATAAAGCGGAAGTATTTCAGATGGTCTGGATTGATGTAAGAAGCTGGATTTATCTGTAGACAGTAGTTATCCTTCCCTGCATATTCAAACAGGCAATACATTGGGTTCAGCACTTCATGCGATAACAGAAAGAACCATTCCCTGAAACCATACAAAGAACTCACGGTCAACACCACAAAAAACCAACAACAATAATTTTAGACATTGCATGCAGATTCTCTAATGATAATACCTTCAAAACCAACAGTTACTTATTTGACAAAGTATTCTGTTCAGCCTGGGTATAGCTAGCTGGAATGAACATGTCAACTGTTTTTGCAGCACAGCACAACTTGTTCGCAAAGTAGACGTTCTAGAAATATTCAGCTACATGAGCGATAATCATGGGATTACTCATTTCATTTGTTATTTATACCTCACTTTTCTTTTCCAAAGAAAACCCTAAATGCCTGATGTAGCGAGCCAATGATTCATATATGCATGGCAAGTGTTGCTGCTTGAGGTCAGGGTACTCTTTTCATAAGCAGGCCACTACTCTTGAAATGTTATGCACATCTCTTATTTATTTATTTTATTTATTGTTAAATTTATATACCGCCTTTCATTAAAGCAATCCCAAGGCGGTTTACAGCAAAAAAATTTTTAACACAAGATGGTAAAAAAGACACAATTAAAATATTAAGTGGGGAAAAAATATTAAACAAATCTGATTAAAAAATTTAAAACAAAATGCATGAAAGCAATAAAGATTATAAGGAGCAGCAGCAGAGAATCAAATAAATGCCTGGGCAAAAAGCCAAGATTTTATGTTTTTTCTAAAAGCTGTGATGGAAACCGAGGAGCGAATAGCCATCTCTTAGACGCTGCTACACCACCAGTGTGTGAAGTTAACTATGCTCAAACTGTAGCACTGTGACTTCAGATATGGAATCAGATTTTCGTTTTATAAATACTACATGCTTGATGCTTTTAAGAGCGAAGGTTGACACGTGCATTCTGATGTGCTGGTGCTAGAACAGAGGTTGTACAATTTAACTGGCCAGAGCAGATAAGGCTATTTTAAGGTGCTGTGTATAGAAAACTAAGAACTGGCACAGCATTGGAGGTGTACTTACTTCGAATGCTATTAAATACTACAATTGGGAACCAGCTTGGCTATTAAGGTTTTGTTTTGCTATGCTAGATCGAGAGTAAAATGTTTGTGCATTAGTCTAGCCTCATTTAGCTGAAATATGAATCTTAATGGGATGAGTTTCACTTTCATTTATCTATTAGCAAACTACAGTCCAAATTTGTTGCTTATGCATGACAGTCTACTTCAAAGTTATGTCTAGAGCTCTAAATCTGAAATAGTTTCTAGATACTGACAAGCTGGGTACAGAATTAGAGGTATTTAGAAACCTCTAATAAAAAAGGGCCAACATTTTAAAAAGTTTAACATCCATATTTTGTTTAAAAAGTTTAATTGTCAATATCCTCTGAAAATTAATGTCTATGGCTTTGTTTGACAAAAGTCATCCTTACCGTGCAACACCTCCATAATCTAATCCTTCCTCTCCTGGAAAAATGACCCACAAACGTCTCCGTAGGTCCTGAGGGCTGAGGCTCATTATCTTAGTAGGGGAAAAAAAATTAAGATTAACATTCTAGGAGTTATCACAGCAGCTTTTGCATTAAAGCAGTAGTAGTTGATTTGTTGTGGCTTCATTTTTTTTTTTTTTTGTTCTGTCCTTTTAGAATACAGTTTTGAACACAACTGAGGAGATTGTGAGTGCTCCCTATCATTAGATCCTTGAACAATTGCACTAGTCCATTTAATGAGAAATGTGATCTAGAACAGGAAGAGAGGGCTAAAAGAGTTAAACACAATCCAAATCGAGAAGTCCTGCAAAGGTTTACATTTAGGAAGAACTCAAGCTTAGCTTATTACCTGCTGAAATGAATCTTCAAACAATGTTTTTCTGCTCACTGTGATTTTTATATGCTGGGGCATAGCCAATTGCTGAAATAAAAGAAGTAGCTTTAAAAACTCAAATCAGTCACTTAATATTTAAACACACCTGCAGACTGGTGAATGGCATTATTATTATTATTATTATTATTAATTCAATTTCTATACCGCCCTTCCAAAAATGGCTCAGGGCGGTTTACAAAGAGAGATAACAAACAAATAAGATGGCTCCCTGTCCCCAAAGGGCTCACATTCTAAAAAGAAACATAAGACACACACCAGCAACAGTCACTGGAAGTACTGTGCTGGGGGTGGATAGGGCCAGTTACTCTCCCCCTGCTAAATAAAGAGAATCACCACGGTAAAAGGTGCCTCTTTGTCCAGTTAGAAGGGGTGACACAAGTACGAGGCACAGTTGTGAATTTTAAAGCTTATATCTATCTAACAAGGAGTAAGTTTGGATGAATGTTACCCAGCATGCATGATAAAGTTAGGGATATGCCAAGAATGCGTCCATCCTGACATCACAGGAGGATGTCCTGATGCACTCTTGGGCCATCTCTTAGTCATGTGATGGGGGTATTTCTCTGACTCAAAGAAGGGAGATTATCTTCCTTCCACACTTGCCTTCTTTGTTATGTTTCATCTACAAGTTGCTGCTGCCACAAAATCACTCAGTCTCGAGAAGGACCCAGGTCACAGGGGTTATGTGCAAGTGGCAGCAGTGTTAGAAACATACATGACAAAATGTGCAACATACAAGCAGACTCTTGCTCCCAAGTTAACAGTTAAATGCTTCCTAGGCAATATTGAGAGTTCCAAAAATACATTTTCAAATGAAACATGAATTACCTGGCACCAAAATCGGAAGTATTGGACCTTCGCTTTGAAGTCACGAACATAGGCTATCTGAGGTCCATTGTCTCTGGAAATGGAAAGCAAAGTCTTTGAAATTACACAACACACCAATTAATCTGAACATGGACAGATATGCAGCACTTCCGAGTCTTAATATAACACTTTCCCCTTAAATTAAATACAAACGTTGGTTTTCTCCTTTCTACTGCTTTGCTTACAATTAGAGATACGCACAAACCTTGGTCTGTGCACAGGTTGAAATACGAACTTGGTTCATAATTCTTCCTACACATGATGTTGCAGGGAGCTTTGCAGCAGCAGGAAACTGCATGGAACAGCAGCATGCAGGTAAGGACCTGATCTACTCAGTGTTGCTTGCTGCACCCCCACACCCGGCGCCACCCTCATACTGGTTCATGGTTCAGCTGAACTGGCATGAATCAGTTTGCAGAAGCATGAACCGGTTTGTATTTGAACCTGTGCACGGACCAAAGTTTGTGTACATCCCTACTTACAATTGAGATACTCATTCTCTATTTATGGTGGGTTTCTTCTTCATTTTTTTCACTTATCCCTGGGTAGAGGGAAAATGCAGAAACACACCTTTTAAACACTGGGCTATTTCAGATGTAACGGGAAGCCATGGCCTTCTGCTACCTGAACGTAGCTTCTAACTCTCCTGAACCCGTGCTCCCTCCTCCCGTTACCTCCTTGGCTCCACTGTGGAGCTGTGGTGGCAACATCCTGCTTCATTTAAACTATAGCACTCCGATTTGCACAAAGCTGGGAACAGCAATTTAACTCTAGCTTCAAGAGCAGGATGTGAAACCAAACTCTGGTTTCTCAGGACCCATAAACCAGGATGTTGACAAGCACTAGCTGAAGAAGTAGGTGGGAGGGGAGGGGAGGAGGGAGCATGTGGTTTCAGGAGAGTTAGAAGTGTAGTGCTAAACCATAGCTTTTCCTTACATTTGAAGTGACCCATCAACTTGGGCCAATTAAGGGATGAGTCCAAAGGATCTGAAGCAGAAGGAAAGTTAACACCTAACAGGTATTGAGAACAAAGGATTATAAAAAATATGTACACAAATAAGCAAGAGAAGGAAAACTCTGCTTTAATCAGAACTTAGATTAGTTAGTACTACAGAAGTATGTGTCAACTGCTTGTGTCAACCGCTCAGAGACGCAAGTTTTGAGTGGTATAAAAATATGGAAAATAAATAATAAATAAATATGACATTCATATGTTACTTTTACTTCAAGAAAGGTAAAACCAACATGTGACATGGCTGAGTTGACAGAATATATATTTTTTCCTTTAGTAAACTTTGTTAAAGTAGATTTTTCCTAAGTAGCAAATTTATTTTGGCATTTAATAGCAAATCAATACAATAAAGCTAAGGAGCCAAAGCTATTGGCTAATTCACATTCATATTTTGAAATCTATATTATTATTATTATTATTATTATTATTATTATTATTATTATTATTATTATTATTATTATTATTATTTCTTGTTTACACAGTCAGACAGGTGTTATGACTGGTTTGTTTTATCCAGACATTGAGTCCTTCCCAAGGACCTGGGATGGCTGAATTTTATTGTCAATTTTGTTGCTGTTATAGATATCATCGCAGAATATAGGCTGTTCCCAGTAAAGCTGCTTTTTGTAATTGGCTGTTGGTGATTTCTGTGGCCCCTATGGTGTTGAGGTGCTCTTCAAGGTCTTTTGGAACTGCACCCAGGGCGCCAATTACCACTGGGATTATTTTGGTCTTTTTCTGCCACAGCCTTTCAATTTCAATTTATAGATCTTTGTATTTTGTGATTTTTTCTATTTCTTTTTCTTCTATGCGGCTATCCCCTGGTATTGCTATGTCGATTATTTTAACTTGTTTTTCTTTCTTCTCGACTACAGTTATATCTGTTGTATTCTGTGGCAGATGTTTGTCTGTTTGTAGTCGGAAGTCCCATAATATTTTTACATCTTCATTTTCTTCAACTTTTTCAATTATATGGTACCACCAATGTTTGGCTACAGGTAGCTTGTATTTTTTGCAGATGTTCCAGTGTATCATCCCTGCTACCTTGTCATGCCTTTGTTTGTAGTCAGTCTGTGCGATCTTCTTACAACAGCTGATTAGGTGGTCCACTGTTTCATCTGCTTCTTTACAAAGGCGGCACTTGCTGTTTGTTGTTGATTTTTCAGCTTTTGCCCTTATTGCATTTGTTCTTAGTGCTTGTGCAGCCAGTATTAAACCCTCTGTTTCTTTCTTCAAGTTGCCATTTTTAAGCCATTGCCAGGTCTTGGTGATGTCTGATTTTCCACTTATATTGTGCAAATATTGACCATGCAGTGGCTTATTTTTCCATTTTTCTGCTCGGTTCTTGACTTGTTCTTTCTTGTAGGCCTGCTTTGTTTCATTGGTGTTGAATAGTTTCTTGTTTTTGACCATTTTAAGTGCATCTTCTTCACTGTCCTTGATATATTCTTCAAGGCCTCTTTTCTCCTCCTCTACTGTTTGATGGACTTGCAGCATTCCTCTTCCACCTGAGCTGCGAGGGAGGTATAGCCTATCTACATCACTGCAGGGGTGCAGAGCATGATTGATGGTCATTATTTTCCTGGTCTTACGATCTAGCGCAATGATTCTCAAACTTGGGTCCTCAGGTGTTATTGGACTTCAACTCCCATAATCCCCAACCAAAGGCCACTGAGGCTGGGGATTATGGGAGCTGAAGTCCAATAACACCTCAGGACCCAAGTTTGAGAATCACTGATCTAGCGTCTCTAGCTCTGCCTGGGTCCAGTCTATTATTCCTGCAGTGTATCTGATAACAGGTATAGCCCAGGTGTTTATGGCTTGTATGGTGTTCCCGCCATTGAGTTTGGACTTGAGGATTTTTCTAACTCTCCTGATGTATTCACTTCCTATTTTTCTTTTAACTTCAGTGTGTGCAATGTTATCAGCCAGGGGAATGCCCAAGTATTTGTAATGTTCTTTCTCTTCCAGGTTCTTGATGTTGCTTCCATTGGGCAGTTCTATTCCTTCTGTTTTTGTTATTTTCCCTCTGTTCATTATTAATGCAGCACACTTGTCTAGTCCAAACTCCATTGCTATATCGCTACTGAATATATGGACAGTGTTTAGCAGTGATTTGATTTCTGAATGGGACTTTCCATACAACTTCAGATCGTCCATGTACAGCACATGGTTTATTACTACTACTACTACTACTACTACATTTTTATCCCGCACTTCCTCCAAGGAGCCCAGAGTGGTGTACTACATACTTAAGTTTCTCTTTCACAACAACCCTGTGAAGTAGGCTAGGCTGAGAGAGCAGTGACTGGCCCAGAGTCACCCAGCTAGTATCATGGCTGAATGGGGATTTGAACTCGGGTCTCCCCGGTCCTAGTCCAGCACTCTAACACTGAAGGTAACAAAACTATCTATGGTAAATCATTCTGGAATCCTGCAGTGTATACAACGGACACCAACTGCATTTTGTTTTACTTAGAGAAAGCTTACAGAGCAGACTTTCCAGTACGAGGATCCATATAGGTGGTGGTTCTTCTATTGTGATCAACAAAATATGGAATTCCATCCACAGTGAACCGCATCTCCCAGCCCTCTGGTAAAGGTTTCTCATTTAACTGACTGCAGAAAACATACACACACAAGATATTAATCACATTATACATACTTTTAGCAGACAGTATAAGCTGGAGTTGCTCACTTTTTGTTCAAATTTTGATTTAATGATAGCTCCACTACCAATTACATGACAGTAAATAAAGCAATTTGTTATTATGTGCTCCAAGGAAGACAAAACCAATACTACAAATCCAAACTGAAGAATAATTTGCCAATATATCTTGATTTTCTCTCTTCCCCCACTTGATCAAAGGGCAAGTCTTAACACAATTATCTAATCACCTGTAATCAGAATGGGGAAAGTACATGAAATATTAGACAACCTCATCAAGAGAATACATTTCAAGATGCAACCCTCCCTGGTCTAAAGTAACCCCTTTTAATTATGGGGTGGCATCCAGACCAGTATAGCATTCTGCCAGCATAGACACACACAAGGGGTCCTTGTGCAAGCACAATACACCTTCCATTCACAGAAAGTATATAAGCTGGTTGAATGCAATGCCAAAAAAGATGGTTGAAATAAGCTTATTGTTCATATGATAAATATCTTGATTATGGTAATCCAACTGTAAGTCATAAAAGCCATCTTAAAACCAGAATGCTTTCTTGCCTACTCACAGATTAGGTTTCAAGATGTGGATTACACCTTGTTTCCTATTTAGTTAATATTAAGTTATCCCAGAGTTCAGGCAGCCTTATGGGAATAGGTGCCACATAAGATATTCTAAGTTGCCTCTCTCTACTGAAAAATGTATCTAAATGAGAAGCAGGCATTGTTACCTGTAAGAAGAGTATTTAGGTCACTTCCCAGAATAATCACTATGAAATCATTATCTAAGTGACTTGGAAAAAACTAACATTATTCCAGAAGTGCTAACTGGCCCTGCACAGAACATCTGTGCCCTAGTTCTCCGTCTCTCACCCCTTCGCAGACAATCTGGCTCCCTGCCCTGCCTCCCCCCACCTTAAGCCACCCCCAGCCATCCAGGGTGGCAGAAGAAGTAGCAAAACCTTCTCACTCTCACTCTCCCCACCAACACTCTCCCTCTCGCCCCTCCTCAGCAATCTCCTTCTCTTGCTCCTCTTCCCAACTCTCTCCCTCCGCAACCACAACTCTCGCTCTCCCCCATCCCTCAGCCTCTCCCTCCCCTTCCTAGGGAAAGCGGCATCGCGGTGGCCTAGGTCGGCTCCTACCGCCGGCCTCTGTCACGTTGCCCTGCTGAGTCTCCTTGCAAGGAGGAGATCTGGGCGTGAGAGCACAGTGAGGACTGGCCTCTGTCACCCTGCCGAGTCTCCTTGCAAGGAGAACGGCCAAACTGGGGCTTCCTTTCCGGCCTGCATGGACAGCCCTCAGTGCGCTCTTCCACCCCAGCCAACCTTGCGAGGAGACTTGGCAGGGCGATCGAGACCACTGCTCAATGTCTATTCTTCTTTCTTCCTGCAACACCGCCTCCTCCTTGGCCCTCTCTCCTGCTCCTCAGCAGCTGGTCCTCCATCCACCACTCAGCCGTACTCCGGGCTTTTACTTTCCTCTGGACAACTCTCGCAAGATGTGCCATGTACCACAGGATGTGCGACATACGTATAAGACTTTTAAATATATAGATTGTGTTGGAAAGGATCTAAACATTTCATCCCACAATATCATCATTTTGAAGAAGGCAACATTCTGCCCTTGCAATCTCTGCCTTGGAGCTTTTTTTTTTTAACATTAGCCAAAAGAAAAAAGAAAGAAAGCCAGCACTTGGGACAGCAAGTTAGATGTCAGTAAATACTCTATAGCACCGCATTGGGTGAAAGAGAGCCCTCCCTACTCCCAAGTCATTAAGGTAATTTGTACAATTCATTGTTCTATGGTGGGGTGGGCAAATGTGAGCCTCCAGCTATTGTTGAATACAACTCCCATCATCCCCAGCCACAATTTATTGTGGCGGGGGATAATGGGAGTTGTATTTCAACAGCTGGAGGGCCAAGTTTGCCCACCCCTATTCTATGATGTGCTGGAGGCAAAAATGTAGGCTTTCTTCATTGGTTTTCTTGCATGAACTTTCCTACTTCATTAAAAGTTACTTGTTTTGGCAGGTAATACTTCTAGAGTCTTTGGAGGATACAGTATATAAAACAATTCAAATAGATAAATAGATAGATAGATAGATAGATAGACAGATAGACAGATAGACAGATGTGGAAACTGGCTGACATCATGATTAACAAAGCACTGGTGCTTCTGAAAAGTTCAATTCACTCAGCTTCACTGATGGCTCAGTAGTGGGGGAAAATTCTAACAGCCTCACCTCCCCGAGGAAGCACTCTATGTCACCCAAAACTATGTTCCTAAAGATTGCACAACTCTCAGGGACATATTTTCAGATAGCACAGAGGACTTCTAGGGGAAGAGGAGAGTGTTGAAATTCCACACACACAATCAACTGCACAGCATTAGTCTGAAATTCTTCAGAAGCTCTGGTACATCTTTGGTTGGCACTGGTGCTTCATTAGTGAGGATGTCAGACACTGATCTTTATTTGCTACTTTCCCTTCATATTTCCAAAGGCCTTTTGATAAGAGACATACTTTAGCAGTCAAAAACGTCTATGCTTTCTTCTTTTGTGCTTGAAGATCATGAGAGTCTGAACATTAAAACAAATGTCTTACCCTTGACTTCTTGGATCTTCCCACTGTGTGATACGTGTATTGTGATTGACAAAATACACTCTGCCATTAGCATCTGTTCTCTTTTCTGAGAAGAAATAAAGCAATTAATAATACCATCTTAGTTGTTGGACGCACATAGATTTGATATGAAGAGGTCAGTATGTTCTGGCAGTTCTCCGCTATGTTAAACAACCAGTGTAGTGCTCCCTCCAACACAACTGGGATGAACTCAGGGGTGTAGCCACCATTGTGTGAATGGGTTCAAAGAATTCAGGCCGCCAATGGTAGGGGCTGCTGAAGCCCCCAAGGGGGCATGGCTCAGGCTCCGGAAGAGCCCCGAGTGAACTCCCCCCGCCCACGCCTGGGTTACTAAGAGCCCCAAGCAAGCGCTTCCCCATCCTTTTCAGGCAGCGTTTGCTACCTGAAGTCATCTATTTCCCTATCTCTTCCTCCAGAGAGGAAGAGAAAGGGAGAATAGGTGCTTTCAGGCAGCAAGCGCTGCCTGAAATGACAAGGAAGCACTCTCTTGGGCTCTTCGGAGCCTGAGGCCATGCCCCCTTTGGATGTGACATCACACACAAAAGGGGCATGGCCTCGAGCCCCCAAGAGCCTGAGCAGCACTTCCTTGTCATTTCAGGCAGCTTTTGCTGCCTGAAAGCACCTATTCTCCCTTACTCTCCCTCTCTGGAGGAAGAGAGAGGGAAATAGATGCCTTCAGGTAGCAAATGCTGCCTGAAAAGGAAGGGGAAGCTGCAGTGCTTGCTCATGGGCGGGGAGGGGATTCTCTTGGGGCTCAGCCACGTCTCGTGCACATGATGTCATGTGCATGGGACGTCACTGAAGGGGTCGCCGGGCGGGGTCAGACCCAGGCCGCCACTCGGCTGCCTCCGCTCCTGGATGAACTTATAAGAGTTACAGAGTTAAAGACAAAACGGCTATAATTAGAAATTCAAAGATGCTGTGCAAATTATATAAGAATGTATGCTGTGATTATTCTATGAACGGCATGTATTTTAAAAGAGTCTATAGGATTCCTCATTAGGAATCCTGTACCAGCAGCTAACACTTGGATTTCTGCACCATAGGTTATATAAGGAAGAAATTGTTAAGCATTTCAAAAAGAAGATTACAGTGACTTGTATTATTTCTTTTTGAAATGCTTAACTATATCTTCCTTATATAACCTATGGTGCAGAAACCCAAGTGTTAACAGCTGATTCAGTCAAACCTCAATACCAACAGTTTAAATTAAGCATGTGGAACAACCCCTATGGGGGTAGAGTGATCAGTATAGGCTCCTAAACAGAGCCTCATCTCCTCTCCCCATGCCAGGCCACTACTTGGTGTAGCACAGCACCTAAGCGACTGCTACAAATAATAAAATCCCTGGTTCAAATCTCAACTCTGCCATATATTCTCTGGGTGGCCTTAGACAAGCCATTGCACTCACAGTCACCCTACCTTGCAGGGTTGTTGTAAGTGAAGTGTAAATGCTTGTCAAAGGAGGCCCAAAGCATTATGTTTGTCAAAGGAGGCCCATAAATGACACAGGTATCATTTGCCAATCTTTGGAAACTCTTGCTGAAAAGTGGTATATAAGTATTTGTTGTTGATGATCATCTAGGTTGCCCTCTTCTGCACCCTCTCCACTTCTACAATGTCCTTTCTGAGGCATGATGACCAGAACTATAAACAGTACTCCAAATGTAGTCACACCATAGATTTGTATAAGGACATTATGATAATAGCAGTTTTATTATCAATCCCCTTCCTGATGACACATAATCCACTTGTGGAATTCTCTGCCACAAGATGTGGTGGTAACAGCCAACAACCTGGATGGCTTTAAGAGGGTTTTTTGGATAACTTCATGGAGGAGAGATCTATAAATGGCTATCGTTGGAGGGCTGTGGGCCACCTCCAGCCTCAAAGGCAGGATGCCTCTGAGTACCAGTTGCAGGGGAGTAACAGCAGGAGAGAGGGCATGCCCTCAACTCCTGCCTGTGGCTTCCAGCGGCATCTGGTGGGCCACTGTGCGAAACAGGATGCTGGACTAGATGGGCCTTCGGCCTGATCCAGCAGGGCTGTTCTTATGATTCCAAGCATGGAATTGGGCTTTTTCATAACTGCCGCACATTGAGTCCACACTTTCAACTAGTTGTCCACCACAACATCCCTCTCCTGGTCAGTCACTGACAGCTCAGACCCTAGCAGCATATATGTGCAGTTGGAGGGTTTGCCCCAATATACATCACTTTCAACTTGCTAACACTGAACTGTTGTCACCCACTCCCCCAGTTTGGAGAGATCCTTTTGGAGCACCTCGCAATCTGTTTTAGATTTCACTACCCTAAATAGTTTGGTGTCATCTACAAATTTGGCCACCTTGCTGCTTGCCCCAACTTCTAGATCATCTATCAATGATCGAAAATAAGTTAAAAAGCACTGTCAGCCATACTGGCATCCTTCTGGACTTGGTGGTACCTTTCCTCTTTTTTGGTATACATTCTAACGGGGTTTTTATTATTGAGATTTTAAGTAAACTCTATGCATTCACTGTATATTCATTGAAAATATACTCTCAATGTACATTGTACATATATACTCTCTTGAGTATATTCAAATATAAAGAGAAACTTTGGTGGTGGGAGATTAACAGCCAGAGCAACAAAGACGGTGCTTATTCGTCCCATTTGAGAACTGCTCACAAGAGCAGTTCCTGTGATACATAACTGCAGCTTCCTAGCTGAACAAAGTACAAATTTGTAACAGAAACAAAGCCTCAGCAGGCACTGACAATCTAAGATACAGATATAACTTACATAATGAAGACAAGAAAAATAGCAGTTACACTAATTTACATTGTATTCCTAAACTATCAGAATCTGATTTTTTAAAAAAACTATTAGTATGATACGTAGTTTGCTGGGTCTTGAATGTTTGATTAGAAAAACCAATCAAAATTTTCATTAAGTAACCAACAACAAAATAGTTTGGACAGGATATGTTAATCAAGCAATACTGTGGACCAGCACTTGTAAAGAAGACCTTACCCCATCCATGTGGCAGAGGACCAAGCGGATCAAATTCTTTGTTCTGTGGGACGTCTTGATTCTACAGATACAGAAAGAGGCACTATAACAGCCACTAAAAGAAAAAACCCTAAGATCTCACAAATCAATATTAAAAAGATCCTCTTCCCCACAGAATTCATTTAGCTCATGTGAACAAAAGAGCCCTAACCTTTTTCACAATATGTAGTGCTTGGAGAACAACAGAAGTGTAAATCAAAGAGAGTACAAACAATTATTTGTCCACAAGTACATTATGGCCACTAATTTATAAAGTGAAAAGCCCAAGACTGTTGGAAGCTTTAGTCCCCACAAAAAGTGGATGCTGTTCATGGCCACAGAGGGTGAAAGAAAAGGAATTCTGCACACACATAAGCGGGATTCCCCTTAACAGGCTTCAGATGCAATGATAAAGAGAGCTGAGCATTATAAGAGAGACCAGAGTTCTGGAATCCAACAACAGCTTGTGAAAACAAGGAATGAGACTGACATCAATGAACTCGATGACAGGATTCTATGGATGGAACCTCATAAACTCAAGTCATATCAAACCTTGCCTGAGTGATGCTGCACATTGAACAGATTTGCTAATTACCGCTGTGTTTTTTAAAATGCTGTTTGTATTGATCCAGCAAAATAAATGTGTGCTTGAAGCTTACAGAGTAAGATCCTGTAGGCTAAGAGATTTGAACCCATAATCCGATGGGTTATTCTTAAAGTAATTTCTCAAAACAGAGTTTCATTAATATGTAAATCATGTTAAGCTACAAATCTTATTAGCATTTTATTCTACCTACTAAGGGCACTTTTAGCTGAAATGTCTTCCACATTTCCAAATGTAGCAATTGACTATATTTGTAATTTACTCCAATATTTGTTGTTTCTGGAGTCTTAGCAGGTTTTTGCTAGGAGTGTTAGACCAAGGATATAAGAAGTAGTATTAGATTATGTTGCATAAGCTGGTGTTTCATCAATACAGCAGCTAGCTGAGATTTTCAACCCAATTCTCAATGTTCTCACCGCATATATGAACCTCTGGTTAAACTGTTGCATAGCTCCTTGAAGCTGGCTGCGCTGAAGCTGCCACTGTTCATAATTCCGAACAGATTCCAAAGTTGGCCGCTGCCAGGTTGTTGTTCTGGTGAAGTGGTCAACATAATAAATGCGCCCCATGTTGTCAACTCGCCGCTCCCAGCTAAAAATATACAGACAAGATATTCAATGGCATGCACTGACCTCAAAGTACCTTACAGTCAAATAACAGAAGGAAAACTGGAGAGCTTGTTCAATACAAAACGCAAAGTGGGTCAGCACAATCATTCCTCAGTCACGCAAAGAGGAAAGAGGAGTTCTCACTTTAGTACCATAATCCAATTACTCTTATCACTCAATTCCCAGGGCTTTTCATTATTTGATCATCATCTCGGTTAAAGGTTCTGCACTGCAGTTCTAGATAACCATTTCTGAAGTAGGAGAAGTTCTTATCCATATATCTGGAATTCTCCAGATGCAGCAGGCCTAACTATGCCCGACAACAAATACATGTGATACTCTGGCGTCTGCTCCACAGTTGGCCACCCACGGCCTAGCATGCCTAAAATGTCTGTATAGTTAGTTTAAGAGTTCCCAAAGAGTATGGCCAAATTAGATGTCACACCTCCCAAATGCCAAGCCATGGCTCAGATATCACACTTCCTGCTATCAAGGAGTGTGATATTTTTATTATTTTATTTTATTTATTTGACGTATTTATATCCTGCCCAAAACTTATGTCTTTGAGCAGCTCACAATAAAATACAAATAACAAAATAAAAAGGCTTAAAGCACAATTTAAAACTATGTTAAAAATTATCAAAACAGTATCTAATTAAAAGTCTGGGTGAACAAATGTTCTTAAAAGTTGTCAGAGATGGGAGGATCTTATTTCGGCAGGGAGCACATTCCAGAGCCTCAGAGCAACAGATGAGCTGGTGGCAACTGCAGATGAACCTCCCCTAATGATCTCAATGGGCAGTGGGGTTCATATCAAAGAAGGTGTTCTCTTAAATACCCAGGACCTAAGCTGTTTAGGACTTTATAGGTTATAACCAGCACCTTGTATTTTGCCCAGGAACTTACTGGCAGTTAGTGTAGCTCTCTCAATATTGGAGTGATATGGTCTCTTCGAGATGACCCAGAGACCAACCTGGCTGCCGTTTTCTGGACCAACTGCAATTTCCGGACTATGGACAAAGGCAGCCCCACATAGAGCGCATTGCAGTGTCTGGAGGTTACCAGCAGATGTACCACTGTTCTGAGATAGTTTGTCTCAAGAAATGGATGCAGCTGGAGTATCAGCCGAAGCTGAAGAAAACACCTCTGGCCACTGCCTCAACGTGGGAGACCAGAGATATCTGAACCAGGCCTGTGCCACATATAAAGATAGCAAGTCTGGACTAACATTTATTAACATTAACCAAAACAAATTCAAGGTTGTTACAAGGTGACGTTTCACTAAGTGACTCACCCAGGAGGAAGAGGTTCTGGTCTATCCCATGTAGTTCTTTTTTCAACATGATCTACATAATACACTCGACTGTGCTGGTCTAGTCGTTGTTCCCAACTGGAAATATAGAAAGAATTTATATGAAGCATTGTTCAATCTCGTATCTTCATTAGACTACTTGTTTACAACTGGTTCCCTGATAGGTATTTTTGATTGTGACAATATTTGCCTTGATTCCACACAATACAAGGTCCAGGACCAGTCTTAATTTCATGTGTGCATTTCTGACACTAGTACTGTGGAATCCAATGAGGCAATTTCCACAATGCTTGTTAGTCTGCAGTGGATGAACCAGTGCCTGCGAGTTGCTTGTAGGCTTCCCAGAGGCACTGAGGCTGGCTACTGTAGAAGGCAGTATGCTAGACTAAATACATATTGATTTAATTCAGCAAGGCACTTCTTATGTTCTTAAGAAAGCAGCAACGTGAATAAGAACATTTAACAGTCAAGACAGTTATAGTAACCCTAGTTATCTGCAGGGGTTCCTCCACTACAATCGTGGATAATAGAACCATGGAGGCATTAAACCAATGGGAATAAGGGGGAGGTGTTAGGTTCTTGAGGATGGAAAAAGGGGGGAAATTGGCAAACACTCACCTCCAAAAGGGGGGGGGGTGCCCTACTGTGCTCTGGGGATTTCCAGCAGTCCAGCAATGCCCGCCTACCTCACAAGTCTCCATTTTTCCATGAAAAATCACAGGAAAAAATTGTGTTCACATAGATGAGTCACAAAATGGCTCCTTTTCTGAAATAAGCCCCAACACCATGGATACATGAAATTAACCCTTAAAACCCCACCCCCCCAGCGTATGACGAGGTTGGGTGTCAATTACACAACCGTGGATGTTGCATCTGCAAATAGTGAGGTTTGTCTATAATTTGTTTTGAGATTCTAAACATGCATTTTCACTTTATAAATGATACCTGTTGATAACCACAGGGCTTCTTAAAAAAAAAAAGGCCATAAAAGGCTGAAATCAGTCCATCTCTGCACTCGGATACTACTGGCTCAAGACCAACAGCTTCAGGATGATGTTCATGTTGCAAACTCATCAGGCAACAACAGCCATAGAAGTTCATTGCTGCTTATGTGCCGCTGTATAGGACCTACCTACTTTCCAACTGTACCTAGAGAATACAGTACTCTTTCCCTCTCACTATGAATAAACATGCAACCATGCCACCCAACTGTGCTTATTAAGTTTGAAAAATATCAGATATTTTGTTTTGGCACCATATTCAACACGTTTGTGCTAGAGAAGTGAGTTCTGAAATTCTGAATGTTATTTTATTTGGCTACATATAAAAGTTGTAAAGTAGTGTTTTCTAGGTGGCAGAAAATGGACATGGTGAGAGAACAAGGTGCCCAAAACTTTATGGGGTGTTTTTTATTATTATTATTTCTTGTTTACACAGTCAGACAGGTGTTATTGACTGGTTTGTTTTATCCAGACATCGAGTCCTTCCCAAGGACCTGGGATGGCTGAATTTTATTGTCAATGTTGTTGCTGTTATAGATATTGTCACAGAATATAGGCTGTTCCCATTAAAGCTGCTTTTTGTAATTGGCTGATGGTGATTTCTGTGGCCCCTATGGTGTTGAGGTGCTCTTCAAGGTCTTTTGGAATTGCACCCAGGGTGCCAATTACCACTGGGATTATTTTGGTCTTCTTCTGCCACAGCCTTTCAATTTCAATTTGTAGATCTTTGTATTTGGTGATTTTTCCTATTTCTTTGTCTTCTATTCTGCTATCCCCTGGTATTGCTATGTCGATTATTTTGACTTGCTTTTCTTTCTTCTCGACTACAGTTATATCTGGTGTTCTGTGTGGCAGATGTTTGTCTGTTTGTAGAGGGAAGTCCCATAATATTTTTGCATCTTCATTTTCTACCACTTTTTTCAATTTTATGGTCCCACCAATCTTTGGCTACAGGTAGCTTGTATTTTCTGCAGATGTTCCAGTGTACCATCCCTGCTACCTTGTCATGCCTTTGTTTATAGTCAGTCTGTGCGATCTTTTTACAACAGCTGATTAGGTGGTCCACTGTTTCATCTGCTTCTTTACAAAGGCGGCACTTGCGGTTTGTTGTGGATTTTTTGACTTTTGCTCTTATTGCATTTGTTCTTAGTGCCTGTTCTTGTGCAGCCAGTATTAAACCCTCTGTTTCTTTCTTCAAGTTGCCATTCTTAAGCCATTGCCAGGTCTTGGTGATGTCTGATTTTCCACTTATATTGTGCAAATATTGACCATGCAGGGGCTTATTTCTCCATTTTTCTGCTCAGTTCTTGACTTGTTCTTTCTTGTAGGCCTGCTTTGTTTCATTGGTGTTGAATAGTTTCTCATTATTGACCATTTTAAGTGCATCTTCTTCACTGTCCTTGATATATTCTTCAAGGCCTCTGTTCGATGGACTTGCAGCATTCCTCTTCTACCTGAGCTACAAGGGAGGTATAGCCTATCTACCTCACTGCGGGGGTGCAGAGCATGATTGATGATCATTACTTTCCTGGTCTTTTCCCAAGTATTTGTAATGCCCAAGTATTTGTAAAGTTCTTTCTCTCCCAGGTTCTTGATGTTGCCTCCATTGGGCAGTTCTATTCCTTCTGTTTTTCTTATTTTCCCTCTGTTCATTATTAATGCAGCATACTTGTCTAGTCCAAACTCCATTGCTATATTGCTACTGAATATACGGACAGTGTTTAGCAGTGATTCGATTTCTGACTGGGACTTTCCATACAACTTCAGATCGTCCATGTACACCAGATGGTTGATTTTACTTGATGTTTTAGATGTTTGGTATCCGAGGCCTGTTTTGTTTAGTATTTGTGAAAGTGGAGTCATGGCGATTACAAACAACAGAGGGGATAGTGAGTCCCCTTGGAAAATGCCTCTTCTAATGCTAACCTGTCCAAGTGTCTCACCATTGATTGTTAACTGTGTACTCCACATGCTCATTGCTTTTTAAAATAAATATCTGAATGTTTTTGCTGACACCAGTTGTTTCTAAACATTTTAGTATCCATGTGTGAGGCAATGAGTCGAAGGCTTTCTTGCAGTCAATCCATGCAACACTTAGATTTGTTTTTCTTCTCTTGCAGTTTTCTAAAATCATTTTGTCAATCAGCAGCTGGTCTTTTGTGCCTCTGGTGTTCGGACAATTTTCTTTCTGTTCAACTGGAAGCTGTTCGTTAGTTAATAAGTGTTGCATTACTTCATCTGCTATTATTCCAGTTAATAATTTGAACATGGTTGGCAGGCAGGTTTTGGGTCTATAATTACTTGGAACTGCACCTTTTGCTGGGTCTTATGAGATGAGTTTTCCCAGTTGTTAGCCATTGTTCAATATCACCTCCTTGCAAAATGTGATTGAACTGTTTTGATAGTTGTTATGTTAGGTGTTTAAGCCAAGAGCCATGAAGTTCATTGTCGCCTGGTGCAGTCCAATTTTTAATTTTCTTTGCTCTTTCATGTATTAATTCTGGTGTTGTTAGATCTTGCATTTGTTGATTACATTTTTCGACCTCTTTCATCCAGTCTGCTTTTTTATTATAAGCTATTGGATTGTCTCATAATTTCCCCCCGGAACTGCACTGTTTCTTCTTTATTTGGTGTTTCTACGTTTCTTGCAGTTACTCCTTCTATACTTTTGTAGAAACGTCTCTGATTCAACCGGAATTGGAGATTCTGCCTGTGTTGTGTAATTCTGGCTTCATATCTGCTAATCTTCTTTGACACTGCTGTTATTTGCTGCTTTATTATTTCCAGGACTTCTCTAATTTTCCTTGAATCTAGGTGGTATTTTTGCATCAGATACTGTTTGGTGTTTTCATTCTTCAGCTTCTTGTCTTTCATATCTTTCAATTTACTAGCATCTGATCTAAGCCTGGTGATTTTAGTTTCTAATTTAATCTTCCATTTAGGTGATGTACTACTTTCTTTTTTGACAGGTCCACTGATCTTATATCCGAGCTCTTGTGTTGTTATTGTTGCTGCACTGTACATTAGTTGGTTTGTTTCTTGCAAATTATTGGTTGTTATTTCTGCAAGTGCAGCATTTATATCTTTTAATGTCTGAGCAAGTTGTTTTTTGGCAACTGTTTTTAGAGCTGGAAGACAAACCATGGTGGTTGTTTGGTTCATGTGCTCAGTTATTTTTTGCTTTAGTTCTTGTTGCTTTTCTGTTAAACGGCATTCTGTTAAACGGCATTATTATTCTTCTTATTATTATTATTTCAATTTCTATACTGCCCTTCCAAAAATGGCTCAGGGCGGTTGAGACAGAGAAATAATCAATAAGTAAAATGGATCCCTGTTCCCAAAGGGCTCAAAATCTAAAAGAAACATAAGATAGACACCAGCAACAGTCACTGGAAGTACTGTGCTCGGGGTGGATAGGGTCAGTTACTCTCCCATTGCTAAATAAAGAGAATCACCACATTTAAAAAGTGCCTCTTTGCCAAGTTAGCAGGGGTTTACCAGGCCCTACAGAGGCATTCTGCTTAACTTGCACCACTGTACTGCAGTGTTACTTTCCACAATATAAACAAACACACTTACAGTATTTTCAGAAACCAATTGCAGAACCTAGTGGCTTTAAGATGGACAGACAGACAACTGGAGTCTATCCAGCTAACTGCCTTGAGAAAACAGACCTTTTTGTGTGTGTACAAAAACATAGTGCAGTATTTTCAGCTTGGCTGTTGGATCATTATCTCAAACTCAATATGCAGAAGACAGAATATATTTTGTTCCCTCCACAGCATCATTTCCCCTCTTCGCTCTCTATGGGCATCATAACTCTTAGGACTTATCGGCAAATTAAGTTATCGGGTGGCATCTTTGATCAGGGTCCCCACCCCCACCCCGAGGATTCCTTCTTACTTGAACAGGAGTATCTTCATGCTTGTTCACACTAGGCAACATAAGATCCAAGCCATTATTTCTAGAAGTCGCCCTTTTTAATCTGATTTTTTAAAAACCCCTTTTCCAGAACTCATTCTTCCCCTATGTTGTGTAATGTAATCAGAATTCCTGTCTTCCCGATGATTTCACTTCTTGACTCTTCTGCTTAATTTTACTTTCTTTATGCTCTGATCATGTTGCACTTCTGTATCTCTCTCACTAGCTTCCTGTAGTTTCTTTATTAAGAGAAATTGCGTCTAACCTTTAGGATCTTGCCCCCTCTTATTTTTCTTGCTCATTTCTCTCCCTTCTCCCACTAAGTCACTCCATTCATAAAACACAAATCTTCCAACTTTCCACTTCCTTGCTCTATTTCTCATCGCCACAATTTCTGTCTTATGGCCCCCTATATATAGAACTTTCTCCCTTTCAGCTGACTGCCTCTTTTGCCCTGTTTTTTTTACAAGGTTAAACTTTTCTGTCTTGCATCTTCTTCTTGATGTTATATTTGACTTCCTTTGTACTCTATTATGTAGGTTTCATATTAACTCCATTTTAATCTCATCTGGCAAATGCAAAGTTCTCTCTCCCTTCAAAGTCCTCTCATCTTTTGTCCCATGTTTTCTAGAATACGAGCTTGTGGTGCTTTTATATATCATATAGGAGAAAGAGGAAAAAGCGGTGTCTTTGCAGGGCGGGGGTGACAGAGTTGGGTTAGGAACACACATATATTGTAAAACAACCTCCTCTTACCCAGGTGGAAGAGGACCTTGATTGACTGTATGATGCGGCTGTGATCCTGGAGTTACTGGCTGAACTTGTCTGGATATTGGTGGTGTGGTCAAAGCTGCAGCTGCTGCAGGAATAGCTGTTCCTGCCATTGCCCCATCAGAGTTTTGTTCTGATGCTGAACTTGTGCTTGATACCAGCCCTGCACTAGTTCCTTCTAATTCTGTTGATGATGGACCATTGACACATGCTGCAAAGAACATAACCAGAAAAGAAAACTGTTGCTTCTAGTTCTAATTCAAAAGTATGAGTAGATGAGACTTGAAATGACTACTTGGTGCACAATAATTAAGTTGACCCACTTAAGCATAATAAATGACTGATATTTGTCCCCCAAACCTGTTTGGGCAACATCTACACAAAACTACCAAGAATGTCAAACACTAAACAGAAAGTTAAGAGTAGCAGTTATTTGATGTCTCTATTTTTGCATATCAGGGTGTTTTTTAAATTAACTTTTTATTCAACCAAGTATCGGTACAATTAAATTACATTACAATGATGTTAACCTAAAGTAACTTTTTAAAAATAACTTCCCTCATCCCTCCCTTCCTATTTGGACATTTCCCACAGATATAACACATATGCTTATAAGGAAGGAATTAGTACAGACACATTTTATACACTCAGACCCACACATATACTGAATTCCAGTTTTTAAGAACTAGCAGACTGTTCATTTTCACAACTGCCTTTCTAGCGAATTTCTACCCTAATTATCAGAAAACTATGGGCTGGTTCAGACGATACTTTTCAATGCGTGATTATTTACAAGTGGAGTTTTCATGTCCACACATTCAGATGAATTACCCATCTAGGATTGTGCTTGTCTTATTTTTGAAATTTAGAAATATGTTATATATATTTATTTATCTATCTATCTATCTATCTATATCTATCTATCTATCTTTCTGCTTTCTTGGGAAATTTCAAATACAAACAGAAATGCTCAACAGCAAATGAGCATCAACCATACTCTGTATAAAGACTGTCACCCTACCATATTCTATGAACTCAAACCAACTTATCAAGTTTGAGACATAACTTGAACAAAATAAAATACAACCAATCTAGGAGGGAAAAAGGAAGTGGGAGGGAAACCTCCCTCTCCTAAAGATAAATATATTTTGTTTTCAAAGCATGAACAATTCATTGAAATTTGACTAAATAGCTGAACATTCCTCTTTACCTTTCCATTGGGAAAAAACCAGTTCAAATGCTGACAAGGAATACATGTCAGTTATCCAAAGTTGCAGTTCATGTCCAATAGGAGAGGGGTTGTTTACACATTTTCTGGGAAATTAATTGATTTTTCAGTTTCTAATATTTCTGGAAGCGTGGGCGAAGTCTGGGACATACCTGCCAAACGGCTTGTTTCTATCTTTCATGGTTTGGTCTGGGAATTTCATGTGAGTCAGTCAGCAAGTGAGACAGGCCCAGGCAGCATGCGTGTGCACATGCATTCTCTCTACACATAAAATAATATACTAGCAAAACCGCTTGCAGTTCCTATACCACAAAGTCTGGACTTTTCCTGTATATAAGTATCTGAGAAAACTGCCAAACTTTGTTCAAAACCTAATCCCATCCCCAACCCTCCCTACCCCCATCCCCCCACACACACTTATGCTAACCCTAACCCAAGCTTTTCCAATGGGAGAGTTTCCCTGCCATTTCTGGGAATGTAATCAATTTTTCCTGGGTTTTCCATTTTTCAGGTAGTATGGGTGAGTGCTGGAACCAACCTGCAAAAAATGGCATATTTCTATCTTTTGTGATTTGGTCTGGCAGTTTCATATCAGTGAGTGAGTGAAGCCCAAGCAGTCTTGTATTAGAGTCTTGTCTCTTGTCATAAGACTTGCTGGGTGACTCTGGGCCAGTCACTTCTCTCTCAGCCTAACCTACTTCACAGGGCTGTTGTGAGGAGAAACCTAAGTATGTAGTACACAGCTCTGGGCTCCTTCGAGGAAGAGCGGGAAATAAAATGCAAATAAATATTACAGATATACAAGTAGTCTATACAGCAAAAGACTTCTCACTTTCGCTTTAGTGGAGGTGTCAGCTACAAACATACTTGCTTGTGATTTAGGGTGGGGTAAGACACAGAAGGGGAATAGGTTTCTCTAGTAATAAAAAGGGATGATTCACAAGTAAAGGGCCGTTAAAGGGAGGCAAATCAACAAAGGTGTGTATGGCCTGGGTGGAGATCTCTCATTCAAACAAACAGCCAGGGCTGAGAAGAAGAGCAAGAACTTCTCACTTCATGGAAGAGGGAGTTGCCAACTGCTTTTCAGATACTTAACTTTTATGGCGAGATCCCAGAAGGGATCTCTGGGGACACAGAAGGGATGGGCAGTTTCATTCTACCAGAGAACCTCAGTATTCGCGGGGGTTCCGTTCACTGCTACTGCTGCAGATACAGAAACCATGAATACTGGGTTTTGGGGGCAATGGGGTCAGGGGGTTAGGTTCCCAGAGAGTAAAAATGGCCAAAATTTGCCAATTTTTGGCCTGTTTTGTTTTGTTTAAAATGGCGTAAAAGGTCCTAGAAATTCAGGGGAAAGTGGCCTACCATCCACCGTGAGACCCCAGCAGTCAAACAATGATCCCAAGAGTAGAAAATTGGCCAAAAATTGCAAATGTTTTTGCCCTTTTTTGGTGGGAAATGAGCCATAAAATGGCTCCCGGTGTCAAAATGGATTCTGGAAATGACCTCCAAGGTCACTTCCAGCCACCCTGACCTGCAGATATGTGGATTTAACCCCACCCCCCACTGCTTAGGGTGCCTATTACCCAACCGAGGTCGTGTACCTATTATCGACGTTGGGTGTTACCCGACCACAGATATGGAAAACTGTGGATAGCGAGTCCACAATTAACGAGGCTCTCCTGTAGTTGGAAGGCATTATCCGCAAACTCACATATTTCCAAGTCAAAGCCTGCCCCCAAGAGTCTCAGAGAAAACCCTCTCCAAACTCCGAAAAGCCAGCTTGATTTGAAGACAAACCACTCAGTGCAGTGATTTGAGGAGAGAGAAGTGGAAATGTTCGGTTATTTCAGAAGGAAAAGGGAGACGTGATTTCAACATATGCTAAGTGACATATTGCCACAGTATAAGAGAGGAGCCAAAGTTTCCTTTCACTATAAAAGGAAAATTTCCCTCTCTCTCTTTCCATGGAAGAGAATAAATGTAAGAGAAATAGCACACGCACATATACCTGAAACTTGAAAACAAGTTATAGATAGGGAAGTAGAATGAAGGGATAAAAATCATATGGCAAAAATCTGGGAAGAAGTTGCTTTCAGAAGTGGGAGAGGGAAAGGAAATGGAAATCAAAATAACCTATGATTAATTCCAAGGAAAAGCAGAATTTAAAAATAGGGAGAAAAGTAATAAACCAGGGGACAGGGAGAAGATGAGGGTGCAAGTGAGAAGAGGTTGGCAGGGAGAAAGGAAAGCCACAAGCACAAAGTAGTAGTTCAAATATCAATCTGATCTGATGTAAATCCAACTGAAAATCCAACTGAATTTTTATAGGGATCTCCAAGAAAGAATAGAATAGTCGTCCGTTCCGTCGTCAGAGGAGGAAATCAGAGATCGCAACAAATCCTAAGGAGTGTCCGTGAGGGAAGCCAATAAAGCCAAGTCCAAAGGAGTATACGTTAGAGTAGTCAAAGTCCGTTTTCCAAGGTCAGAAGTCCAAATAAACGATAAACAAACTTTCTTCGAGGAGCAACTATCTCCGAGAACTGAACGCAATGGCGGTCAGAAAGAAACTGATTGCAGAGACGCCCAACCGCCACTAGAGGCTACTACAGTCACGTGCAACAGGCGGTTGCTGGCGTCGCGAGGAGCTAACGAATTCTACCCGAAGCTGATCTGCGCAGGCGCAGAAGCCACTATTTATGGATGATGGAACCACTATCCAGATCAGATGCTTTCCCCTACTGCTATCAACGATTAGACAGATGCCATTTCTAGCTAGTATAAGAAGAAATGCTTTAACAAGCAAAGAGCATATAAGTTCCAGATAACTGTTGCACAAAGGTTTTGCATTCAGTTCAGCCACTGAGTATATCTTACATATACTTATGAGGTTCTGTAAATTTTTACGGTGCAGCATGACTCTGTCATAAGGACTTAGTTTCCAGTAAATCTGCACAACCTCAGGCTTCACTTCACTTCCAGACAAGACCAATGTAATGCTGGTAGGTGATTCCTCTGCCTGGGTGAATGATGTTCAGCCTGTTCTGGATATGACTGCATTCCCCTGAAGGGCCAGGTTCACAGTTTGGGGGTGCTCATAGATCCAACATTGTCACTAGCGGCTCAAGCAGCCTCTGTGGCTCGGAGCGCCTTTTATCAGCCCGAAGCTGATATGCCAACTGCGACCTTACCTGGACTGATATAGCTTGGCCAAGTTACTCATGCTCTGCTAACCTCTTGCTTAGATTATTTCAATGAATTGTACCTGGGGCTGCCTTTGAAAATGGTCCGGAAACTGCAGCTGGTACAAAATAGGGTTGCAGGATTATTAACTGCACTGGATGTTTTGAGCATATTACACCAATGCTTCATCAGCTGCACTGCCTCCCAGTCAGTTTCCGGGCCCAATTCAAAGTGCTGGTTTTAACCTTTAAAGCCCTAAATGGCTTGGGATCAGGTTACCTGAGAGAGCACCTTGCCCATATGCCCCCACCCATACCTTAAGATTTTCTTTGGAGGTGCTCCTCCAGGAGCCACTGCCAAGTGAGATGAGGCGAGTGGCTACTAGGGAGAGGGCCTTTTCAGTGGTTGCACCCTGCTTACGGATTAGCCTCCCCAGTGAGGTTCGCCTGGTTTCATCACTTCGTTCTTTTAGACACCAGGTAAAGTCCTTTTTGTTCACTAATGCCTTAAAAAACTTTTTTAAAAATCTTTTGGTGGGAAAGGAGCCATAAAATGGCTCCCAGTGTCAAAATGGAGGCTAGAAATGACCTCCAAGGTCACTTCCAGCCACTCTGACCAGCAGATATGTGGATTTAGCCCCTCCCACCCCCTGCTTAGGGTGCCTATTACCCGACCGAGGTTGTGTGCCTATTATCGAGGTCGGGTGTTACTGACTAATTTTAAAAACGGTTTTTAAAATTGTTTTTAGATTTTATTTTGTATCTCCCCCCACTTTTTTTGGTCTGTTATGTTTAATTGTGTGTTTTTATCTCATGTTTTAATGTTGTGTTGTAAGCCATCCAGAGAACAATATGTTATGGGGCAGATAACAAATAAAGTTTATTATTATTCACTGCTGCAATCCTATGCATATTTCCTTGAGAGTAAGTACTACTAACTCAGTTTACTTACTTCACAGTAAACATGCATAGAATCAGGGCCTATTTATTTATTTAAATGTACCCAGGCTGCTTTTGTTGCCCCTTTTAAAAAGCTAGAGGGAAACTAAGTGCAGTCTGCAGTTGAGGATTACAACTACAGGAAAGCCCACAATCCCATCAACATCAATTCTTTCCTATTATCATTATAAACAAGTTGTTCTAGTAATAACTAATCAGCCTACTTTCCTTTCATTGTCTCTATAACTGGACTAAATTTGGTTCAAATCGAGGTCCACAAGTCAGATCTCTTGCACCTCAAGCATTCACACGTCTACCATCTTGGATCAGGGTGGATGACATCACAAACTACACCAATGTTTCATCAGCTGCACTGCCTCCCAGTCATAGGGGAATCCCTATGTGTCCATATAGCAGTACCAAATTTGGTTCACAAGTTAGCCCACTTGTGCCTCAAAGGTTTACGCATCCGCCATCTTGAATCGGTGTGGATGACATCACAAACCACGCCACTGATGTTTTCCTGTGTGTCACTCACTGCAACTGTGCCTAATTTGGTTTAAATTGATTAGCAAGTCCACAAATTAGCCCGCTTGCACCTCAGATGTTCACGTGGCCCCCTTCTTGAACTGGAGTGGATACCACACCATGCCACTTGGGCATCCTTATGTGTCCCTACAGCTGTAGCAAATTTGGTTCAAGTCAGTTAGGCGGTTCACAAGTTAGCCTACTTGCGTCTCAAAAGTTTATGCATCTGCCATCTTGGATTGGGGTAGAGGACATCATCACAAACTACGCCGTTGAGGTGTCTCTACAATTGTACCCGATTTGGCTCGTATTGTTCCAGGTTTTGCAAAGTTGATGGGACACAGACACATACACGGACGGACGGACAAACACACAGAATATTGGGTGATCTCATAAGCCCACTGAAAAGTAGGCTTAAAAAAACAAAAACTGAATACCTAACAGTGCTCCCTGTTTATGGCAAGCCAATATGCACCCCTCCCCTGCCACACACCACCCTTTAGAACAAGCTCACCACAATGGCCCATTTCCCCTACAATCATGGAACAAAGATTCATTTGATATATGAGAGAGTGGGGGGAGGGGGGGAAGACAGAAAGAAAGGCAGAAAGAAAGACAGAGAGACACCAAAAGGCAAGGAGAGAATGAGTGAACAAGAAGACAAAGACACACACACACACATGCACTGTGATAAGCTACTTAATGCTGAAGAAGCCCTCAAACAGACTATAGTAGAAGTACTATAGGATAGGATGCAAACCTTTTGCTCATCATAGCCTAAGGCACTAGGCTGTGAAAAAGGCACTAACAGAAAGCCTTGCACACAGGAAATGGAAGCCCTTAATAGTCTCTACAACACAAACTCAGTGGTTAGGAAGACTGGAAGAATACAGCACACACAATGAATTTGGATGATCATCCAACCATGTGAAATTAATATCTGCATTTTAAATTCTACATTGTAGCTGGTATTTGAACCAGATGTAGAGATGGTGAGTTAATTCAGATGATCACACTAATGTGTATTAAGGGATCGAATCATGTGTCGGAAGTATTGTACAAACTGGTCCTATGAAAGGGATCCCTTCTTCAGCAACTGCCGCCTCCTCTTGACTACAGAAGGACTAGAAATTTCTGAAGAGAATCTCACAAACTGCAGCTGCAGTGGGCGTCACATAAAGCTACTTCAGTATTTTCTATAAAGGCAGACTTCCATAATTTAAATCTGGGACAATGTGCATTCATAAAGCTATCCTATGATATTCTTCTGGGCCACACAGTTTTTCCTTTCAGCAAATTGGCATTAGGAAAGTCTGTCTCAGACTTTCAACAAAACATTCTGCTCATTATGATTTCAGCAATAGCACTTAAGAAAAAAAATACATTCTAGAAAGTTGTTTGTTCGAATAATTCTTAAAAGCCAATCATGTTTTCCAGCACGTGGTATAATGGGAGATATACCACTGAGGAAGAGACTGGAGATTTTCAGGTCTTTGGGGGTGGTATAACTGGAAAATATATCGAGGATATATGAGTGGAGAGATGAGGAGAGCAAGACAACAGAGCAGAGGGCTTTGACAGTAAGAATGAGGAGTTTGATCATAGGCGGATTAAAGGAGAGGCCTACGGCGGCAAAATTCCCCCAGTGGCATTTTTAAAAAACAAGTGAGAAATATTTCATTGTGGTGTCTCTCTGTGTGTTTGATTTGCAACACGCGGAAGGGCGGATGGTGGCAGCAGCAGGACGCAATGTTGGGCAGCAGCCAGAAGTATTTTTGCTTTCGTTTGGGCAAGCCACTGCCTGCTTCTTGACTTCTAAGCTGCCTGCAGCCTGAAGGGGGCTGGGGATGTGTGCGTATAAGTTGTGGCTTCAACAAAAGGCATGTGAGAATAAATGCTGGGTACCTCTGTGTATGAAATGCCTGAGCAGAAGTTATTTATTCTGAGTGGGGGTTTTGTTTTTTAAATATGCCTGAATATTAAGGGTAGAATAAGCTTCTGCTGGAACAAAGTGTCAGTGATATCCGTATTGCAGGCTATGTTATCTTTGTAAGGGAAGTTTAGGATGCTTGGCTGGATGTGAGGGAGACATGGAGGGGTCAGGGGTCTCCTGGGTTGGATATTATGTGAGGAAAGCGGACAGTGCCCCTTGGCATGGAGGAAAGAGCACAGAACTTAGCCCAAGGGCTCCACAGGCCCTGAGTTGGGTATTCTGGGTGAGGGGTCTCTAGAGGGGAGAGAGGAAAGGGGCAGAGTTGGCATCACCTGATCAGAAATGGATACTGATGATGATCCTCAAGGTGGGCTGATAGGATTTCTCCCATTCCCCCACTGCCAGGATTCTTCCTGGGGGTGGAGGAAGCTGGTCTGGGCATTCCATGTGTTTTGGGAGCCAAACTGGTTTTCTTGACATGCCCAGGAACTGACTGAGGAAAGAGTTGCACTGAGGGAGATCAAAGGTGTTCATGTGCATGTTGGGGGCAGGGTGCGACTGTGTGTTTGGAACAAGGTTGTGGTGAAGCTATGTGTGGGGGGGAGGGGAGTTGCCGAGGAAGATGAGGATGCCAGCTGCTTTTGCTGCTGCTGCAGCTGCTGTTCCTTCACGCCAGCACTGCCACCATCAGCAAGAGCAGCAGATCTGGCTGCCTACTGAGCACGTTTGCTGGGGGATCTGGGAAGGGTGGTGGTAGATCTAGGTGCGCGTGCACACACGCTGCGCAAATGTCTCCACTGGGTGGGAGAGGTGCCTCTTGAGCCTGACAGAGTCCTTTTTCCATCGTACAGAGGAAACAGACACAGCCCAGCACAAAGTGTCCTTTCATAAAGCATGCTGTGCGGCAGGGGATAATCAGGGGCTGGGTGGCGAAGGCGAGGCTCGGGAAGAAGCCTGCCTTGGGCTACTTGCACTGTAGTCCCTGACTGTCTAGGTTTGTGTTGGCTTGCATTTGCGTGCAGGTGCCTGTTTACTCCTGCCCTTTCCTAGCTGCATTTGTGTGTATTCCCTGCTGCTTACATATCCAGCAAGTTAGGTTTTCCTGCCTGGCCTGGGCATTACTGTGATGTTGCAAGGAGTTAAGAGGTGTCCCGATTGTCTTTCCACCGCCTCCCTCGTCCCGTGGGTCAGTCCTGGTTTGCACTAGTTCTCCACCACCTCCTGGCATGTGTGCCGTGCTTTGTTCAGTGCAGTGTTGCAAGGGGTTTTTCCCAAGCTCCTCCCACCCTATTCATTCATGTTTTCCCCTTTGCAATAGTACCGGCATTCACAGTGCCACGTGTCATCACTGTGTCTCTTGCTCGCTCATTTCCATCTCTTCTGTAATGCTACATTTATAACCCAACCCCCCGCTGTTGCCTCATGGGAGTCAGTCACCTTGGTGACAGAGGAGCTGAGTGAAGAGGACGGATGAGGACGGAGGAGCTCCGGTCATGGTGGTGGGGCCTAGCTCTGATGACTGATATATATTGCTGCCAGAAAGTTTGGCTTTGGGGCTGAAGGGCAGCAAATTCCTTGCTGCCTACGGGTGGCAAAAGAGTTAATCTGCCCCTGAGTTTGATTGGTTTAACATTATTAAACATTACCTGCTTGTTCCATTGTGGCATTATTCAACACAATTTTAATACAACAATGGTACAGGCAGATAATACCACCCTTAGTTATACCACCCCCCAGTCACCTCTTTTGCTCCCTTAATCAACTCCACCCTTCTTTGGTGCCCCCTATATATGGAACCCTCTTCTAGATTAGAATATTGCATGATGCTATCTCTTACTTCCTTCACATCCCTCCTCAAAACCTACCTTTGTGGTGAAACCTTCACAAAGACTCTTAGTTCTCATACACTATTGTAACCAAGCCCCACTATGTGTAACTGAAAGAAACACCTTGGTTCTTCCCCTAATTACTCTGCTTCCATCTTCCTCTCTTTCCTCTAGTTTCTACCATGTTGAATTTTAATTTATAAGATCCTCAGGACAGGGACCTATCTATCCTTGTGCACTTTTTTCAAGTGCCATGCACATCGATGGCACTACATAAACAACTACCACCACTTATCTTGCACCAGCAGCTTTGAAGTCAGACTTCACATTGGGATACGTACCAGAAGGAGCAGAGGGCCTACGTGGAGTGGGTGGAGGTGGTCGAGATGGTCTGGGAGGTCTAGAAGGCTTACAGCCTCCATTTGCAATTAATGGAGAATCACTGCCATTTGCCATCTTGCTTTCACTGGACCCAGCAGCTTCAAAGCTTTCAGGGCCATTTGTCCTGTGATGGGATACAAAAGCATAACATTATTGTGGAAACTTGGCAACAAAATCAGGTGTCAAGATGCTGTTTTTAAGAGAAGAGATTCCTAAATTGAAAAATGGCCATGAAGTTGCAAGCCACTTCAAAAAAATTGTACAAATAGAATACTATATTTAGACCTGAATGGTTAGTTAGGCAATACACAATCACAATTTAAGTGTCTTGAGTTGCCTGGACTTTGAATGAAAAGCAACTCATCATTATATTCTAATTATTATGTCCATTGCACTGCGTTCAGTTAAGTCCAAAAGAATATTATAACACTTGGTTATAAGTGTTATAAGACAGCCTTGGTCGGCCTGATAGATGACCTTTACTGGGGAATTGACAGAGGGAGTGTGACTCTGCTGGTTCTTCTGGATCTCCCGGCAGCATTCGATACCATCGACCATGGCATCCTTCTGGGTCGCCTGGGGGAGTTGGGGATAGGGGGCACTGCTTTGCAGTGGTTCTGCTCCTATCTCTCGGGTAGATTCCAGATGCTGGAGCTTGGTGTCAGTTGCTCTTCAAAATGTTATATGGAGCTGTTATATGGAGTCCCTCAGGGCTCTATTCTGTCACCAATGCTTTTTAATATCTACATGAAACTGCTGGGTGAGGTCATCAGGAGGTTTGGTGCTGGGTGTTATCAGTATGCTGATGACACCCAAATCTACTTCTCCTTTTCATCTTCAGGAAATGGTACTCATTCTCTAAATGCCTGCCTACAGGCAGTAATGGGCTGGACAAGGGATAACAAATTGAAGCTGAATCCAAGCAAGACAGAGGTGCTCATTGTAGGGGCTCAGAATCTGAGGAATGAGTTAGATCTTCCTGTGCTGGATGGGGTTACACTCCCCCAGAAGGAGCAGGTGCGCAGCTTGGGAGTACTCCTGGAAACAGGCCTCACCCTGGTATCTCAGGTGGCAGCCATGGCCAGGAGTGCTTTCTATCAGCTTCGGCTGATTCAACAGCTGCGCCCATTCCTTGAAGAGGATGACCTCAGAACAGTGGTGCATTAGCTGGTAACCTCCAGGCTTGACTATTGCAATGCGCTCTATGTGGGGCTGCCTTTGTACATAGTCCGGAAACTTCAGTTAGTTCAGAATGCGGCAGCCAGATTTGTCTCTCGGGCAACCTGGAGAGACCATATGATGCCTGTTTTGAAACAGTTACACTGGCTGCCGATATGTTTCTGGGCAAAATACAAAGTGCTGGTTATTACCTTTAAAGCCCTGAACGGCTTGGGTCTGAGATACCTTAGAGAGTGCCTTCTTTTACATGATCCCCACTGCACATTAAGGTCATCTGAGGAGGTCTGTCTCCAGTTACCACCGGTTCACTTGGTAGCGACTCAGAGGCGGGCCTTCTCTGTAGCTGCTCCCAGGCTGTGGAATGCACTCCCAGCAGAAATTCGTAATCTTAATTCCTTACTGACCTTCAAGAGAGCCCTTTAAACCCATCTGTTTGGCCTGGCCTTTCAGGGTTTTTAATTAGTTTTAATTGTTTTAATGTTAACCTGGTTTTCAGGGTTTTAATTGTTCTGATAGTTTAATTGTTTTTTAAGATGTTTTTAAATTGGTGTTCATATTTGTATTTCTGTTTTAATTGTTTTAATGATTTCTGTTTTAATTGTAAACCGCCCTGAGCCATTTCAGAAGGGTGGTATAAAAACCAAGCAAACAAACAAATAATAAACAGAGGCCCCGACAGAGTCTGAAATGGGAATCGGGCCCCATGCCCTGGTTGCTATCCTGTCCTGAAATGGAAGAAGTGCCCATTGAAGGGTTTCAGAGTGGAATCTTGCCCAAGGTACTAGATCGTAGCATGTGAACATGCTCCCCAGTAGATGGACCAGGAAGGCCAAATCCAGAGTGAACCGGCTCTGCTCCCTTAGGGATGCCTGAACTAAAGATGGATGCCGGACAGATGGGAGGCTTACCACCCCCTGAAGAGTATCTATAGATGCTCCTAAATGAATCAGCTGACATAAGGGGGATAAAGAACTCTTGTCGAAGTTCACCACAAAACCAAATGCCTGCAATGCCCTTATGAACGGCTCCATGTCCACTTGACCCTGGGAGAAAGAAGATGATCTTAGGAGATCGTCTAACTAAAGATACAAATGGATGCCCCTGGTCCTCAAATGTGCCACCGGTGCCACCATTATCTTGATAAACAGCTGTGGCGTGGGTGACAGACCTAAGGGCAGAGCTCTGTACTGAACATGGTTCATAACAGAACCTCAGGAATTTTCTGCAATCGGGGTGGATAGGCAAATGAAGATATGCCTCTGTTAGATCCTGGATAACAAGTGGTTTCCCTTCTGACGAGTCCCTAGGATGGACCACAGAGTCTCCATGCGGAACCTGCGTTTCCGTATGAAGTGGTTCAGATATTTCAGATCCAAAATTGCACTCCAGCTGCTGTTCTTTTTGGGCACCAGGAAGAAAACTGAATAGATGCCTAAGCATCTCTGTGTCAGAGGTACCTCTTCTATGGCCTGGATGTCCAGCAGATAGCAATAGCAATAGCACTTACATTTATATACCGCTCTATAGCTGGAAGCTCTCTAAGCAGTTTACAATGATTTAGCATATTGCCCCCCAACATTCTGGGTACTCATTTTACCGACCTCGGAAGGATGGAAGGCTGAGTCAACCTTGAGCCCCTTGGTCAGGATCGAACTTGCAACCTTCTGGTTACAGGGCGGCAGTTTTACCACTGCGCCACCAGGGGCTCCAGATGCTGGATGACCTCCATCACAGACTGTGCTTGGGTGCTTTGCAAGACCTTGGTGAGGGAAGGAATTTGTTGAAGGGTAGGAGGGTTAACTCCAGGTGATAACCGTCCCTGATGGACTCCAGAACCCAATCGGTCTGACATCATCTGCACCCACACACTTGCACATTTTTGCAGTCAGCCCCCGACCAGAGGAGGAACAGAATAATTGGGACTGCTGGGGACACATAAAGTCCTTGGTATTCTGCTGACTCTTGGATTGGGTATTATCCCTGGCTGGGTCCAGTGGAAACGATCTTGTCTAGGTTGCCCTCTGGCACAAAAGGAATGGGAATTATGAAAGCAATTGTTTGTTTGATGAAAAAAATTTCAGGGCCTGACTCCCTGGTAGACATGCTCCCTTCGTCTCAAAACATTTTTGTTTAGTTAAGCCGGTTGCTCTATGGGCTAGGGAGTTCAAAGAAAACCTTCCCCGAGCAATGTTCCAGATATTTTTCATTGGTTTAATCGGCCTTTGGGCCAGAAATAGAAGAGTAGCAAGGCTACCCTGCCTTCTTGGAGCAGAACAGGGCAGAACTGGGCTCTCAGGAGAAGCTCCTCCCACTCGCAAGGGTGGGGCTACCCAGGCTTCATGTTTTGATTTAACCCAGTCTAGGAGCGAGTGATGAGGAGCAACCCGCTGTCGGAGAGGAGAGCTCGTCTTGTGGTAGCATGCATAACTTGTCCCCTTAGCTAAGCAGGGTCTGCCCTGGTTGCATTTGAAAGGGAGACTAGAAGTGTGAGCACTGTAAAATATTCCCCTCAGGGGATGGAGCCATTCTGGGAAGAGCATCTAGGCTCAAAGTTCCCTCCCTGGCTTCTCCAAGACAGGGCTGAGAGAGATTCCTGCCTGCAACCTTGGAGAAGCCGCTGCCAGTCTGTGAAGACAATACTGAGCTAGATAGACCAATGGTCTGACTCAGTATATGGCAGCTTCCTATGTTCCTATGCACTCCTTATCCTCTGCTGGAGAATTCAATACTTGCTTTAGTCCAGCCTGAAAGGCACACTGCTTATGGCTAGAACTATAAGACTAGAACTCTGTGATAAATCATCTACTGCAATCATAAGTAATTAAGCCTAACTGAAATAATAGATATGGGATGTCTAAATTATTATGCTAAGTATACACTACAGTTAAATATAAATAAATCTTTGTTTCCTCATCAGATGTTTAGGTTATGAAACATATTCCTGTCTTTCACTAATGCTATCAGAATGTGCCCTTTGCATACTTGTTCTCTTTAGATCCTTATTTATTAGGTTTATCCTCTACTATGCTACTCGAACCCATATGCATATATCCCATGCCTCCTACTTGGTCAACTTTGTGCATCTCTCTCCTACAAAAGCTCAAGAACCATTCCAAAATGTCTTGCATGAGACAGAATACACAGAGGCACACAAAAGGGCTGGGCAACCTCTGCTGCCCTACAATACAGAATATGGATTAAAGCACTAATCTATCTACACCAGATTAGCCATGCCACACAGATCTTACTGAGAACAAAAGTCTTAGTATTCTAAAGAAGTTATATGCCTGCACTCCTTTTTCCTATGATGTGTCTCAAGGCATACTAGAATAAATCAGTCATGCAATTTGTTCTCCTTCCCAGGTGATGTCCCTTATTAGGGCTTCACTTCTGAATTATCCAGAGAACTCTCTCATTAAAGAGGTATGGATAGATTTCACAAGTATAAGCAACGATGGTAAACAAGGGTAGAATAAAGCCATGAAGTGTTGTAGCATTATACAATATTCTTCCTCATTAAGGTCAACATACTCAATATTGTTATAAACACATATTTATGTAATTTTAGGTTGAGATAATCACATCTGGAAAGTCCAACAGTTCCGAAGGGCAGAAACAAGGAGTGTGGCAGGAGAAAGATGGTGGGTTTTAATTTTACTCAATAGGGATATGAACGTGGGTGTGATTGATGAAGCTCATCGGAAAGCTCTAGGCAAATCTCCCTCTCTCTTTCTCCCTGCCCTAATCTACCTTTTCAAGGTATTGTGAGAGATAAGAATTATAAATCCCTTTGTACACACAAAGGGAAACAGTGTTCTGACAATCAGCCAGTTAGAACACTAGACAATTCACAGGTGATAAAGTGCTTTAGTAGATTGCTGTTCAGGGTCCTATTAACCATACATGTATACAGGAGAACCTCGATATTCACAGGGGTTAGGGTGTGCCTACCACACTTAGCTGCCCCCCTGAATCATACTGTGCCCGCCCCTGAATGCCCCCAAATCAGCAGAAAATTGCCAGTTTTTTCCCTTTTCAAAGAAAGGAGCCATTCTGAGGCTCCGAAACACAAAATGACAGCCAGAAGTGACCTCTGCAGTCATTTCCGGCCACCCCTGATCTACTGATATGTGATGTCAATGTGCCCCCCCACTCCGCCTTTTCCTCCATGTATGCCAAGGTCGGGTTTCTATTATCCAACTGCGTATACGTGAATCTGTGGATATCGAGGTTCAACTGTCCTCAGCTTTATTTATTGTAAGTGATGGTCTAAATAGAAATAGTGGCTGACAGCCAGACTAATGCTGCATGTAACGAATGCTGACATGCATAATTGGGGAGGGGCAATTTTTGCCTGTGCTCTTCCTCCTGCTGAATCCTATGTCCCTCCAATATATCCCAGAGGGGCCCCCACAGCCTTGGCAAAATATTTTTTAGGAGGTACAGAAGGCTACAGAGAGGACGAGAGATTAGGAAAAAATGGTTCTCAAACGTTGCTTGCATGACTCACCACTTGGCATATGCAATATTAATCTGGATGCCAGCCTTTCTTTAAAAAAACACAACAACTTTAACTTAGTAAATCCAGTTTTATTTTTCTCCCTAAAAATATTATTTCGCTTCATATATTGGCTGACATCCAAGCTAACCTTCTATCAATGTGCCAGGGTTTTCCATTGCATGAGGGCATGGGTGCGATTTTTGGTGAATCACTGTCCCCTTCTTTCTGCAGCTGCCTCTGCTTCCTGAAACCATGTCCCTGAAATCATGTGTTCCCAGTTTTGAGAAGCAAACGTGGCTGAAAGGGGGCGGGGATAGCAAAAAACTACTCCCATCCCCTCATGGAAAACCCTTGCGCATCAATGCAAGATTAGTCTGCATGTTAGCCATATAGAACAACTGCTTCTGTTCAACCTCAGCACAGCATCCAGTGGCTGTTGCTGGCAGCTACTTTGTGTTTCTCTGTAGACTGTAAGCCCTTTCAGGACAAGGGATCATCTTGTCCTTACTTATTTTCTATGCAAACCATTTTGAGAACTTGTGTTAGAAAAGTGGTATTTATTTGTTGTCATAGCCACTGAATTAACAGAACTACTAAGGATATATTCCTGTATTTTCGGGAGTTTTACTCCCATAACTAGGTAGTTTCCAATACAATTAATTATCCTCAAAAATCAACACCCCCCGTGGCATCCACTAACTGCAACTTCTAAACATTCATAACTCAAATGCAGAATAAGTAAAACCATCTTACCGTGTTTCACTTCTCGTTTTAGAGCCACCACTCTGTGTGGGACCTTTAAGATTAAAAAAGGAAACAAAAACTTGTTTAATATTTATGTGGCCTTCTAAAGAGACAAACTATAAAAGCAGCCATTTGCTTCTAATGACTTCCTTTAAAAAAAATTTTTTGTATGCTAAAAGGCATGTTCTCCATGTTTTAACTAGTGCAAGAGACATTAATAACTTAGACTTCCCACAACAGCTCCTGCTCACTCAAACACATAGTACATACGGAGTTTTTAAAAAGTTCTAGGTTTCAATTCTCTTGGCAGAGATCAAGTTTTAAAAAATATATATAGCAAAATGCTTTGCATTTCAACAGAAGACTTGTCAGAAATTTAAGTAATGCGATTTAAGTAAGCAGGATATCAGTTTTAAAAGGTAAAAAAGGAGGTTAATATTTTAACTGCAGTGTTGTTTTTAGTCTGTATCTTTTGAAAATCCAGCCCCAACACCTCAGAAACCTATCAAATTTATTGAATTAGATGCTGCATAATGTGGCAGTGGCCACAAGCTTAGATAGCTTCAAAAACAGATTAGACAAGTTCACAGAGCAGAGTTCTTCGATGCAAGGCCTGACAGCCAGCAGTGGCTCTCAGTGACCCTATATGCAGCTCCCTGAATGCAGCTTCATTAGGTTTCTGAGAAGTTTCAGCTGAATCTGAATACTCCACTCAGTCCTCCTGACACTTCAGAGAAGCAACTGTTCCTAATGTGCAGTGCTTAACACAAGTTGGGATCCTTTAAGGGCAACTGAGCCCCAGGACAATACTGGATAGTGCACATGAAGCTGAGAAGGACTACAGTTCCCAGAGCTCCAATGAGCACCTTCCAAGATGGCACTGGGACTTCACAGGGCTCTGTTTCTTTAAAAGGAGTCCCCTTGGCACCAGGAAAAGTAGCATACTGTGTGGAAGTCAATGTGGTGGGAAATGGCTCTCACACTGAAGACCGTTTGCCAAAGGGGTTCCCCCTTTAAAAAGTGACCATTACCATTATAGGGGATAATTCTACTAATGGCTACATTATAATAACATTATGGAATCTCCAGTTTCAGGGTCAATATACAACTGAATATGGGGGGTGGGGAGGGACAACAGTAGTGAAAGATAATTATTGCCTTCATGCCCTACTTGTCAGCTTCCAATAGGCTTCTGACTGGACATTGTGGGAAATAGGATCCTGGATTACTTTTGGTATGATGTTCTTATCTAGTTTTTATAGCAAGGAAATGAAGCTGGCCCACATGTTCCACAGCATTAGGAGGGCGGAGCAAGAGCTGAGTCCTCACAGTGAGGGCTCCTCTGAGCTCAGCCAAAGGCTTGTTGTGCAGCTGAATGGGCAGAGGGGGAGTGATTTCTGCCAATCTTCTCTCCCTCCAAAAGTGCTATTTGGCTCCCAGAAATGTGCCCCTGAGGAAGTCAAATAGCACTTTTGGAGAAAGGGGAGATCAGCAAAACCTACTCCCCATCTCCTTCTGTGCATTCAGCTGCATGACAAGCCGCACCTTATTTGGCAGGAGTACTCAGAGCAGGGCTCCTCCTGAAAAAGATTCAAAGTCCTGGGTATGGACATATGGGGCAAGGTGCTCTCTCAGGTAACCTGATTCCAAGCCATTTAAGGCTTGAAAGATTAAAACCAGCACTTTAAATTGGTCTCAGAAACAGACTGGGAGCCATTTCCATGGAAAAGGCCATATCACAAACATGCAAAGACAAAAGAAATGCACACAAAAGCAAAATATCTTTGTTTTCCTTCCACCTCCTGTCAGTTTATGGAGATGCACAAGTCACACTAAAACAAACAGGAGCAGATGTAGGACACAAGTATTCTGTGCAACTCCTGTTCATTCCAATGAAGATTCTACAGGAAGTCTTCCTGGTGCATTGTGCCTTATGAAAACAGATCTATCTCCCCTTCTGCTCTCCTTAATCCCAACCTGAAATCTGCTGCCTGAGGCAGCGGCCTTTATCTCATGGCTAGGTCATCACAAGATTCGTCAAAAGATGGCCACATCCAACTTAATTTCCTTCTATGAAAAATAATAGTCTTTTGATAATATGGAGAGCAGTGGAGAGGATATACCTAAACCTTAGTAAGGCTTGCAACACTGCTTCACTAATCTTGCTCCTAGAAAAAAATTAAAAATAGGTAACAGTGTAGACTAGCAGTATAGCTTCATGCATAACTTCCTGCACACAAAGCAGCTGTAAATAGTTTAGCATGTGCCTAGCATACTTTTAGCAAATAGTGATCCAACAGGTGCTCTCTCAAGCCTGGTGTTTACTAACATAATCCAAAGGCAGGATCCAATCTAAATCAGTCATGACTAAGTCCCCCTGAAATTAATGGGAGTTAAGTTACTCATGACTAACTTGCAAGGATGTGCACAAACCTGTTCGGAGACCCCTTTACAGACCCCTGAACAGGTTCGAACACCCGGCAGTTCAGCCTGTTCAAAGGCAGGGGGGATAACTTTAAGGGTGGGGGAGAGTGCACTTATCCCCCTGCCCCATTTCCCCTGCTGGCGCGCCCTGTAAAAGCGGTCCAGCAGGGCAGCAGAGTACCTCCCTGCCGCCCAGTCCTCTCCTCAGACCAGAAGTGACCCACATGCCTGCGGGTTACTTCCGGTCACTTCCAGTCCAAGAAGTGGATGGGGTGGCAGGGAGGTACACTGCTGCCTCTTCAGACCAGTTTTACAGAGAATGCCAGTGGGGGAAACGTGGCGGGGGTGGTGGTTAGGTTCACCCTCTCCCACTCTTAAAGTTTACCCCCCCCCCTTTAAAACGGCCCCCACCGGTTCCATGCACATCCCTACTAACTTGTCCCACAACTAACTTAGCCTGTGTCCTGCCCAAAGACTCAGGTAAGGATAAGAAATAGAATTATAGAGCAGTGCAGACTGAATTGGAAAATAATGTCACCATTTCAGAAGACAAGATCATAACTCAAAGCGATGGAGAAAGTTTTTTAAAGGCAGCAAGAAATGTATGCAGTGTAGAATAAAAGTAAGGCCCTTTACTAGGGTAAAAACAGCCAAAGATGCAATTAATATCATGGAAATGTGGCAACATGAGGGGGGGGGGAGCCCTACCGCCACAACTGACAAGCTGAATTTTAATCAGAAACACACTGCGATTGCAAAGAAAGAAATCATTTCACTAGTTTGCATTAAGAAAATGACACAGGAGGTATTTGGCCCACTCTGGTATATTCAGGAGGCCCTCTATTATTATCAGATATCACACCCGCAGTTTCAGCTATTCACGGTTCAGCAATATATACCCAGTTTCAATTATCGTGGCCGTGAATTCTGGCCATTAGCAGTTTCTGTGCACACATTTCAGACTTCTGGAGGCAGTGTGGAACCATGTTAGGATTAAAACCAAAAAAAATTGTTTTAATTTGGATAATTTTGTGTGTGTGGAGAGATCCATTACCGGAGGAGCTGGAGAGACCAAGGTACAGTACTGTATTCCTCTCCTTCATATGCACCCCCCTTTGTAATTTTTAGCACATTTTCATGTACTAAGGAACCTAATCCCATCATTTCCATAGGCACAAGGTTTCAATTATTGCAGTTTAGGCATTTGTGCCAATAGTGCAGAATGTAACCCCTGTGATAATCAAGGGCCTCCTGTACTGGAGATAAATTTTCAACAACATATCTTAAGTTCAGGTCACTACAAATTAAGAAAAAAATTATGTTAGAAAGGTTGGGTAACTTCTAGACTTTTAGTGCACTGGGGCTCTATCAACAGACACTCCTTCCATGAGCAGAAGGAGACTTATGCTTGTGCAGTGACCTCTTCGACAAACACAATTCTCTTTTTGTTTATAGAAAAAGCTTCTGCCAGTGGAGTGTTGCTCTGCGAAAAGGTCCAGAAGCTGTTCAGTCTAAACAACAAGAGGAATTACAGGTTTGAGGAACATGCGGGCCAGTTCCTACAAGGTTGGGAGGGGTGGTTGGTACTCTAAAACAAACAACAAAATGCACAAACACCACATCAAATATGAACTACACGCACGAGTATTATCATCCTCACTAAAAATCAACAACAAACAGTCCCCCACTCCGCTACCCCCACCCCCAAGTTTATGAAGGAAGTATGATACAGACAGGTCCAATTCACACTTGGGTGCACTTGTGTATTTTATACATAGGCATTCACACCAGCATTCAACAAGTCTCATCAGAATCAGCTCTCCGCTGATTTGATAAATTTTCAAATACAAGAAAGGTATTTTGTGGAATACAGGTCATTTTTCCTCATGGACAAGTCAAAACAATGAGCTTAAACTGCAATCAAAGATTAGTGTTGGACATTTAAAACAGCTTTCTATTGGGCAAATATGGTGGAGTATTGGAGAATGTTCCCTAAAGTTATGTCTCCTTGCAAAGAGCCCTACAAAGCAGGTTAGGCAAACATTAGATTGGATCAAATTAGGTGGATTTAAACCACATCATTAGAAGATTGAATGCATGGCCTTTTGAAGTCACCCCTGTGATATATCCAAAGGTAATAATCACTGGAGATGAGGACTCCTTCGTTTTTGGTAACCTGAGAAGGGATTGATTTTAGGAATCACAAGTTTTCTTCACTCCTATTTTTAAAAGTAAAGCAGCCTTATGAATGTCCACTAAAATTACTAGCCTACAAAAAATTTTGTTAGCCTTGCCTACGTACATACATATGGGGAGGGGAAGAAAGCAACTTGAGTTTACAAAAGGTTCCTTTTCTATTCATCTAGAAGAGACGTTAATGCCACAGGCAACGAGCTATTCACAAGCCTAATGTAGGCCAAGGTCCACAAATAAAGGAAATTAACTCAACACTATATTTTCAGTCTCTGTGCTCCTCACAGCACCGATCAGTTTCAACCTTAAATGCCTATGAGACAGAAGAAGACAGAAGCTTAATAGGAACAACCATTTATATAACATAGCCATCATTTGTGCACACAGTAGGTAGTTACTACTCACTTCTTATATTTGGGTCATCGCCATTAGTTAGAAGCTCGGGATCTACTTGCATACCATCTAAACAGACAGACAACTCTCCAATCCCATCCGTTGATTCTTTATCACCAACAAGCACCATGTTCATAATCACTTCTTCAACTATTGAAAATACAGAGGGTGGGGAAACACACTGTTCTTAAGTGCTTAGTAATTACTTTAAAAAAATTGAAGTGAGCAAATTATAATTAGGCACAATGAACTGGAAAAGACACAATCTTTACAGGAAAGGTTTTTAAAATAAAAATACAGCTCAATTTCACTGGTAGTAGTTAATACAATTCAGTGATGTTTGCACATGCCAAGCCTCACTCTTATTAAAAAGACACAATCCCTCTATTGAAAAATATAATTTTGAAGATTTAGCTCTCAGATGATCTATGCAACAAAGATCATATTAGTTTTCAAAAAATGCACTGAAAAGATCAGAATATTGAGCTGGAAGACTACATTCGCTCATGCGTTATGGTCTGGACACAGTCACACATTAAGGATAGGTATAACCAAGATTTCAAGCAATGAAGAAATACTGTACAATATAGGCAACTCTCGGCATTCGTGGCCCTGGCATCGGTGGTTTCGCCTATCTGTGGTCAGGTTTTCCTGTATACTGAATCCCTCTCTCTCATTTGTATAATCCAGAGTGCTTCACAGTTCTTATTTAATCTTTATAACCATCCCAGGCTGTGCCATTTCTTTCCCTGAAGCATGTTCATGTGTATTTTCAACAACTGAAAGAGCTTTCTTCAACTGTACTTTCTTATAGCAAGAATATACCAATCAGATGTTCTTATAGTGAGTCTGAATGCACAGATAGATACTGGCTGCTATTCAGACTAAATTACTCATGAGTACGCCAACTATTATTTCAACGAGGCTGCTCATAAGAAATTAAGTCTAGATGTCAGTCTCTGGGCTTACCCCATGGCTGTGGAACCCTCTCTCTCAGGAAGCCCAAAATCAGAGTCTAAACACCTTCCAGAAGTACTGTAAATTATTGGTGTTTGGGCTGTCATTCAGTCGTCATCATTGAACAGGCACGAGATCATTTTTTATTTCTGCATAGTTATTTTTAACTTAAAATAGGGCTTCCATTCAATCTGTTTGGATAAGTCAACAGCATTACAATTTTTTGCTAAATTCCTTGCAAACCCTTTCCTCATGATTGCCATGTGAATTAAGTCTCAAGATAGATTACAAATGCCACTGAAGAATATGTAACTTTTAAAAAACTTTAAATATTAAGAAAAGCACCACAGAAAAAATCATCAGACTTACCGTGAAGGGTTCTTTCTCCTCTAAAGTAGGAGGTCAAGGCTCACAAAGGGTTAACTTCTACTCCTTGCTCTTGATAGACAGGAAATCTCAGGTGTTTTTCAGGTAGCTGAAGTCCATCCCCTTCTCCAAGCATGCTCAAGTGCGATTCCTCAGTCACATTTCGTGATTTGGCTGCAGAACTCCACAGTGTTGTGTAAACTAGAAATTAGCATGCAAAGGGTGTAGGATAGATGACAGAGGCCCTGAGATATTAGTCAAGGTAGAAACGGAGATTGTTCCCAGTTAGCACTGGAATAACTAGTCCCGAAGGTTGGCACAGAGAGACATGGCCTGACATGACACTAGTCCCGATCCACGGGTGGGCCGCGTGACCTCCTACTTCAGAGGAGAAAGAAACCTTCATGATAAGTCCAATGTTTCTTTCTCCCTCGAAGTAGGTGGTCACAGCTCACAAAGGGACCTACCGGAGCAGTTACCAGTTACCAGGGTGGGCGGGGAGTGGATCAGTTCTGTACCACTTGCAGGAGCACCATCTGCCTGAAGGCCGCCTGCTCTGAGATAAATGCGTCTATTTTGTAATGCTTGAGAAAGGGGAGAAATGGAAGACCACGTGGCCGTGCGGCACATTTCCCCTAGCGGCACCTGTGCTGTGAAAGCTGCCGAGGTGGCTGCACTGCAGGTAGAGTGTGCTGTGATGCCCCTTGGGACTTTGGAGTGACAGGGCTTGGTAGGCTGTGGTGATACATGACCTCAGACAATGAGCTAGGGTCACCTTAGAAGCCTTAGTGCCCAGTGAAGTTGCGTGGAAGGACACAAAGAGGGCCTTGGACTGCCTTAGGTCTTGTAGGTGCGTAGGTGTAGGGTGTAGGTGCGTAGGGTCCTGCGTACATCCAGGGAATGCCAACTGCGTTCTAGTGGATGTTTGGGCCTGGGACAAAAGGAAGGTAAAATTAAAGCCTGTGACCAATGAAAGACAGAGTTTATTTTGGGAACAAAGGTAGGATCAGTTTTAAGAACCACCGTGTCAGGCTGGAAGATGCAGAGCCCCTTTCGAACTGAGAGTGCCCCCAATTCCGACACCCTGCGTGCTGCAGTGATTGCCACTAGAAAGAGGACCTTGTAGGATACATACTTTAGTCGGATCGATGAGATTGGCCTTATTTCTAGATTATACGAGATTTTAATAATTCAATCATCTGATCCATTAATTGGCCTTAAGTTGGCCTGGGAAGATGACCTACAAACTATTAGCAACTCACAATGGAATGGAATACTGAAATGGAAGCCGGTGTTTTCTAACTCTTCCTGAATTAGAGAGAATTTTGTTAAGCTCTTTCACAGGTGGTATTTGACCCCTTCTAGATTATCCCACATCAATAAGAGTTTGTCCCCGTTATGTCGTAATGGCTGTGGTAATAGGGGTACATACTTCCATTTATGCTGGTCTTGTCCCAGTATTTTCTGCTTTTGGACAGAGCTATTTTTAGAAATGGGTTAAATTACATGACAGATGTTAGATATGAGACCAGAGTTGGCTCTATTAAATGTATTTTCGGGAGTTAATTGGGCATCATCATCTAAGGATCTTACAGTTTTTATGTTAACTGTGGCTAGATTATCCATTGCACTACATTGGAAGCATAAAACTATGTCTTTGACATCTTGGTACCAGTCTATGTGGCACATTGCCATATCTGAAAAACTGACTCATATTATTAGTCTTCGAACAGATCAAACTAATTCTAATGATTTTTTTATGATATGGTCAGATTTTATTCTGTTCCAAAATCAAGATATTTTTAGTCATTCTCCTCCATCTAATTATTTTCATATCCAGAAGAACGGTTAATGGATCTCTTTATGTATCAGTCTTACTATTTATGTTTATGTATTGTCTTATCAATTTATTTATCAATTTAAATATAAATAAATTGATAAATTGATAAAGATGAAATTGGTTCAAAGGGAGCTTGTGTGAGGGCATTCAGGACTTCACTGAGGTTCCAAGAAGGAAACCGATGAATTGGCGGAGAAGCGATATTGGTAGCTCCTCACAAGAAACGAGAGAGATGGGGTGGAGTGAGGTACTCCTGGCCCTCCTCAGCTTCAGGACCGAAGCTAAGGCAGAGGCCTGTCATTTCAGAGTATTGGGTCTCAGACCCTGGTCCAGGTCCACCTATAGGAAGGCCAGTACCTGGGGAACTTTGGCCGAGAATGGCTCAATGTTTTTACGCCTTGCCCATCTGAGGAAGGCGGCCCAAGTCGTCTGGTAAATCCTATTGGTGCTTTGGAGCCTAGTGGCCAGGATCGTGTCTTGCACTGTCCTGGAGTAGTCCTTTATTGCTAACTGGGTACACTCAAACTCCAGGTGTGTAGTTTGAGCCATGCTGGGTCTGGCTGAAGCAACAGCCCTTGGGTCAGAAGGTCCAGCCATTGAGGTAGAGGCATTGGGGTCACAATAGAGAGGAGTACCAGGCTGGTGAACCAAGGGCGCCTTGGCAAGAACGGGGCCACTAGAATGACCTGTGCCCTTCTCTGTTGGAGTCCTGCCACCAGCCTTGGAATGAGGCCTACCAGGGGGAAGGCATACAGGAGACACGGCAGCCAAGGAGAGTTGAGTGCGTCTGTGCCCTCAGCGAGGTGGTGGTGGAACCTCGTGAAGAAGCGCGGAAGTTTGTTGTTTGTCAGGGACACAAACAGATCCACCTGGGGAACCCCCAGGCAGTGCTGTATCTGATTGAAAACCTTGGGACGGAGAGCCCACTCCGACCGGTCCACTGTCTGGCAACTGAGCCAGTCTGCCTGGACATTGGATATGCCGCTCAGGCGTTCTGCCCTGATCGAAGCCAGATGGCCTTCTGCCCACTGAAAAAGAGCATTGGTCACCTTCATCAGGAATCTGAATTTGATTCCCTCTTGTTGATTCACATGGGACCTGGCTGCCATGTTGTCGTTTCTTACCAACATATGTCTTCCCTGAAGGCGGACTGAGAAGCAGGCTAGAGCCAGCCTGATGGCTCTTAGTTCCAGCCAACTGATGCTATGTAGGGCTTCCTCCGGGGACCAGAGGCCCTGCATCGTTTGCTCCATGCAATGTGCCCCCAGCCAGTCAGGCTAGCATCTGTCATGACATTGACCCTGTCAGGTTCCCTCAGGGGGTTTCTTCTTGTCACCGCTGGGGAAAGCCACCAGAGGAAGGACTGCCGCACTTGTGGCAGCAGAGAAACCTGCTGCCTGATGCGATTTGTGATTTCGTTCTGGAATGGTAGCAATGCACATGCCACCTTGCCCACGGCAGGCATTCTATGCATGCGATCATGGACCCCAGAAGCTGAGCCAGTGTCATGACCTCTACCCATGACCAATGTAGGAGTGGTTGGAGCTGGCTGCGGATCTTTTCCCGTCCTGTCCTGGCGGAGGGAAATGGATGCTGCTCTGGTGTCGAACCAGGCCCCCAGGCGCAGTAATGCATTGGATGGCTGGAGCTGGCCCTTGGTCTTGTTCACCAGAAAACTGTGTGCCTGGAGCAGCCGGTGGGTTCTCAGGACATCCTCCTCCACCTGCTGTAGGGGTGGTTCAAAGAGGTTGCCCCCTTTGAAGGGAGTGGATGCCAAACTGGCTTTGGACTTAGCATCCACCTGCCAGTTCTTCAGCCATAGTGATCTGCACAGGACTACATTAGTTGCCACAGCCCTCGAAGATGCTTGGATGGAGTCCAGACTTGCATCCACCATGAAGGCAGCAGCCTTTGCCAGCTTATTTAGGCCTTGCCTGAGTACAGTCTGTCTGGGCTCTATCTTGATAAGGAGGTCCTTGACCCACAAAACCAGAGCCCGGGCCATGATGGATGTGGAGGCCGAGGCCTGAATGGATGTGGCCAACGCCTCATGGGCCTTGCGCAGGAGAGCATCCGCTTTCCTGTCCTCTGAACCTTTGGGTTGTTCGTCCCCCTCATTCGTGATTGCCCCAGAGACCAGGGCCACCACAGATGTGTCCACTTTTAGTACCGCAATCTCCACTATAGCCTCCTTGGGCAGAATACAGAACCTCTTAGGAAAGGAGCCTGCATGTTTAGTGGAGAGGAGAGGTGGTCTTGTGGTAGCAAGCATGACTTGTCCCCTTAGCTAAGCAGGGTCTGCCCTGGTTGCATATGAATGGGAGACTTGATGTGTGAGCACTGCAAGATATTCCCCTCAGGGGATGAAGCCGCTCTGGGAAGAGCAGAAAGTTCCAAGTTCGCTCCCTGGTTTCTCCAAGATAGGGCTGAGAGAGATTCCTGCCTGCAACCTTGGAGAAGCCACTGCCAGTCTGTGAAGACAATACTGAGCTAGATAGACCAATGGTCTGACTCAGTATATGGCAGCTTCCTATGTTCCTATGAAATGGGATTATCCGATTCGGCCCGCATAGTGTTGCAGAAGAGGGGTGGGAATGATACCACAGGTTGACGTTGCCTAGTGGTAAGGAAAACGTCTTGTGAGAGTTGCCCTGAGGTCTCTTGTGTATCAGACAGAGAGGCTGCTGCCTTAATGACTCTCATGGCCTTAGCTAGCATTACCTCATAGGCATCCTGGGAGAAGAGCCTCAGGATAGGGCTCGGGTTCTGGGGTGCCTCTTCTTCGGAGAGTTCCTCATCCTCCTTATAAGATGCCTCATCAGCACTGTGCTTCCCAGGGTTAGATCCTGATTCTGGAGCGCCCCCAACAGTGGGGCTACCTGCCAGTCTTTCATTGACTGGCGCGGACACCAGCACCTCCCTCCTACTACTGGCACTGGCGTGGGTGGCCCCTTGCGCATCTGTGTCAGCTGATGAGTGGTGACATCTCACCCTGGCGTGGGGCCTGTGGAGGGCTGCCCTTTCAGGGCTGCTATTGGAGGAAGTGTGGTCTGGGGTGCAGAACCCTGAAGGACCCCTGTAAACTTTCTCATTTCTTGGGCCACCATCTCTTTAATAAAACGTGAGAGTCCTCTGGCACTCGCTCTCAACTCTCTGGCCATCCTGTCCTGCACCCATTGGGACATATCCTGCTGGGACATTGGGACATATCCTGTCTCCACGCACACCACTCAGCTGGTGATGATCTGGAATTGTCACCTCATGCTGATGTCCCTTGTCCAGTGACCTCTGAGGCCCATATAGCACATGGGTGCTCATCCATGATCCCAAGAGCTTCCCGTTGTTGACACAGTCTGGCTGCCCGCTCGTCTGCCACTGAACATGGTAGTGAGTCAAGGTGCTCATTAAGCTGATGCTGGTATAACTCTGCCCACCCCTGGGCCTCCTCGTGGAATCTGTTATACGCTGGGGCACACAAGGCGTGGGTGAGGGGCACAGAGGCTTCGCCCAAACGCCCATTCCCCCTGTTTGGGGAGGGGGTCGCCAAACCCAGAACGAGGCCACTTGGGTCCTCCAACGATGTTGTGGCCAAGTACAGACCTGCTAGCAGGTAACCATTGCTGCCTCCATTGCCCCAGCAGGGCAGCTCGTCCGCGTTTCCGACGCTGGACCAACTCTGGTAGGCAGAAGTGGCAGCGGCCCAAATGTGAAAGGGCAGGAACCGCAATCGCCTGTAAGGAAGGGAGAGGTGCGGCAGCCCTGCTATTCCCCGCCCCTGAGCTGTGGGGCGGCAAGGAGAGCATTCCCGCCCTCACTTCCTGGTGCTGCAGTCTGGCTGTAATGAGGAGCCGCGTGTCCGCCTACCACTGCCGCACAGCTGAGTGGCGGGGTGGTGAGAGGAGCGGCCTCGCCCTCACTTCCCAGTACAGCGGACCGGCTGACTGGCGGGGAGGCAGAGAGCGTGTCCTGTGTCCTCATCCATGCCTGCCACCGTGGCCACCACTGCTGAAGGCAGGAAAGCCGCAGCAGAGATAGGCTGCGATGCAGCCTGAGTGCTTCTGGCGATTCCAGTGACAAGAGATACACATGGGCGGGGGGGGGGAGGGGAGATCCGGAGAAAAGACCAGTTAAATCTACCCCTTCTTTTTGTGCCAGAGTGGGTGGATTCTGGGAGAGCCAGGGGGAGTGGAGCCCCGCTCCCCCCTGTCGACCCGCCAGCTACGGGTAACCCTCCATCTCCCAGCTGTCCAGCTGTTGCAGTGAATCACTACAAGCAGCCTGAATCAAAATTATCTTGATTTGTTGCAGCACAGGCAAGGTCCCTTGACTCTTTCTCCCACCCTTTTCTTTGGGGGGCTCCTTTTTCCTCTCCTGGCCACGTGGGGCAGGGGAATCATGGCGGCGCCATTTAGCTGTTTTCTTTTTGACTGCCCTCCTTTGTTCTCCCCCACCCCATGCTCTCTGATAAGGAACCTGCTAAGGTGCCCCCAGCTTGTGAGAGGTCCATGCCAGGTAGCAAAAGGGGAAAAGCTCACTGGTAAGCAAGGATGAAAGGAGATTAGAATTTGGGCTGGAGTCCAGGTGTATGTCTAATCAGGAGCGAAGACAAGAAGGAACTGAGGAATTGCACCTGAGCATGCTGGCAGAAGAGGACGGACTTCAGCTACCTGAAAAATACCTGAGATATCCTGTCTATTGGAGCAAGGAGTGAAAGTTAACCCTTTATGAGCCGTGACCTCCCACTTCGAGGGAGAAAATATATGTCCAAATAATGCTCACCCCCTTTCTTTTGAAATAATGCAGCGGAGAAGAGCAACACAGTTTGATGTCATATATAGTACTAAGAGCAGTATGTTTTATTGTATATAAACATAAAGAATTATTCATTTCCCCCCATGCCTAAAGGCTACCTGTTTTTGCCCAATTTGGGAGGCAAACACTGAAGATGGAAACAGAGATAAATAGCTCATGCAAAATGAGATTATATCTACTGGAGGCCCAACAGAACAGTTACACAAGCTCAGCAAACTTATGTAAATACATAATGTTGAACTGTTTTGTAAGTCAATACCTGAATTTCTGGATTCTGAAGAATGGCTAACTGACATGTCAGATAAAAAGTAATGAAAGTAGTGACCTTTTTCTGTCTCATATGACAGAAGTGAGAAAACCATGATGAAATGAAAACCTTTTGCAAGGTACACAAAGAAAAGAATGCAAAAAAGAACCCCAAGTGAAAACTCTCAATTCAAATATATTAATGGCTTAGGTCACAAGATACCATGTCTAAAGCTTCCATTAGAAAATACCAATGAATGCTGGGAGGTGTTTCATAATGGGGCAAAATCCATTTGAAAGCAATAGCTGTTCTGAAGAGATGTATTCAGTAGTTCCTAGAACTATGTTAGACATGTTTCAGCTGCTCAGCCTTCCTCAGCGGCGTTATTTAGAAAGTTCTTCAGTGCAGTTGTGTACAGACCATATATCATTCTTGTATCCCAAAATGGAGAAATCCATTCCCAGCATCTATCCATCCACCCATCCATCTAATTCTCCAAGACGGGCCATGCGTGGGGACATGGCAGAAAGGAGGCAATTGGCTGACAGAGGGGGAGAGAGTTCTGAAGCAGCAGGGAGTTTGGCGGGCGGCTGGAAAGCAGTTTTGACAGTTGGCTTGGGGGCGCCATGAAGCAGCACGGAGCTTGGAGACTGGGGGCGGCTTTGGGAGCTGGACAGTTGGCTCTGGGGGCTGCGGGCAGCAGATGGTTGGCTGTGCCGCGCCATGAAGCAGCAGGGAACTCGGAGGCTGGCAGGCGAGCAGGCAACAGGCCCTGGCAGTGGCAGAGGGAAGCAAGGACTACAAGACAGAGACAGAAAGGTGGGGGGCGGAGAGAGAGCCAGCGAGCGGGTTGTGGGGGGCGGAGAGAGAGCCAGCAAGCGGGTTGTGGGGGGCGGAGAGAGAGCCAGCGAGCGGGTTGTGGGGGGCGATGCTACAGGCTCAGTGCACGACCGCACAGATGGTCTGTGCGGGGTCAGCTAGTTTGTTGGTATTTTCTAATGGAAGCTTTAGACTTGTCTATGGAACTTGAGTAAAGTCCATTTGTGGATTTCAACTGCATGCATAAGGGGCAGAAAGAGGTTTACGGGCTTTAAGGGGGCAGAAAAAATAAATTATACATTTAATGCTATATATAGTTTGTTTTAATTAGATGTTAAAAAGGGAGGGGGTTGCATATACAGAAATGCCAACAATGCATACTTACACAATTATCAGGTAATTGTCACTACATACACTTACGCTTCATATTGTTTGCTTCTAGTGTCTCATGAATATCTAGCGTGGCAGTTCCCAGTAAGACATCAGACTTCAATGTTTGGTGACTCCATACACGAAAATTTAGTTTGCTAACCGGAGTGACAATTCTAAAAACAAAGAAAAAACAGTCTAAGCTACACTTTGCAAGTTAACGTTAATAAAATCCCAATGAACATGCACATTTCATTTATCAAGTTACAAAATGGATCCACTCATCACACCCCACAAACAGGGTTTTTGCATATCTAATACTCTGAACTATTCTATTGCAAATATTGAATTTATTCCAAAGAAAGTAATAGCTACCAAGAAGAGAACCTTGTACAAAAGAACTTTGAGGGTCGATTCACTTAAAGGTTTGAAGGGGGAATGAGTGAGTGTGTTGAGAACCTTATTTAGATTCCATGATGGGAATCTGTGTATATTGGGGGGTGGGGAGGTTGTTGGCTCCCTTTAGGAAGTGTTGAATATTAGGATGAAGAAGCGGAGAGCCTTGAGCGTTAAGTACCAGAATGGAAGCCAAGGCAGAGGTTTGTCTAGTGAGGGTGTTTGGCTGAAGGCCTTGATCAAGACCGGATTGTAAGAATGCCAGTACCTCTGGGATGTTCCCCATGGTAGGACAGAAGCCCTTCCTTCTGGCCCAACACGACAACGTAATCCAGGTGGCCTGGTAAGTTCAGTTAGTCAATGGTCTCCTAAAGGCTAGATTTGTGGTTTGAATCTTACCATCGTTACCCTGGTCAGCTAATGCCGCATTGAGTTGGAGCCAGACCAGGTTGAAGTGGAGGACTGGACCCTGGGATAGAAGATCTAGGCATCTGGGAATGAGAGATGAAGGATGGATGGATAGGGAGACCAGATAGGCAAACCATTATCACCGTGGCCAGAAGGGTGCAAGAAGAATTAGGAGGGCTCTTTCTTGACTGAGTTTTGGAATCTGGTAATAATTGTCATGGGAAGGAACACATATAGGAGGCCTTGTAGCCACCGGGCTGAGAGGGCGTCTGTGGCCTCTACTTGAGGGTGACAGAACCAGGAGAAGAATCTGTGTAGCTGCCTGTTGGCATGTGTAACAAAGAGGTCTATCACTGGATAGCCCAGTTCTACTGCCACCATGTTGAATACTGCCACCATGTTGAATTCCACTCCTCAGGGTCAACACTCTGGCAGCTGAGCCAGTCTGCTCTCTGACTGGAGATGCCACTTAGGTGTTTGGCTGTCATGGAGAAGAGATTCATTTCTGCCCAAGATGGAGTCTATCATGAGAGCTTTTGATCTTGTGCCACCTTGGTTATGTGAGATTTTGCTGTTACGTTGTCTGTCCAGATAAGAACATGACGGTGTTTGATGTGTGGAAGGAAGTGTATCAGCGCTAAGTGGATAGCTCTATGTTCCAGCAGGTTGATTGATTTCATCCGCTCCCTTGGGTGCCATTTGCCCTGTACGTAGTGATGGAGGAAGTGGGCTTCCCAGCCCACGAGACTGGCATCCATGGTTATGGTGACCCAGTAGGGGGGGACTCACCAGTAATCTCTTTGAGAGGGCTGAGGATCTCCACCAACGTAGGGAGATGTGCAATGCGAGTGGGATTGGTAGTAGTATCTGAGTGTGTGTTATGAGCTGGTCCTAGTAGGGTAGGAGAAACCATTGTAACGTGTGAGGCCAGTCGAAGCATGCTATCATGGAGCTCAGGAATCTGGCCAGTAGCATGAGTTGAGCAGAGTCGCTGCTCAGCACTGATGAAATGAGGGAGACTATAAGAACATAAGAACAGCCCTGCTGGATCAGGCCCAAGGCCCATCTAGTCCAGCAACCTGTTTCATACAGTGGCCCCCCAGATGCCGCTGTAAGCCACAAGCAGGAGTTGAGGACATGCCCTCTCTCCTGCTGTTATTCCCCTGCAACTGGTACTCAGGGGCATCCTGCCTTTGATCGTCACCCTGCACTCTGGGAAAAGAGATATTAGGCCTCTGAGTGTGTTGAAAATGGCAGAGCTTCTGAGTGGGTCGTAGGTGGCTGTTTTGTTGGTTCACTACAAACTTGTGTGACTGGAGAAGACAGAGTACTCTTGACATCTTTCTGAGCTTGAGGGAGAAATGAAGACCGGATCAAGAGGTTGTCCAGCTAGACTTCTGGTTGGACTGCCAGCATAGCTGTCTGCTTCTCTGAAAAGAGAAGACCGAGCAGGAGAAATAAGAGGGTTTTGAGGCTTCAAAACCCTCCTACGTCATCCTGGATTAAAGGATTGACTCAAGATAAATCACGACTTCTCATATGCCGGTCACTTGATACAGGGATTGGGCTGAAGAGCCCGGTTTTTGTCTTAAGTTGATCGGCAGGGATAAGGGTTCCATCTTCGCTCGTCTCCTGCTCAGGAAATCTTTATGACTGAAGCTGCCCGGCAGACAATCTCTACGGCTTGGATATAATTAATGTTTGAAGTTCAAGAAGTTCACCTCCCTAGTGATAGATGAAGACAAATTGTGGAAATTCCTCCTGCGTTTCTGGGAAAGACGCTATAAGGCTGTAAGTTCTCCTTTGGATTACAATTAAAGAAAGGAATTCTTCTTCTTTGTTTGCTAAATACTAAAACTTAAGACTTGAACTGCTGATTTAAAAAATTTTAATATTTGGAAAAGATTTTATTAGTGGCGATTATTATTCTTTAAGCTTAAAGAAGAGACGCTTTGCCATTTCTAATTTGCTATGGACTCTGCCTATCATTTCTTTTAACCAATGGAAACAATAGATGTCCCACGCCATCATGAGAAAATTCTAACTGCCAGTGATCAGATACAGAAGTTGTTTATATTCGAGAAATAGGCACAGGCTTTTACTTTCCATTTTGAGATCAAGGACAAATTTTGCTGTGCAAGTACTCTTCTTTTTTTAAACCCTTTTATGTCATTATGAAAGGTAAAGAGAAACTTCATCAGAGCCAGATACATACACAAGCCAGGAAACTTTCACTTCCAGATTCAGTCGTGGGGGAAACTAAAATACCTACAGCTATGGATCAAACGCTGTCTGAGATGAAACAAATATTGCAATCAAATGCTGCTGCCCTTCAATCAAACGCCACTGCCCTTCAACAAGTCGTTTTAGATATGACCCAGATGAAACAGAATATGAATGAAATAACAAAATTTCAAATATTGATGAGACTGTCAAGAAATTAGCACAGGATAATAAAGAATTTAAATTAAGGGTTGAAGCTTTAGAGAAGGATGTGGGATTACTGAAAGATGATAAAGAAAAGTTATTAGATCAAATGGCTTTGTTGGAATTAAGACAAAAAGAGAGATTTTTAAGGTTTAGGGGTATTCCAGAAACTCCTAACCAGAATATTAAGAAACTACTTGGAGTGGAACTTGCATCACTTTTGGGAATTACAGCTGGAGAGATGGAGGCTCAGATTGAGATAGCTTTTCGTCTAAACTCAGACTTTGCTATAAGAAATAAATTAATTAATGACTGTTTAGTACAGTTCACTACTAAATCAATAGCTTAGCAAATCATCCAGGCTCATTTTACCACAGCTTTAACAATTCAAGCTCACCAGATAAAAATTTTGAAGGAAATTCCAGCTAGAATTTTAAGAAAACGCAAGGATTACAAATTTTTGACTGATGCATTAAATGCTAATGGAATACGTTTCAGATGAGAATTACCAGAGGGACTCTCCTTTTTCTACAAGAGCAAGAAGAACAGATTCACTGAGCTCCTCAAAGCACAAGAATTTTGGCGGAAATACAAAAAAGACTTATCTTCTAAACGAAAGGGAACTGCTATGGGCTAAAAATAAGAAGGTTTCTTAAGCTATCAAGACTCTCTATGTTAACAGCAAATGAATTTGATGTTAAGCAAAGATCATTTTTTTAGAAGTGCTTTGTAGAAGTATTAGAGAAGATGATGAATTAAATATTTGGGAGTTTGGTTATTAAATAATAATTCTTTGTTGTTTGCTAATAATTAAGTTAAAATAGGGAACTCAGTGAAAAATGATTTGCAAAGATGGTCTAAAATGAATCTATCTTTAATGGGAAGAATCTCAGTGGTGAAGAGGAAGGTTTTATCTAAAATGTAACTTCTCTTTCAGACTATTCCTATAATTAATAATTTGACTTGTTTTGGGCAATGGCAGAAGGATATAACTAAGTTTGTTTGGCAGGGGAAAAGACCAAGAATAAATTTTAAGAATTTAATAGATGTAAAGGAAAGAGGTGGTCTTACCTTGCCAGACCTAAGGTTGTATTTTGATGCTGTTTGTTTGATATGGTTAAAGGAATGGATAACATTGAGAAACCCCAGAGTTTTTGATCTGGAGGGATTTGACAGAAGGTTTGGAAGAAAGACTTTAAAGTTGGATTTGAGGATTAGATTTTGAATTTTGAGAAGGAATTATGCCAAGATGATGAAAAATTAATTTCTAAAATGTATAAAATGTTACTTTTGGAGGAGACAAGAGAGGAAGTAGTTAAAATAACTATGATGGGGTGGGCTCAGGATGTTGGACATAATATAGAAATGGCAGCCTGGGAAAAGTTATGGAAGAGTGATTTAAAATTTACTGCTTGCTATGCTTTGAAGGAAAATTATTATAAAATGATGTACAGATGGTATCTGACATAAAAAAACTGGCATTAATGTATAAAAATGTTTCAAATAAATGTTGGAAGTGTGGGCATACTGAAGGTACTTTTTTTTTTTTTAAAATGTGGTGGACCTGTGGGAAGGCTAAGGCCTATTGGGACATGATATATAATGAATTAAAGAAAATATTTAAAGTGACATTTCCTAAGAAGCCAGAAGCCTTCCTGCTAGGAATAACTTTGGAATATGCAGAGATGGCAAAACTTACAACATTGATAAGAGATTAAAGCTTAGAGCGTTTCAAGGAAGATTGGAGATCTTTTTTGTTGTATTTAAAGAATTATTTTCCTACTATTGATCTTACAGCAGAATTTGAAATGCAGGTTGGGTAGATTAGTGGTTCTTTTTTTATTTTAAAGGTTTAAATTTTTGTTTTTTATTAATATTATAATAAGGGTAAACTTTATAGTTGTTATTTCACGAAGGGAGGTGCGCAGGAAGTCCATTTGTGTTTATTATGATTGTTAATGGTTATTATTGTTAAAAATTAATAAAAATTGAATTTGAAGGGGAAAAAAAGAGGTTGTCCAGCTATGGATGGATGCAAATCGCTCGCATGCAGGCTATCAGAGCTATCATGACTTTCGTAAACACTCTGGGAGCTGAGGACAGCCCAAAGGGCATTGGCTGGTACTGGTTGTTGGGAATTCTCTCTGTTAAGAGATACCCTTCTATTACAGAGGCAAAGCACAGCGGAGTCTGCCCAGGCATGTGTGTCTACTAAGAGCCATAAGAAACCTGGAGCCAGTTCATAGTTTCAAATCAATATAAGGAGTATTAGAGAACTCCATTCTAGATAGGAAAGTGGAGAGATAGTATCTCTAATCTATCTACCTAGCTGGATGCAGACAGATGCTGTCTGCATCTCTGTGCACACATGGTGCAGAGAGAGGCAAGTGTGTGTGTTAGGGAGAAGAGAGGAAGGAAGGAAGGAAGTCCCTGAGAGTATCAATCTACATACCAAAGGGATAGTGTCAGAGCAGTAGAGAGGAGGAATGACCAATGTCTTGATCCCTCTAGCCCTCTGACTCACTAATCTGTCCCCCTCTGTCATTGAGACATGAGACAGCGCAGAGCCCTTCACTTCCAACATTGGTAATGTCAGCTGTTGAAGGCCAACCTGAGAAAGTGTTGGAAGTCTGGGTGGATAGGGATGTGTAGCTATGTCTGATAGATCCACCAAAGCTAGGAATTCCCTGTCCTTCACTGCCTCCTTGATGGTTTTGAGAGGCTCCATCCTGAAGTAGCACTTGAGAATGAAGTGATTCAGGGCCTTTAGGTCCAAGACCGCTCTCCAAGAACTAACCTTTTTTGCAACTCTCCTCAACAACAACCCCCTCTGACACTTTTACCACACTAACCCCTCCAGAAGGCTCATCTGCGTCACAGGGACTTACAACAGAAACTGTGGAGATTTCCTCCCAGTGAGGATTGACACTCACAGAGGTGGGTGCCCATGAACCTGAAAGTGCTCCACCTGCTATCTTCCCTCAGGACTTATGCTCCTCAGCAACCCTGTGTGGACCCAACAACATTGCAGGATCCCTCCACACAACCGCCACCCATCAACTCTGCACAATGACATCCCCCAGAACAGCATGGGATCAAGCTCATATCATGGAATCTCGCCAGCTGGGTTCGTTGCAGAGACACAGACCACAACAACTGCCTCTTACAATTTGATATTATCTTAGCCCAGGAAACCTGGACAGCAGCCGATCTTATACTCAATGGATTTCACTCATTCTCTTTGCAAGCGATACGTGGGACTGGGCGTGGAAGGCTCAAAGGAGGCTTGGAAATGCTTGTCTCCACCTCCCTGCAGGCAACGCTGATCCTGCTCACCTCCTTAAAACAATGTTAATCCATTCTGGCCCTACTTCGCTGCTGCTAATCAATGCATATTTAGCACCTCAGCAACGGAAACCTGTAATTTGCTCTCTATAGACTGAGCTCAAGCAATACATAAATGACCTACTGCTGGCGAACCCCAAAGCACTGGTGGTGATGGGAGGTGACTTCAATGAAAGGATGGGACCAGATGACCAAACCTTATTTAATCGACATCAGCTATCCTCCCCTCACCCAGGATCGGAGCTCCTACCCCTGAGCAGCCTGTCAAAGGATCTGAGAACAAATTATGTGGGACTCTGCCTAGCATAAACGACTATCTTCAGGTCCTAAATGGCTCACTGGAAAGTGACCACCCAGGTTAATTCACATATCTATCCAGTACCAAAACAAGCACCAAAGACTATATTGCTGTTACCAGGAACCTGCTCCTTTTGGTGATGAACTTTGAAGTCATCCCTCATGTAGCTAGTGACCATTTTCCACTCTTCCTCCAACTGGCACCCTTGGCCAAACAGTTACGCCTGGAGATTCGCTACACTCCCAGTATTTTACCAACGGTCAGGGAAGATGTCGTGCCAAATGGACACCTCAGTTTGAGCAAATGTTAAAAGAACTGCTTGCAGTAGAGGAGGCGTCAGAAGCCATGTCTAGGTCGGGTAGGCGACACTTTTTCCCGTATGGGGGCTGGCTTGGCAGGGTAGCCAGGTAGTCCCTGTCAGTGGTCCCTTGAATTATTTTCATCTCTGTGCAGAATGAGTTTTGTTCTGGGCGGCAGTATCAAGGCAGTGTGTGCACACCTGCATTCAGAATGGGGCTTTCCTGATTCAACCTGAGCGGAATCTAAAATGAACTGAGTGGACATCCAAAAACGTTTGAGCACGTGAACGCCTTAGAGGGAACAGTGTTCCCCATGAGGATACTCCGACACAGAACCCAATAGGGCTTCGCCAGCCTGAGCCAGTTCCATGAAGCAAAGAAAAAAAAATCTGAAAGAAAAACTAATCGCCAACTGAATCCAATTATCAAGCTTAAAAAGTGTTTTGGAATTTGCAGCGAAGAAAAAAAAACAAAGGGACTCCCTTCCCACCCTTGCACACAGGAAGAAAGGAGAGGGGAAGGAAAGAACAGGTAAAAGTGAAGGACTGGCCCAAACTAATTCAAGTATTCCGGAGCTCTCTCTCCAAGCTGTTGTCCTGAGGTAAGACAGCAAAGGAACTGGGGTTTGGGGGCTCTATCTACTCCTAACAGGAAATTCTGCTGTGTTAAACTCCTGTTTGTGCTTGAGGCATGCTGGGAATACAACCCAAGTGTTGCACCCATGCAAAAAGACCTTGCACAAGAGAGGCACAATGCTCCTTCCATTCATGGAAGTAATTTGTGCTGATAGAGTAGTGCTCAGCTAAATCTCTACTTGGGGCCCACTAAATACGAATAAATCATATTTATTTCAGTAGCACATAATGAATAATGTTATGCAGATCAAGACAGCTAAAAACAAAAAAGATAATGAGAGATGTTTCACAGCATAATCCATAGGCAGATTCCATATGTTTGCCTCTGAAGGCACATAGGCAGTCCTCCAAGTGGAGGGGCTTTAGCTCAGTGGTACATCACATACAGAGGGTTCGGGATTCAATCTGGTTTCTCTAGGTAGAGCTGAGAAAGACCCCTCTCTGAAAGCCTGGTGAGCCACTGCAGACAGTACTGACCTACACTGAACATAAACAGTATAGACAATACTGACCTAGATGGACCAATGGTCTGACTCTGTACAATTCACCTTCATATGTTGAGCAATAATATGTGCTCCTTTTACCATCTTTCCAACAATGAAGTAACACCTAGGAGAAGGACTATACACACACTTGCCCATATCCTGTAAAGCCTGGTCAGATACATAGTAAGATGCTCTGTCTAGTCATGCACTAGAACTTTCTGAACTCTCCCCTGCCTACATTGGCCCTCCATGAGCCCCAACCACTCATGAGGGTCAAGGGATCTTCTGGTGCCATGTATGACACACTTCAAAGGAAGCAAAAATCTCACTCCATGTGCAGTTTCCTAATCACAGACCTTGGGGATGGCTTAATGCTGAATTCTATACTGAGGGGCCAGGATCCAGACAAAGCCCCACAGAAATTAATGGGGCTACGCCTCATATATTTAAGTGGTGCTTATCCATGAGTACTTCAGGTTCCTGTTCAGTGAACAACATCTAACAGAAGAATCCACCCCCACTGCCACCATGTCAATATGATTACTATAACACTAGCTCATACAAATTAGACTTAAATTGCAATTGTTATTTAGACTAACACACCAAAGCAAAGAATATTTCCAAACCTACACTGTAAGATGTTGCTTCCATTTTGGACTACTTGTATTGTTGCATTTTTCTGTCTTCTTTGACTGTCCATCTACTGAGACTTCCACATAAGGGCTCGGTCCAAACCATTTGTTTTTGTTTTCTTTCAACTTTGCAGAAATAACTATTGAAAAAAAGAAAAGAAAAGAAAATGCTTTATTTGCTTCAGGTGCCTATTGCCTAATATAGTAGAACTTGGAAGCACAGTTCAACGATGGTTCTCGTATATTGAGCTAAAGATACCATGATACAAAATCCTTTTCTTCAGATGTGATAGATATACCAGACCAAAGATTTCTCTCTTCCATTCAACAGAAAGATAAAATTGCAAATAATTATACCAAATGATTTTCTAAACTTATAAAAATGTGAATGTAACAATATTTAGACAACACAGCAGTGTGTAATTCTGGACATACATCCTAAAGAAATGTTAAGCAACCAGTTTTCTATAGAACTGCTCCATGGAGAGTGACAGAATAGAAAATTTCTTCAGAAGTTTCCAGAAGCTGACACAAACAATATACATGCACAAACTGCTCCGTTTGCAACAACTGTGTGAAACTAAAGTAATTCATTAATCAAGTGAATTCTAGGGAATACCAGACTTTTTTTACTTAAAACACTAAAAGCATAATTTGCATCATTAAATGCCTGTGCTCTCTACCATGTGCAGTTAAAAAACAACTAGATCTATTAAAATCAGAACTGAATAGAAGAGCTGCACACCCAGAGGAAAGATTCAGGTCCAATTAGCGAAACATTCTATGTACCATAATAACAAAATAGAAGATTTGAAATTTTGGTGGATAGATAAGGTCAAGGGTACTAAAGACACAATAGACAGATCTCTTCTTCGATGTGAACTGTTTTGGATTAACATTCTTCAAAACGCTATACCTACTGGTCTGAATGAGGAGATAAATTGGCATTTAAATTGATATTTTTAAATAATCATCCTTCATTTCCTTTTAATGAATATACTACATAGGAAAGGTATATAATATTCCAGTATGTACTTTACTGGTGGAATTAATTATTCTTAAACTAGATCTTTGAATTAGTTGTTTAATATACTATCATGGTACTTTTAATTGCTTAAGATAAGGTGGTCATTAAACAGTTTAGCTGATGGACTATTTAAGCCTTTATAGTCAGTAATTTCTTACTCCTGCAAAGAACAGCACTCTGCAAGCACATATTCATGTAAATCATTTCTGTTATAAATTTGGCATCAGACATTCTCTAAACAAGGTTGGTTATTTTTTATCTTTATGTTGAAAGTTATTAATTTTATAGATGGTTGTATATATTTGAAGTATTGAGCTATTTAAAAATATATAAATAAGTATATAAATATGCTAAATAATAAAATATAAAATTCTTAATGGGGAGAATGCACAGTTCAAGAGCTATACAATGATATACCTTCCACTTCAACAATTGAATCCTTATAACTAAATCCTGCCTTTTACGGGTGTGCAAAACTGGTTCGAATTGAACCCAGTATGATTCGACTGATTTGAGCTCAAACCACCCTGGATTGAACACTTCAGCTGGCTATGCTTGTAAAGGGAAATCTGGTAATGCAGCATGCGCGGAAGAAAGAAACCAGGCCACCATCAACCCATGCTGCTGGGGGAGCGCTGGGGAGATGTCGCTGCCACCACAGTGCCCTCTCATCCCCTTCCTGCCTGCTCTTTCAACCCCTTTAGCATTAGGGATCCCCTCTGCTTGTAAAGGGGAATCCTTACCAGATCCACCTGAACAAGGTTGAACGGGCTCATGAACTGAACCACTGGCCAGTTCTAATGAATCAGTTCATGGATCACCAGTTTGGTTCGAATTCAGTTCAAATACAAACCAAACTGCCCAGAACGGTTCCATGTACACTCCTGCTGACTTTACACTAGGCCTGCACAACAGAGTCTGGGGGCTGCATCTGGCCTGAGGGAACTTTTTTTGCTGGCCCACAGATAGGAATATCCTGCAGCCAGAGCATGAAGAGTTCTTGGACTGTCCTGCTAATGCGCAGCAGTGGCTCAACGTAACTGACAACTTGAGTCCATATGTTCCACCGTATCTGGGTCTGAGCCCACTGACATCATCCCTCTTCCCCTTCCCCTCCCCCAACTCCAATCTTCTGTCCCCTCACTTTCATTAATGTTTTTAATATTCAATTTTAATGTAATTAACGTGCTGAAAATTGACCTCAGTCCCTACACACCAAGTCATGATTGGTTATAGACCACCAGCTTTACACTTTATTTTGCTGCTAGACACAAACCTGTAATATACATTTCTTGATCAAAATTACACTTCTAAAGCAGGATACACAACTCATATCTGAGAACCACTTCTATTATTATTATTATTATTATTATTACATTTATATCCCGCTCTTCTTCCAAGGAACCCAGAGCAGTGTACTACATACTTGAGTTTCTCTTTCACAACAACCCTGTGAAGTACGTTAGGCTGAGAGATGCGTGACTGGCCCAGAGTCACCCAGCTAGTTTCATGGCTTAATGGGGATTTGAACTTGGGTCTCCCCGATCCTAGTCCAGCACTCTAACCACTACACCACGCTGGCTGGCTCTACATGTTCACTAAGTCAAAAAGGCCATATCATTATTGTAACCACAGACAAGCACCCCTCTTTCCACTTGACCCTGTTTTCTTTTTAGCCTATTCTCCCTTTACAACCCATATCACTCACTCTGTCTCCAAACTGCACCACCTTAGATCCCTCTTTACTCTGTTAACCATAACTCTTCTTCTCTGTACTTTCCACATAGGTAACTCTATACGCCTCCACCCCTTAGATCTCCCGTTTTCCCTTCACTTGCTTTCTCTCTCTGTCTCTCATCCTACACCTTAAATTACTCATTGTTGCTGAGCTTAGTGGCAACAAAACACAGTATTTATTATTCAAAATATTTATATCCCACCCCTCCAGTACATTACTGCTCAATACAGCTCACAAAAATAGTACAACAATCAACAATATAACACTAGTAAAATAAATAACTAAACAGGACCCCATTAAAGCCAAATTTAAAAGCTGATGATTAAGACATTAAAAATCCTCCAGGTATAGCTGTAAATAAAACACTAAAAAAAGATGGGTTTTCAGATCCTGAAAGAGAGAGCATGGCGAAGCACTTATGGGGTAGTGATCTAAAGCCGAGAGATAAGGAAGGAAAAAGCTAAGTCTCTGGTCCCTGCCAACCAAATCTCAGTCAGTGGCAGGGCCTGAGATGCGGAATGAAGGAAGTATCCCAGCCCCAAGCCTTGTACGGCTTTAAAGGTCAGAACAAGCACTTTGAATCTAGCATGGAAGCAAGCTGGTAACCAGGGAAGTTGCTGCAGGAAGGTGTAATACTCATGAAGCGATTTGCACACATGAGCATCTTGGCAGCAGCATTTTGGAAGCTGAAACTTCCTAAAAGTTTTCAAGAGCAGCCCCATATAGAGCGTGTTGCAGTAAGTAATTCAATCTGGATATTACCAAAGCATGAGTGACTGAGATCAGGTTGAGCCAATGTCTTCTAATAGGGTTACAGCTGGCGTACCAGCCAAAACCGATAAAAGGCACTTCTGCACACTGCCACCACCTGTGACTCCAAGGACAGTGTTGGATCTAATAGTACACCCAAGCTTCAGACTTTGTCTTTTAGGGGAAGCATAATCTAATCCAAGACCAAATTTACCTCACCACTTGGATAATCAGTTTTACCAACCCAGAGCACTTCTATCTCACCTGGATTATATTTACTGTGTTTGTCCACAATCAATCCAGAACAGATGTTTCATGTAGAAACACCAGTTAAGGTCATCCAGTGCCTCCCTCGTATCTGCTGACTTGAATTATAGATAGAGCTGGTCATCAGCATATTGATGAAACTGAAGCTCATATCCACAGATGATCTCTACCAGCCGTTTCATGTAGATGCTAAACTGCATGGGGTCAGAATGGATCCCTGTGGCATCCCAAAGGCCAAGGAATGGGGCAAGTGTCCCCTAGAAACACCTTCTGAATATGACCCTTCAGGTAAGACTGGAACTACAATTTAACCATGCTTCCATATTCCAATCTAGAGAGGTGACCCAGAAGGATATCATGGTTGATGGTACTGAAAGCCAGGACAATAAACAGAGTCATATCCAGCAGGGTGACCAAGGCAGTTTCCATCCTGTATCTGAGCCAGAAGCCAGTCTTGAGAGGATCTAAGTAATCAGATTCATCCAGTGCCACCTGGAACCGAGATGCCACCAAGCACTCCTTTCATTTTCAAAAATGAAAGGCTATAAACTGGTCTAAAGTTGTTCAAGTTTGCTAGGCACAATGAAAGCTTCTATAGAAGGAGCCTAATGTCCACTGTCACACCCAGGAAGAACCCAGTAACACTAATGACTGTCACCTTCAGCTGGGGTGGGCGTGGGTGGGTGGAGACACCACCCTTTGATTCAGGGAGGCATATACTACCCCTGCCACCCACAGACCTAGTCCCTTCCTAGCTGCCTTCACCAACCATAAAGCGCAGGAGTCGAGCAAGTACATGGTAGGCCTCAGTCTTCCAAGCAGCTTGTACACTTCCTCCAGCAACAAAACTTGAGAAGTATCCAATCCAATTGGTAACATTCAATTGTAGTTCTGGTTCTGGAAAACCTTAGCATCCAAGTCAGCATGGATGAGCAATATAATGCAAACTGATCACAATGGGCTCGATTAGACAGTCTTTCGAGTCCTCGTTTAATAGTCTCCAAACCACTTAAAATAGCTCTGCTGGATGATGTTGAGTGGATGCAATGGTGGCAAAGAAACAACATTTTAAGAATTGTAGGAAGGATTTTCACTTTTCCAGCCATTCACATACTGGGGGAGTCTCCAATACAGATGGATTGTTTAGCAGGGTTGGCTGGGCACAAGAAGCTGAAAAAGCTAATGCCAACTCCATCACAAACCATTGAATCTATGGAATCTACTTGAGCTTCAATAAGCCATATAAAACATTCACACAAATACATGAGGGAAGACCACAAACACCACAATGCATATTTGCAATCCCCCAGAAGCCACAAACAGGGAAGGGTCTGCAATGAGTGCAACCATCAGTTCTAGACACTTACCAGTGATCTGAAGCTGTGATTTCATAGTTAATCCACTGCCAGACTCTGATCTTGACCCATTACCAGCCATACCACAGGAAGGTTCATGAACCTGAAAGAAGCAACAAGACTGTAACTCTTGCAATAAAGACTAAAATTAAGATCAATTACTGCATACCTTTATTGCACGCCACCACACTACGTAACATCCAGGTAGATATACTACATGAACAAGTTTTCATAAGACTGAGGCAACTGTATATAAATAATAAGATCTTAGAGAACACCTGTCTGGCTAAAGTAAATGGCCTGTGACTCCTGATGATGTGGACAAGCTGCTTGCGGTGGTGAAGCCTACCACTTGTTCTCTGGACCCCTGCCTGACATGGCTGCTTCGATCTACCAGGGAGATTGTTGGAGGTGGCCCCTGGTTAACATCATAAATGCATTGCTGAGGGAGGGTAGGCTGCCTCCATGTTTGAAGGGGGCAATAATCAGATCTCTTCTGAAGAAGCCTTCCCTAGATCCCACAGTGATGAATAGTTATAGGCCAATCTCCAATCTCCTTTGGTTGGGCAAGATGATCAAGAGGGTGGTGGCCAACCACCTCCAGGAGGTTTTGAAGAAACTGATTATCAAGACCCATTTCAAACTGGCTTTAGGATGGGCTATAGGGTTGAGACAGCCTTGGTTGGCCCGATGGATGACGTTTACGGGGGAATCAACAGAAGTGTGTCTCTGTTGGTTCTCTTGGATCTCTCAGCAGCATTTGATACCATCAACAATGGTATCCTTCTGGGTCGCTTGAGGGAGTTGGGGATAGGAGGCACTGCTTTGCAGTAGTTCCGCTCATATCTCTCGGGTAGATTCCAGATGGTGGAGCTTGGTGACAGTTGCTCCTCAAAATGGGAGCTGTTATATGGAGTCCCTCAGGGCTCCATTCTGTCACCAATGTTTTTTAATATCTACATGAAACCACTGGGTGAGGTCATCAGGAAATTTGGTGCTGGGTGTTATCAATATGCTGATGACACCAAAATCTACTTCTCTTTTTCATCTATATCATCAGGAAATGGTGTTCATTTCCTAAATGCCTGCCTACAGGCAGTAATGGGCTGGATAAGGGATAACAAAGTGAAGCTGAATCCAAGCAAGACGGAGATGCTCATTGTGGGGCTCAGAATCTGAGGAATGAGTTGGATCTCCCTGCACTGGATGGGGTTACACTCCCCCAGAAGGAGCAGGGACACAGCTTGGGAGTACTCCTGGACCAAGGCCTCACCCTGGTTTCTCAGGTGAAGGCCATGGCCAGAAGTGCTTTCTATCAGCACCAGCTGATTCGACAGTTGTGCCCATTCCTTGAAGAGGACGACCTCAAAATAGTGGTACACCAGCTGGTAACCTCCTGGCTCAACTACTGCAATGCACTCTACGTGGGGCTGCCTTTGTACATAGTCCGGAAACTTCAGTTAGTTCAAAATGCGGCAACCAGATTGGTCTCCGGGGCAATCTGGAGAGACCATATTATACCTGTTTTGAAACAGTTGCACTGGCTGCCAATATGTTTCTGGGCAAAATACAAAGTGCTGGTTATTACCTTTAAAGCAGGGTGGATTTGATTTAAATCAAACTGATTTAAATCACGATTTAAATCACTAGCAGGGTGGATAAAAATTAAAAAATCTGATTTAAATCAAAAAAATCAGATTTTTTTGATTTAAATCAGATTTTTTTGATTTAAATCAGATTTTTTTTTATTTTTATCCACCCTGCTAGTGATTTAAATCAGTTTGATTTAAATCAAATCCACCCTGCTTTAAAGCCCTAAACTGCTTAGGTCCAGGTTACCTCAGAGAGCGCCTTCTTCTGCATGATCCCCACCGCACGTTAAGGTCATCTGAGGAGGTCTGTCTCCAGTTACCACCAGTACGTCTGGTGGCAACTCAGAGGTGGGCCTTGTCTGTGGCCGCTCCTGGGCTGTGGAATGCACTCCCAATATGCAGAAATCCATAATTTGAACCCCTTATTGACCTTCAAGAGAGCCCTTAATACTTATCTGTTTAGCCTGGCCTTCTAGGGTTTTTAAATTGTTCTAAGGGGTTTTTAGTGTACTGGGTTTTTTTAGGTTTTTAAAATTGTTTTTTAACTGATTGTTTTATGATATTTTAATTTTTTTAAAAAATTGTTGATTGATTTTAACTGTTTTTGTTTTGCTTGTAAACTGCCCTGAGCCAAATTAGGAAGGGCGGTATAAAAAAAAATTAAATAAATAAGTAAATAAATAGCCAAGTATACTACTAAGAAAATAGCTTGCATTATGCCAGATTAGGAGGCATTTCCAAGGAACCCTTTAGGAGCCACAGGATGTGGTTTGCCTCCCCATCTCCACTTTCAAAATCATCAGCAGACAACGTCATCCAGTGCAAGTATACCTAACTGTATCCTACTACAGGAGTGAATACTTGAAATTCATTTATAATGGGACAATCAAGATAAGCAAATGACATAATAGAATAGGTTTTACTGTCGGGGTGGTGGTGCGGGCAGCTCAACAAACAGTACAACCCTCACTGCCTTCTGATGGACTCTGTAAGTTTATTCCTGCCTGTGTTAAGAATTCAGTCAACCTACCATGGCCACTTGTAAAATGTAAAGTTTTCCTTTTGAAAAAAATCATTGTGTTCAAAGAAAAAAATACTCCCCCACCCTTCTTTACAATATATTATTTAATTTGAAAAAACAGACTTGCAATAGACCTTGAGATTTTAAAGTTCTTGCCCCAGAATCAATAAAGAACCAGCACTTTCAAGGCAGACAGAACCATTAATAATTCAAATATCTCCACTGGGTGATGTCATCGGTAGCTTTCTTCTTCCTGGAAATCTTTAACTATGGGAAGTATTTTTTTTTTTTAATGACCAAGAACCTTTTAGAATCTACTGTACTGACATGTTGCTCTGGATAAGGATCTTAACGCAGTGGTAACACACTCCTATACATGTAGAATGTCTTGGGTTCAATCTCTGGCATTTCCAAGACTGGGAAAAAACCCTTGTGAAACTCCAGATAGCTGCTGCCAGTCATATGGACAATACTGAGCTAGACAGACTGATGGTTTGACTCCATATAACACAGCTCCAAACGTTCATATGTCTCACACACATACACCTCTTTTTCACTGGAAATAAGTTATCATTTAGAAATGATCAATCATTGTAAGATTTATAAATGGTTTAGTAAAAATGCCCATTTTCAGAAATTAAAACGATAGTTCATCACTTTTGTATATAAGAATTATAAATATACTAGTATCTTTTAGCCCGTTAAAATAACGGGCGCTAGTCTCCCGAAAATTGATGCCCATTGCTGTGTTTGCTGCCTGCGCTGCCACCGTCTTTTCCCTCCCGGCGGTCGGGCCGGACCCGCCGTCGCCGTCTTCCCCTTCCCCGCGGCCGGGCCGGACTCGCCGCCGCCACCTCTGTTCTTCTCGCGCTCGGGCCGGACCCGCCGCCTTTGGCCTCGCCGCGGCCGGTTCCGCCGCCGCCGCCAAGAGTGCCGCCCGCCGCCCCCGCCTCTGCCCTCCCCGCAGCCTGGCCGGTCCCGCCGCCGCCGCCTCTGGCCTCCTCGGGGCCGGGCCAGACCCGCCGCAGCCGTCTCTGCCCTCCCCGCGGCCGGGCCGGACCTGCCGCAGCCGCCTCTGGCTTCCCCGCGGCCGGGCCGACCAACCAGCCAACATGGCGGCCGGCGCCTGCGTCCTTGTCTCCCACGGCTCTTCTGCGCATGCACACCACGCATGCCCAGAACAGCCGAGGGAGACACGGTCACAGACACCATCCTTTGTCCGAGACACGGACACACGCCAGGGATCTTATTATATAGGATATACAGGAAGACCTCGTTAGTCATGGATCCAGCACCTGTGGTTTCACATATCCACAGTCAGGTAATAGGCACCTGACCTTTATATGCGAGGGGGAAAAATGTATCCGAGGACTGGGGGGGCGGGGGCGGAAATGAACTCTGATGTCATTTCCAACTGCCGTTTTTGAGCACCAGAGCAATTTTGTGGCTCCTTTTCACTAAAAAAAAAAGGCTTGAAAACTGTGATGGCTAAAAAAACGGCAGAGTGGAGACTTTTCGGGGAACATAGGGGGCCAGCAGAGCACGGTTGCCAATTTTTAGCCATTTCCCTGCCCTTTGGAACCTAACACCAGGATTCCCATTGTCCCAATGGCTCAGTATTCACAGTTCTGATATCCATGGTACTCGCTGAGAATGGAACCTCCACAGAAATACCGAGGTGTGTGTGTGTGTGTGTGTGTGTACACATGCACACACAGCAAAAAAGTTTTCAAAGTAGTTTCCATAGAAAATGAATTAAATAAAGAGAAAATGGTTTCCTGTCCCCAAAGAGCTCACACTCTAAAGAGAAACACGAGGTAGAAACCAGCAACAGCCACTACGGAAATGCTGTGCTGGGGTTAAACAGGGCCTGTTTCTCTCCTTCTGCTAAATATAAAGAGAATCACCATTATGAAAGGTGTGCCTCTTTGCCCTGTTAGCAGGGGTGGAAACTATGCAAATTTGGGGTTCCTATGCATAGAGCTGCCATTAGTTCCTTTCTTAACAGAGGCTGTGTGCCTCTAATGATGCTGGATTACCAAAAGTTCAATGAAACACATGGAAGGCGGGGGAAGAGCCTGCCTCTACAACACACCCTTGGGTCATTGAACATGCAATTTTTGTGTGAAGAAGCCAATGAATAATTCAGTGACTTGTTCATCATGGCATCGCTGTTAAGACCATCTTGCACTCCAGTTTTTCTGCAAATATTTGGGCAACCTTTTCACGAGGTTGAGCACTGTGGCAAAATGCCCTCATTATTTGCTTTCTTATCATACAAGGAGAAGCCCTTGAATAATTCACAAGGGGTAGTCTGAATCTCAGTGAGAAAGAAACAAGGGATGGGGGAAGAACACCGGCAATCTCTTTGTATACCCCTTCCTTCCCAGCTACATATTTGTGATGTCTACTTCCCTCTGCAAACATTTTGGTCACAAAGGGGCAAGTCCCCTCACCATCAAAAGCATAGTTTTCTAGGACCCAGAATACCCCTCACTTGAAACCCCCCTTTTCAACCTGTGCATGCAGTTTCTAGGATTCCTCCTAGCAAAGAGACTTCTCAAGTGGCGATTCCTTTATATTTAGCAGGGGGAGAGAAACTGGCCCTATCCAACCTGAGCGGCTGTTGGTGGTTTCTACTTTGTGAGGGGTTTTTTTTAGAGATTGTGAGCCCTTTTGGGACAGAGAATCATTTTGATCTATCTATGTAAACTGCTTTGTAACTGCTGTTGATAAGCGGTATATAAATATTCAAAATAGTAGTAGTAGTAGTAGTAGTAGTAGTAGTTCCCTGTCGCAGATCAGGGAGGTACAATAAAACTGAGTATTAAGAGAGAAAAGTATTCTTTGCCAAGCTGATGGCCCATTGTCTCCTTCTGCTGATATAACACAAAGGTCAAGAGAGTAAACTATGAATCAGCAAATCCCTCATTTGAATCTTGCTCCTGCTAGGAACTTGATGAGTAGCTTGGAGCATGCAGCTCTTTCCTCTACAGATATGTATATACCGCTTCTCAACAAAGCTCTCGCAGACTCAGCTCCATATCTGCAATATGGGGATAATATTTACCTTCTTTACAGGTTTCTGTTAAGGATAACAGAATAATGCATGAGAAACACTTTGAAATGCTACATAACAAGTCAAGGATTATTAACAAGAAAAAAATATTTTGTTCTGGAGTCCAGTATTCTTCTTGCCTCTCAACTGCTTTTGCAAGAAGTTAGTTCACTGTTTGAACACACTGATTTTGCCAAGTGGGGAGAGGATGTAAAGGAGAGATGATCTTGTGATAGCAAGCATGACTTGTCCCCATAGCCAAGCAGGGTCTGCCCTGGTTGCATATGAATAGGAGACTTGACGTGTGAGCACTGCAAGATATTCCCCTCAGGGGATGAAGCTGCTCTGGGAAGAGCAGAAGGTTTTAAGTTCCCTCTCTGGCTTCTCCAAGATAGGGCTGAGAGAGAATCCTGCCTGCAACCTTGGAGAAGCCGCTGCCAGTCTGTGAAGACAATACTGAGCTAGATAGACCAATGGTCTGACTCAGTATATGGCAGTTTCCTATGTTCCTATGTTTTATGGGAAAATGGACTCCATCACATACAAGGTAACAAAACGAACTCAGCAAAAAGCAGTAACATTTTATGAGCTGGAGATCACACCAGAAGATGTAATTTGTTTGCACAACTCTAAATAGCCTACTTCAATAAAACCACTCCCCGCAGCCACACGTCACGATAAGGCGGGGATGGAGTTGTGTGCCTGGCCCCATCAACAGGCATGGGGGCTGGCATTTTGTTCTCACATCACATGATGGGAGCGGGGGGAGCAGCTGCATAAGTAGCAGGCTCCCTTCGCTCATTCTCAGTTGCTCTTGGGCGAGACACCCACCAGCCCATCCTGTTTCAGTTCGGCATTTCCAGTCACCTTTTGGGGGGTCATGTAGTAATTTTTGGGGTCACACCCACTTGGCTTTGGGGTGGCCTTTTTTGCCTACTTCTCATTGATTCTCCTGGTAGCGTTTCATTGTTTATGATGTTTGGTCATTTTGTGGGTTGGAGTACGTTGTTCTGTATTGGTGTTTGATGGAGGACCAATTAAGGTGAGTGGGAAGCCAAGGAACAGCCCTTGAAGGTTTTGCGGCCCTTGGGCTGGGATCTGCCCCACTCGGAGGCTGGCTGTACCCAACAATCCATCCAGGCTGGCCTGGTTTGGGTGGGGTAGGCTGCCCTCCCCTCAGTAGGGATAAACCTTGCCGTTGTGGTCATGCCTCAACCCGGGCTGAATCAACACCCAGTCTTTCGCCCTGTTCTGGGCAGTCCGCCTTATGAGGCTGACCCTGACAGGGGGTACCCACACTATTTAGTATATTCCTTCTTGAAGGTTATTTGTTAATTTAATCAATAAAGTGGCCTTAGTTCTTCCAATTTGCTTGTGTCCCATCGTTACTGGGGCCTGGGCAGGGTTCTCTCTAAAAAATGTTCACCTGTGTGCAGAATAAGTTTTGTTCTGGGTGGCAGTATCAAGGAAGTGTTTGCGCATGTGCATTCAGAGTGGGGCTTTCTTGGTTCAACTTGAGCAGGATCTAAAATGAACTGAGCTGGCATCCAAAAACTTGTTAGCATGAGCATGTGCGTATGCTTTAGAGGAACAGTGGACCTGGGTGTGCAAAGCTCAAAGACCCCTGAGAAGCATCCTGACAATACCCTTTTTAAAAATTTAATTAATATGGACACCTATGGCCTTTATTATTATTATTATTTCTTGTTTACACAGTCAGACAGGTGTTATTGACTGGTTTGTTTTATCCAGACATTGAGTCCTTCCCAAGGACCTAGGATGGCTGAATTTTATTGTCAATTGTTATAGATATCGTCGCAGAATATAGGCTGTTCCCAGTAAAGCTGCTTTTTGTAATTGGGTGATGGTGATTTCTGTGGCCCCTATGGCGTTGAGGTGCTCTTCAAGGTCTTTTGGAACTGCACCCAGGGCGCCAATTACCACTGGGATTATTTTGGTCTTTTTCTGCCACAGCCTTTCAATTACAATTTGTAGATCTTTGTATTTGGTGATTTTTTTCTATTTCTTTTTCTTCTATTCTGCTATCCCCTGGTATTACTATGTCGATTATTTTAACTTGTTTTTCTTTCTTCTTAACTACAGCAATATCTGGTGTATTGTGTGGCAGATGTTTGTCTGTTTGTAGTCGGAAGTCCCATAATATTTTTACATCTTCATTTTCTTCAACTTTTTCAATTTGATGGTCCCACCAATTCTTGGCTACAGGTAGCTTGTATTTTTTGCAGATGTTCCAGTGTATCATCCCTGCTACCTTGTCATGCCTTTGTTTGTAGTCAGTCTGTGCGATCTTTTTACAACAGCTGATTAGGTGGTCCACTGTTTCATCTGCTTCTTTACAAAGGCGGCACTTGCGGTTTGTTGTGGATTTTTCAACTTTTGCTCTTATTGCATTTGTTCTTAGTGCCTGTTCTTGTGCAGCCAGTATTAAACCCTCTGTTTCTTTCTTCAAGTTGCCATTCTTAAGCCATTGCCAGGTCTTGGTGATGTCTGATTTTCCACTTATATTGTGCAAATATTGACCATGCAGGGGCTTATTTCTCCATTTTTCTGCTCAGTTCTTGACTTGTTCTTTCTTGTAGGCTTTCTTTCTTTCATTGGTGTTGAATAGTTTCGTGTTATTGACCATTTGAAGTGCATCTTCTCCACTGTCCTTGATATATTCTTCAAGGCCTCTTTTCTCCTCCTCTACTGTTTGATGGACTTGCAGCATTCCTCTTCCACCTGAGCTGCAAGGGAGGTAGAGCCTATCGACATCACTGCGGGGGTGCAGAGCATGATTGATGGTCATGATTTTCTTGGTCTTACGATCTAGCGTCTCTAGCTCTGCCTGGGTCCAGTCTATTATTCCTGCAGTGTATCTGATAACAGGTATAGCCCAGGTGTTTATGGCATATATGGTGTTCCCGCCATTGAGTTTGGACTTGAGGATTTTTCTAACTCTCCTGATGTATTCACTTCCAATTTTTCTTTTAACTTCAGTGTGTGCGATGTTATCCGCCTGGAGAATGCCCAAGTATTTGTAAGGTTCTTTCTCTTCCAGGTTCTTGATCTTGCTTCCATTGGGCAGTTCTATTCCTTCTGTTTTTCTTATTTTCCCTCTGTTCATTATTAATGCAGCACACTTTTCTAGTCCAAACTCCATTGCTATATCGCTACTGAATATACGGACAGTGTTTAGCAGTGATTCGATTTCTGACTGGGACTTTCCATACAACTTCAGATCATGTACAGCAGATGGTTGATTTTACTTGATGTTTTAGATGTTTGGTATCCGAGGCCTGTTTTGTTTAGTATTTGTGAAAGTGGGGTCATGGTGATTACAAACAACAGAGGGGATAGTGAGTCCCCTTGGAAAACACCTCTTCTAAGGCTAACCTGTCCAAGCGTCTCGCCATTGATTGTTAACTGTTGATTGTTAATTCCCCTGCTAACTGGGCAAAGAGGCACCTTTTACCATGGTGATTCTCTTTATTTAGCAGGGGGAGAGTAACTGGCCCTATCCACCCCCAGCACAGTACTTCCAGTGACTGTTGCTGGTGTGTGTCCTATGTTTCTTTTTAGAATGTGAGCCCTTTGGGGACAGGGAGCCATCTTATTTGTTTTATTTCTCTTTGTAAACCGCCCTGAGCCATTTTTGGAAGGGCGGTATAAAAATCAAAATAATAATAATAATAATAATAATAATAATAATAATAACAACAACAACAACAACAACAACAACAACAACAAAAATAATAACTGTGTACTCCACATGCTCATTGCTTTTTTTATAAATATCTGAATGTTTTTGCTGACACCAGTTGTTTCTAAACATTTTAGTATCCATGTGTGAGGCAATGAATCAAAGGCTTTCTTGCAGTCAATCCATGCAACACTTAGATTGGTTTTTCTTCTCTTGCAGTTTTCTAAAATCATTTTGTCAATCAGCAGCTGGTCTTTTGTGCCTCTGGTATTTGGGCAATTTCCTTTCTGTTCAACTGGAGGCTGTTCATTAGTTAATAAGTGTTGCATGACTTCATCTGCTATTATTCCAGTTAATAATTTGAACATGGTTGGCGGGCAGGTTATGGGTCTATAATTACTTGGAACTGCACCTTTTGCTGGGTCTTTCATGATGAGATGAGTTTTCCCAGTTGTTAGCCATTGTTAATATCACTCCTTGCAAAATGTGATTGAACTGTTTTGATAGTTGTTTATGAAGGCTTGTTAGGTGTTTAAGCCAAAAGCCATGCAGTTCATTGTCGCCTGGAGCAGTCCAATTTTTAATTTTCTTTGCTCTTTCACTTATTAATTCTGGTGTTATTATTAGATCTTGCATTTGTTGGTTACATTTTTTGACCTCTTTCATCCAGCCTGCTTTTTTATTATAATCTATTGGATTGTCCCATAATTTCCCCCAGAATTGCACTGTTTCTTCTTTATTTGGTGTTTCTAGGTTTCTTGCAGTTTCTCCTTCTATGCTTTGGTAGAAACATCTCTGATTCGACCGGAATTGGAGATTCTGCCTGTGTTGTGTAATTCTGGCTTCATACCTGCTAATCTTCTTTGACACTGCTGTTATTTGCTGCTTTATTATTTCCAGGACTTCTCTAATTTTCCTTGAATCTAGGTGGTATTTTTGGATCAGATACTGTTTGGTGTTTTCATTCTTCAGCTTCTTGTCTTTCATATCTTTCAATTTACTATCCTCTGATCTAAGCCTGGAGATTTTATTTTCTAATTTAATCTTCCATTTAGGTGATGTACTGCTTTCTTTTTTTACAGGACCACTGATCTTATATCCGAGCTCTTGTGTTGTTATTGTTGCTGCACTGTACATTAGTTGGTTTGTTTCTTGCAAATTATTGGTTGTTATCTCTGCAAGTGCAGCATTGACATCTTTTAATGCCTGAGCAAGTTGGTTTTTTGGCAACTATTTTTAGAGCTGGAAGTCGAACCCTGGTGGTTGTTTGGTTCATGTGCTCAGTTATTTTTTGCTTTAGTTCTTGTTGCTTTTCTGTTAAATGGCATTTGGTTTTTTGAGGTGAACGCAAAGGGGTGGTTGCCTGGTTTTGATTTTGAAACAGTTCAGTAACAGTGGCATCCTCGATTTCCAACACCTCCTCCATCTGCGCCTGAGCAACTTCTTCAGTTGGTGATAATTCTTCTTCCATATCTTAAGCCTGTGTTGCTCTTTGCAGTTCTTCCAGCTCAACTCCTGTGAATACTTTATTTCTTATTATGTATCTTCTCTGGTCTGCTAGCCTTTTTTCCTGTTATTTCTGTATCTGGATGCTTCTCTTTCCAAATTTGGTACATTCTTTTTAAATAACCTCTTCTAGTTGGACTAGACTTGTAATAGCAGATCATTATTTCCTTGTTGGCATTTTTTGTATATTTTTTTTCGGTTAAGCGACGTTTCTTCCAGTAACTTTGCTATCTTCAGCCCTGGTTACTCAACTGAAGATCCTGAGTCCTGTAGCCCACTTGCCACCAGATGTCCAGGGACTATAGCACCTGGCGCAGTCCTTGTTGACCCAGGCGACGACCAATCCGGTATAGCTTTATTAAAGTTACATCTCACAATTATTATTATTATTATTTTCAAATCAGTTTAAGGCAGTGCTGGCTGGTGACTCTTGGCACTGGAGGCAGGGCCAACGGTGGCCGGCACTGGAGAAATAACACACTAGCAATAACAGCAATAACCTGGCAAAGTATTTTTTATTTTCTCCCCTTCCTCCTCCTGGAAAAAATATATGAAATGTACTGAAGCAGTACATTATAATGACTTCTGCCACTATTGTGCAATGTTTCTTACTATGACTCCTGAATGGTCACAAATAAAGCACGGAGCAGTGACAAAAGGCTGCTTCTGTACTAGAGAGCAAATGCATTCTGAAGGCACCAAGGCAGTTCTGCCTGCCTGTCTATTTCAGCAAGAAATAAAAATGAGAAAAATCACAGGTTTATAAACAATGCTTGCCTTGCTGCTGCTATGAACCATCTCCCTAACTTATAAGACACAAAGGATGCATGCAGGACACCCTCTCCCTACTCCTGCTGTACAACTGGGTGCTGCTCTCTGCCTGCCTCAGGCTTACCTTGTGATTTTGTCATCACACAGCCAGATCTGCTGTGCTCACCAATCCCGATTAACTTTTTAACAAGGATCTTTGAGTTATGTAAACCCAGCCATTGTAGGAATCTGTACAGGAAGGCTAGATATCTTCCAAATAAATACACTTTGCAGAGATATAAAAGTGTGTGTGAGTAATGAATGTGAAGATGAAAGGAGGTAATTTTTTTTAATTGACTATGCACTGTATAAGTTGGTTCTTAGGTTTTACTTTGTTATTTTTGCAAAAGGTTTCATATGCCAAACCAGAACACACCAAAAGAGCATTTAGAAGACAACAAAAGCATAAGCATCTGTGTCAGGTTATGCACCATACTCAATAATGAACGCAAACTGAATAATGAGAAATCTCATTCATAGCACAACAAGTGCACTATACAGTTTAATAACCGAATGGCAGGCAAACATCTTCAAGGATCACTAAAGTTAACAGAGGACTAAAGACACATCTCAAAAAAGAATTTTAAAGCAAAGTAGGCATGAGAATCACAGATACCCTGAACATCTCCAAGGAGTCAAGAAAAAAAATATGATCATAAAAACCAGGGTTCCCCATTGTCTGTCAATAATATTAGTCACAGTATAAGAGCCAATTTTAGCAGCTGAGCAAGAATTGCACAAAAGCAGTTTATAACATAACAACAGCCCTGTTGGATCAGGCCCAAGGCCCATCTAGTCCAGCATCCTGTTTCACACAGTGGCCCACCAGATACCACTGGAAACCTATATGAAGGAGTTGAGGGCATGCCTCAGGGGCGTAGCAAGGTTGTAGTGGGCCCAGAGACAAGATTTTAAAATGCTCCCCTATTTTTAAAAAGGTTTTGTAAACTGTGGACGATACAAGTCATTTAATGGTACTAGAGAAAGACATGCTGTTCTGGTAGCTCCAGGTCTTAACACTCACATCAATTTTGGAGGATGAAGACAACTGAAGGAAGCCCAGGCAGGTGCGTGGCTGGGGGAGTCAGTCATGTGACTTGCCTCTAGGGGGCCTCCCAAGGCAGTGGGCCCCCAGACAACTGTCTCCCCTTGCCCTATTATAGTTACACCCCCGGCATGCCCTCTCTCCGGCTGTTACTCCCCTGCAACTGGTACTTAGAGGCATCCTGCCTTTGAGGCTGGAGGCGGCCTATAGCCCTCCAACTAGTAGCCATTGATAGACCTCTCCTCCATGTTTACAAGTCACTCAGCAAGCATCTGACTCCACCCGCATGGGGTTGTTTTTGTTTTGTTTGTGTGTATGTGGGGTTTGTTTTTTTTGAGAGGAGGAGCACTTTTTAACCATAAGTTTCCAAAGCAACAAAGTACTGTGGAAGCAGAACACAGAGTCAAGCAGCAAAAGTATTAAAACTAATATTAAATCCCTTTAAGTATCCAGCTAATTAAAATAAACGAGAATGAGAAATGCAACTACATAATGAATTAAAGCAATTCTATGACCAAAAACCAGACCATACTGGATTACCCCCTAGTACTAAGAAGTATATAATGGCGCAGTGGGGAAATGACTTGACTAGCAAGCCAGAGGTTGGTGGTTCAAATCCCTGCTGGTATGTTTCCCAGACTATGGGAAACACTTGTACTGGGCAGCAGCAATATAGGAAGACGCTGAAAGGCATCATCTCATACTGCACAGGAGATGGTAATGGTAAACTTCTCCTGTATTCTACCAAACACAACCACGGGGCTCTGTGGTCCCCAAGAGTCGACACCAACTTGACAGCACACTTTACCTTACCAAGAAATAAGACTACACATTCTTCCCCTCCCCATTATGCCTGGGAAGGGAGACGAGGAGCAGAGCAGGTCAGACTAGGCAGGGGCTGGAGAGAACTCTCCTGGTTGTTCCTGCCTCTGCCTTGGCCTGCCTTCCTACCTCGCAGAGCGGGGAGGAGGAGACCAGTTGCACTAACATTCAGCACTTTCTCCTTGCCTCCTTTCCTGCCTCGCAGAGCAGGGAGGGAAAGACCGCTCTGCTCACACATGGTACTTTCTCCTCACAAAGGGAGCACACTTCGCAGAGCAGTGAAGAATGAATTCCAAAGCCTAGCCATGTGCATGCTGGGAGTCTGGTCAGCTGAGGCAGGAGCCAGGAGAATTCTCTCCCGTCCCAGCTATGCCTCTCTCTCAGTCCCTCTCAGCTGACCAGAGCTTCCAATGCACATGGCTGGACTCTGGATTCTTCCCCTATTACATACCTCGGCAAGGAGGGAACGGGTGCCCAAGGCAGGAGAAAAAGAGTAATGGCTGGCACCCCCCCCACACACACACACACCAACTCACTTATCCTAGGTGAGGGGTGATTTCCAGTCTCCAGAGCTCCCTGCCTGCCTCCGAAGCTCCGATTCTCCAGCTAATCACACAGATTCAGAACAGTGTGCTACTCTCTCCTGATCTAAAACAATGGTGATCGTCATGTGACCTCACTTGCCTATGTAAAAAATTTTCTTATCTCCAGGGGTCTTCTGATTGGTGAATACACATCAATCACATCTATATTATTCTATAAGTGCCGGAGAGTATTTGGAGGCTCCGACCCCCTTTCTGAAAACCAAGGCAGCATTTCTCATTGGTTTTAAGGTGATTAATTATTAATTTGTGGTATGTAAGTTAGGGTGCTACGAGCAGCAGAGGTTGCCGCTCATGGAGCATCTAAGTGTTCAGTGCAGACAGTCTACAGAGCACTGAGAGAGAAAGAGACAGAGAGTCAGGAAGCCACAAGACAGAATGGAAAGTATGGGTAATGTTTTTTTTAATCCAAAATGACGGCCGTGTGTGTGGCGAGGCTGGGGGGGGGGCGGTGCCCACTCAGCCTTTACAGAGGAATTGCCCCTGGTTTAAGGAATTACACCATCATTTTCAGTTACTTTTTAAAAAGTAGTATTGCTATCCCAAAGAAAAGGTAAAGTGTGCCGTCGAGTCAGTGTTGACTCAAACACTAGAACCTTAAATGTTCAACTACTTATGCCCATGGTTTACACCACATTGTAATCAGAAAGAGTCACTATGGGGAAGAACACTGGTCATCTGATGCCACTACAAAAAGTAACACTTCCAATGAGCCTCCGAGAATCTTGCCCTAAACTAAAACATTAGAGTAGGCAAAAACTTGAGTATTATTATTCTGCAATATTAAGTAGAATGCATCCTCAAGTATGCAGATCTTTACAAATTTTGGAGAAGAGTCACAATTACAACAGATAGATTTGAATTCTAAACCTATCTTGAGCCTAGAAATATTATGTATAATATCAAAGTAGGTAAATTCCTGTGCCAATAAAAGAAACCCAGTGAAAGCCACAAGGACCATCTGAAGTGGCAAGAATAATGATGGGAAATGTTTTGAGGCAATAGTAGATTAGCCCAAATTGCTTATTTTCCATTTTCTGATTCTTTAGTAAGAAGTACTTGTATATGATAGCCATTCTGAAAGTCTGAACAGCATATGTGCATCAACTTTTATTTATTTAGATTCTAAGACCACCTTTCACCTATAGGTCCCAAGATATCTTTCAAAAAAATATATATACAGTATACATCAGGCTTGCTCAATTTTGCCCCCTTCCCTGCTGTTTTTGGACTACAACTCCCATAATACCCAGCCACAGTGGCCAATAGCCAGGGATTATGGGAGTTGCAGGCCAACATCTGTAGGAGGGCCAAAGTTGAGCAGCCCTAGTACACATAAATAGAGCAAAAAGAACAAAGTACAGCATATAAACCAGTGTACTAAACACAACAGTACAATAACCCTGCACTAGGCAGCAGTCAGAGAAATAACCAGCAGGAATAAATCAGCCACATATACCAATGCCCAAAGACCCTTACCAAAGAAAATATTCTTTAGGCAGTTGTGGAACAACAGGAGAGAGATGTAAGTTTGTTCCTCCACAGGGACAATGCTCCACAACTTGCAATCACTGAGAACATCTATCCCATGCGCATGACACCTGTGATTCAGCCAAAGATGGCACATGGAGTAAGGCTTCTTCTGATCATATCATAAAATGAGTATCCTAACAAGGAGAAGGCGAAGTTATATCTTTTGACAAACTGCAGCAGGTCAAGAGGAATATGATAAAGTTGTCAATATTTACTATTTTATTTTAATTTTAAAATATTTCTATACTGCTCAAAACTTGCATCTCTGGGTGGTTTACAATTAAAATCATTTAAAAGATTAAAAACATTTAAAACCCAGTATTAAAATTATTTAAAACTATAAATCTAATTAAAAGCCTGGGTGAATAAGTATGTCTTCAGTGCCTTTTTAAAAGTTGCCAGAGATGGGGAGGCTCTTATTTCAACAGGGAGCGCATTCCAAAGTCCAGGGGCTACAACACAGAAGGCTCTTTCCCAAGTAGCCGCCAGATGAGTTGGCAGCAGCCACAGGTGAACCTCTCCAGGTGATCTTAGCAGGCAATGGGGCTTGTGGCGAAAAAGACATTCTCTTAAATACCCAGGGCCTAAGCTGTTTAGGCCTTTATATGATAAAGATTCAAGGAATGGGCCTTTTAGTTTAAAGGGAGGTTATAAATATATTTCAAACATTCAAAACGTTTTTATACGCAGTCCGATAAGTAGTTTATCTTCCCTAGATGAAGTGGTCATGGAAAACTAATTAGCAGGCTTAAGCGAAGAGATTAAGTTTAAGTTGAACAAAGATTTTCTAGGCAAACAGGTAAGCAGCCAACAGATTAAGGGATGTCTCACTGTCTATTTTTAAGCATACTAAAACCAGAATATACTTAATGTCTTCTTTATGCAGAGGTAAAGAGTATCCTTTTAAAGTTTTCTCCAATCTTAATATTTTAGGTTTTATATTGAACACTAAAGGACAGGTTGTGCATGCATTTTAGGTGGTACATAATTTAGCACACTGATTAACATACTAGTTAAAATTTACTAAAGGAATTCCTACTGAAATACAGTAATCCTTTTGAATAACTCCTGAGTAGTACTACTGAGTATTTAGTCCTGATGTCAGCCACCGCTTTCAAGCAGAACACACTACACTAAAGAATGCCATTTACTGTATTGACACTGTTAATGAAACTGTTCCGGAGTGCCAACTAAACACTCAAATCGGGCTTTTGGCCTAACATGGGGAATCAGCGTGACTATATGGAACAATACATTACAGTAACAATTTGTGCCAAGTTTTGGTCTGGAAAAGAGAAAAAGACAGAACTATGGTACAATCAGATTTATTTAGGGATAATAGGGGTACAGGAAAATACAAGATTGGTTAGGCAAGATGAGGAGGCAATAAAATCTTAACAGTATTAACTAGAATCTCATGTAGAGGTATTTTAGCTTAAGGGCCAAACTGTCAATGAATTGGCTTAAGGCTCTGCTTGAGAAAGGACCAAGATGCAGACTTAAAGAGGAGAGAGAAGGGAGCAAGAAGATTTAAAAGGGACAGGAAGTTAGTATTACCAGTCTTGATCCATTGGTGTGTTGGATGCACTTGCAGGTTGAGATGCGCAGGGGGAAGGCAGCATAAGAATGGGAAGAGCAAAAAGTGAGGAGCAAAGAGCTACCACTCAAACCCTTGAGAACCAGCAGGGCAAAGATCAATGTGGAGTCCAATTCCAATTCTGATTCCAAGGACATGTGACTGGGCCAGGGGTATCTGTACTCAGAAACATCTCCTGAGGCAATGCAGAAGTCAAGCACACTGACTGCAAGGGCTGAAACTTGCGTTTAACAAAAAAGTTCATGTTTACATGAACCAATCAACTGATTGGATCTGATCTTTAAGCAACGAAAGATGGAATGGCTGGTCGTGAGGTATGTGTGTGTAGTACCAGATGGGTGAACTCAAAAGCCCTATCTGGGACCAGGAAATCTCTTCCTGAGATATGGGTTTCCTTTTCTGTTAACAATCCTACGTCTGGGTCCTTGTCAGCTCATTAATGTTGCAATAGGAGACTGGGGGTGTGCCATGCTTATCTAGGTAGTTGTAGGAACAATTAGAGAGGCTAATCTCATAGCAAAGGGAATTAGCTATTTCGCTTTTGAAGGTCTCTTTGACCCGGGTCTGCTTGCTAGCTTCCTCCCTTTTTGCAAGAGAGGCCATGGGGGTCTGCCTGTGACCATTTGTTATCCTGACCTTGGGCAGTGAAGCCCCATGTTCAGTTGTGTCAAGTGACCAAACTGCATAGTTTGCCACACATAGGCACTGTGACATTAAAAGAGTTCACGATCCCATGAGCTCAGGTAGCCAAGATGGAGGTTGCAAGCCTGCAACTCCAAATCACATAGAGGGGTGCTGTTTGCAGTCCCAAGACAAGCTCAATTCTATTCAGTTTATTACGATTAAAGATCAGCACATTGATCAAATCCAGATACAAGAGTCCCCAAAGTGAACATCGATACCAGTGCGCATATATATATATATATATATATATATATACACACACACACACACACACACACACATATACACACATAAAATATACAATTAAGAACTATTACATAAAATAAAATGTAAAATGGAATAAGCTAACAAAATAAAAACAAAATGAATTTAGAGCCTGTATTAACCATCTCCGACACACCATATGCGGGTCTTAATCACAGCTGTACAGAATTTGGCCACCAGATGCAAGACATCGGTATACGTATCAGAAAGAAATAAGTTTATATAAAACTCATCATAATTATTTGGCTAAGACTCAGATCACAATAAAATGAGCAATACAGGAGCACATGACCTACTGTTTCAACATCGCTGTTCCCACAAGGACACAATCTCTCCAAAAAAGGTACCCTCCTAAATCTACGCTCTAATACCACAGAGGGCACACATCCATCCGGGCTAGTGTCAGGGCCCTTCTGTGGGTTGGATATGTCAGATTATACAGAGTTGGCTGGTTTTTGCAAGGGTTTAACTGCTCCAAACTTGATGTAACTTGATGCCTGACCTAAATCTATCTGGTGTCCCATATTGATAATACGCTGCTTAAGGATCACTCTGTCAGTATCATAGCCCAGGGAGAGTAGAAATTCTATTGACAGTCCATATACTTTTAATTTTTCAGTGATTAAGTTGATCCAATCAAGGGGGTGTTCATCCTTAAAGATTAAGGGAGCTAAAGCAGAAGGGGGGGAAATCAATTTCAGCCAGACGTTGAAAATATAAATCCAGGCATAAATCCAATTGCAGCTTGACATTTGACACACAACAGAGAGTTGAAAAAACAGGCCTGAGAAATTTGGACTGGATCCTTTCAAGTGGACAAAAGTCACGATATATGCAAGTCTATGAGCCATAAAGAAGCTGTGGGATTACCTTAGTTTGAAAGACCTTAATAGCAGCTGGAACATATCTGCCCCCTGCCAAAAAGAAGAATCTCAAAATTGCAGTAGTAGACCTCAAGGCGTTTGTTACAATGGTCTTAGTTTGCTCTTTCCAGCTGTCACCTGGAAGATGACCCCTAAATATTTATATTGCAATGTCTGTGCTACATCAACCCCAATAATTTGCCATGGATAATAGGTTTCTTGGCAAACATTACAACCTTAGTCTTATGGTAATTGATGGAGAGCAAGTTTTTGTGACAATAGTCAGCCAAAACTCTCAGCATTTTCCTCATCCCCACCAGAGATTGTGACAGAAGCACAGCATCATCTGCATAGAGAAGAATAGCTAGATGTCTACTGCTCAGTTTCGGTGGGTGAAATTCCAAATTAGAAAGTCTGTCTGTGTCCACCATATCATTAATATAGAAGTTATACAGTAGTGGGGCTAACATACAGCCCTGCCAGACTCCCTTTTCTGCTCTAATGGGGTTTGTTAAGTGTCCCTTCACAGGGTTCTTTTTCGCAGTGTCTGAGTTCATCCTTAATCCTGGGTTGTATTCCAAATCATGCCTCAGGAGACAGGAAGTAAAGTTCAAAAGCTGTTGCCCATATCTGGTAGTTTGGAAGGAGGCGCCAGAAAACCCAGTTCCTGACTGTTGAGCCAGGTAACCATAGAAGCTATAAAATGAAACTTTTAAAGTACTGCAAAGGCAGAGAGAGAAATACTAGTGAACGGAAAATAGTAAGAAATACTAGGGGAAAAAGGCAAAGAAACCAAGAGTTAGCTGGGGAGAACACTGTAACCCCGGGAGTCAGCACCTCCCACAACTACACTCGAACCACCATAGGGAAGTAATGTCTGTGGGAGGGACAGATGAACTCAAGACACTGTGAAAAAGAACCCTTCACAAGTAAGATCAATGTTTCTTTTTCTGCAGTTGTCTGAGTTCATCCTTAATCCTGGGACATGCCCAAGCAGTAGAAACGGACAGGGAGGAAAGAGCAGACGGTTAAACTACTTGCTGTAGAATTGTGCGAGCCATGGCCGCTTGATCGGAATGGAAGGATGATACCTTATAATGTTTAATAAACAGAGAGATAGATGCCCAGGTAGCTGCTTTACAAATGACGTGGAGGGGAGTGTTAGCCAAAAATACTGCTGACATACTGGCACTGTGGGCTAAGTGAGCCGTGACTCCCCCGGGGGCCGGAAGGTGCAGTGCTTCGTACGCAAGGTATATAGTGGCTCTGATCCACTTAGCTAGAGTCACCTTGGAGTCCTTGTGCCCTAGGAATTTAGGGTGAAAAGAGACAAAAAGAGCATCCAAACTACTATGGGGTTTGGTGCACTTCAGGTAAATTCGGAGCGCCCTGTGTACATCTAGTGTGTGCCATATTTTTTCTTTAGGATGTTTCGGATCAGAGCAGAACTATGATAGAACTACGTCCTGGGACCTGTGAAAGGTGGAATTGACCTTTGGAATGAAGGTGGGGTCCAAGCGCAGGATAACGGTGTCTTCAGTAAAGGAATAGAGTTATTTGCGTGTTGACAGGGCTCACAATTCGGAGACTCTGCATGCCGAAGTAATGGCCACCAGAAAGAGCACTTTGTAGGACAAGATCTTCAGAGGAGCTGCCCTAAGGGGTTCAAAGGGGTGATGCGTGAGAGCATTGAGGACCCTGTTGAGGTCTCAAGATGAAAACCTGTGTATAGGTGGGGGAGTGAGGTTGGTGGTCCCCTTTAGGAAGTGTCTGAGGTGCGGGTGTAGCGTGGAAGATCCATGGGCCATTAATTCCAGGACTGACGCCAGCGCTGAAACTTGCCTGAGAAGTGTATTGGGACAGAGACCCATCCCTATGCCTTCCTGAAGGAACAATAGGACCTCAGGAACTCCCGAGGTAATGGGGAGAGGCACACCCATCTGGAGAAAGCTGAGCAAGTGGCTTGATAGATCCTGTTAGTGAAAGATCTCCTTGATGCCAATACGGTGTTCTGTACTGAGGGTGTGTATCCAGCCCATTTCAGCAAGGCGTGTTCAATCTCCAGGCGGATAGTTGGAGCCAGTCTGGGTCCGGATGTAGTACAGGGCCCTGTGACAGCAGATCTGGGCAACGTGAGAGTGGCCACGGTTTCCTGGAGGAGAGGGAGACCAGATCCGCAAACCACGGTCGCCTCAGCCAGTGCAGGGCAATGATAATTATGCTTGCTTTTTCTATGATCAGCTTTTGTAGGACCTTTGCTATGACGGCTGTTGGTGGAAAGGCATATAGGAGCCCGGTGGGCCAGGGGGCCATGAGAGTGTCTGTTGCCTCTGCTAGCAGTGAGTGGAACCTGGTGTAGAACCTGCTCGGGTGGTGATTGAATGGGGACATGAATATGTCCACGACTGGGAGACCGAACGCTGTCATGATCTGTTGAAAGACTTCTGTGTGCAGGGACCATTCTGCCAGGTCTATGGTTCGGCGACTTAGCCAGTCCACAGTCAGGTTGATCATCCCACTGAGGTACTCTGTTTTTAGTGAGGCTAGATGTCTTTCTGCCCAAGTGAACAGAAACTTGGATTCTTTCATCATGAGGCAGGATCTGGTCCCCACTGGTTCGCAATGTGTGCCTTCGCTGCTACATTGTCTGTGCGTACTAGCACCTGTTAGTTCTGGATCAAGGGGACGAACTGTCTGAGGGCAAGACGGATGGCTCTCAGCTTGAGTAGGTTGATGCTCAATGAGGTCTCAAGGGGCAACCAAACTCTCTGGGCTGGCTGGTGGAGGCAATGTGCTCCCCATCCAGTTAGGCTTACGTCTGTGGTGACGACGATCCTGTCCGGTGGGGAGAGAGGTAGACCTCATAGCATAGCTGCTGAGACCCACCAGCTTAGGGACTGCTGCACTTCCTCTGTGAGTACGACCGGGATGTGGGTCTTGGAGATTATGAGTTTCTGGAAGGGTAGGAGCAGCCATTGGAGGGAGCATGAGTGCCAACGTGCCCAGGGGATGCACTCCAGGCAGGATATCATGGAGCCTAGTACCTGTGCCAGAAAGATGAGATCTGTCGTTGTACTGGTCAGAAGGGAAAGGATCGATGTTGCTATCTTGTTCCTGCGGTCTGTTGGTAACGAGATCGTGCCCTGAAAGGTGTCGAAGAGGGCTCCCATATGTTGTAGGGACTGGGAAGGGTCAAGGTGGCTTTTTTGCTTGTTGACTATGAAGCCGTGTGACTTCAATAGATGTAGGCTCTGGCGTACATTCCTATAGGCTTGGAGTCATCGAGTATGGATGTACGTGAAGTGCTTCCACCCACATCCTGGCTATTAAGGCTACCATGATCTTGTTGAAGACCCTCGGAGCAGAGGAAAGGCCGGATGGCATTGCTTCGTATTGATAATGCTCATTGTGGGTGTGGAAACAGAAGTATCTGCGGTGAGATGGATGGATGGGGATGTGGAGGTATGCCTTTGAGAGGTCTATGGAAGCCAGGAACTCCTGATTGAGAACTGCTTCCCTGATGGGTTAGGCAGGGGTGTATTTTGGCCCCAATGTTATTCAATTTCTATATTAATAACTTAATTACTCAGATCAATAACCAGGATTTTCACCCCTCTAAGCTGGCCAACAGACACTTGAATATACTCCTATTTGCGGATGACGTGGTGATTTTATCACGGACCCCAATTGGCCTCAAGAGAGCCCTTAATGCTTTGATGTCCTACTGTGATTCACAGGCGATCATCATAAATTGTGAAAAGACCAAGGTGATGGTTTTTGCCAACAAACCTAAGAAGCTGTGTTGGATGTTGAATGGACATAGACTTGAACAGGTAGCAGAGTTTAAGTATTTGGGTATAGTCTTCCAGACTAATACTAGGAGGAATGCGCACAAGGAATATATAATGCAAAATGCCTCGAGGGCAGCAGCAGCTATTAACTCCTTTCATAGGAGACCAGGTGCACAGTTTGTTCCAGCTGCCCTTAAACTTTTTTCGGCCAAAGTCCGGCCTTTACTCCTTTATGGAGCGCAGTTAGGTATCTGTTCCAAACTTGCCAGGCTGGAGGCAATCCCATCAGGGTTTTTGAGAAATGTGCTCCAACTACCCCAGCAGGGTGGATTTGATTTAAATCAAACTGATTTAATTCACGATTTAAATCACGATTTAAATCACTAGTCAGTAAGGCTTGATTTAAATCATAGTTTTCTACATAAAGACTAATTCTTGCTGGTATAACTTTAATATGCAAGTAGATGAAGATTTTTAGAATAACAACTTTTCATATTAGTTTTTTTATCCCCAGTTTAATAGGTTAATCATTCATATTTGGACAACTTTTCTGTTGTACTTAGGAAGGAGAAAAATAATCATTACCTTAATAATAACAATTTAAATAGATTTATTCAACTGAAACAATAACATTACAGCATATGTTATTTGCTTAAACAAACATCCATGTTTGTTAACTAATTTGGCTAAACAAAATATATATATTTTAAGAAACTTAGACTGTCAGCCCAGCCTACATATGAAAAACTTAAATACTGTCCTCTGTAGCTCACTCGTCATCTTCATCTTCTTCTTTGTTCATGATCTGGAAAAGAAAAACAAGCTTTCCTGCTTTATCCGGTCCCAAACGATTTCTCAATTTAGAATGAATTAGTCCAAAGGAAGAGAATATTCTTTCAATGCCTGCAGAAGAAGCTACTGCTGTTAAAAGTGAAATCATTACTTGAACAGCCTCTAAATCCAAGTGCTTAAGTGACTTCCACCAGTTCACTGGTGTGACTTTCTTTAAAATATCTTCAGCAAACATATATTTCTTGAATGGTTCCCCCTTAGCTTTGAAGTTTATTATAGTTGGCATTACAGATGGATGATTGCTGGATACCCATGTCATAGCTAACTCCTATTCCTCAGCACTTAAGTTTTGACCCTGGTACTGGATATTGACAATATTTGCCAAAAAATGAGCTGGAGACAGTACTTGTCCCATTCGTTTTTTTAATGCTTGTAATTTAATTCTGTCCATGTGTAGTTCTGTTTTTAAGTGTTCACTCAGTTCCTTCCAAATTTCAACAGCATCAGCAATAAAACAGCTATTTTTCTGTATTTTGTTTAAAGATTCAGAGATGCTCAGCATATGTTCAACATTTCTCTTAAGCCCAATGTTGAGGATTTTGGCCGTGACACTGCCATCTATTTTATCTCGATTTTGTTCACAAATTGTCATCAGAATAGGCCAGTTCTTGATATACTGCTCAAAACAGTCCACCACAGAGTTCCATCTAACATCTTGTGGGAGCGTTAGCTTGGTTCCACCCATCCTTTTCAGAGCTGCTGCAGCAAAGTGATTGTTACAGAAGTATTTAGCAATTTCAACAACATTAGTCTTTATTTCTGGAACACTTAAGTCTTTGGCTAAGAGGTGCAGCAAATGAGCACCGCAACCATATGTTATTAGCTTTGTATTCCCTTCCTGCTCTTCTAAATTTCTTCTCATCTTGGATACATTTGCAGCATTGTCTGTGACCAAACTGCGTACTAGACATTTGAATTTTTGTTCACATGTTATTATAGCTTTTACTGCCACTTCTTGTAAGTATTCTGCTGTGTGTGCATTTCCTGACGTATCAATTGTTTGTGCAAGGAAGACTTTCCCTTCTTCTGTTGTTATACAAGCACATACAATAGGATCATTGTGGACATTACTCCACCCATCAATACTTAGGTTAACAATTCTACCCTCCAGAGCTGTTGCACATTGCTCCATTTCTCTGTCATACGCTTTATCCAGCAGTTTCCCTGCAACATCTGCTCTGCTGGGTTGACTGTATCCTGGTCTCAGTGACTGAACCATATTAATGAAATGTGGGTTCTCAGTCAGACGGAAAGAAGAGTTCATTGCATAAACAAACTGGGCAATTTTTTCATCAATTAACTCTTTTTCTAATCTGCTAGTTTTTATCACAAACTTATCTATGGTGGTTCCAGGAGGGAAGGATTTTTTCTTTCTTTTAGGTGATAGTGATATGTGGCTGTGGGTGTCTGATGATTATGCTAATGAAGCACTATCCTGGATGGATAACTCTGAAACTGTAGAACAGGAGGATGGTGATCTTGAAGGTGGATAGTTTCCAGAATCCATGAATTCCCCTAAACAAAAAAGTCAATGCTGTTATTTTATTGTTTATACAATTTCTGCTTATTGTACACAGCACTGCCCCAAAAGGAATATTTGCTTTTCTTCATAACTGTACCAAATGACAGTAACATGCAGTAATAATAAGAAATATAATTTTGCTCAAAAATGACAGTTCAAGGCAGTCTTTAGAAATATTATATGATTCAATAAAAATGTTTACCAACCTGAAGATCCTGCCTGTTCAAATGTGTTTCTTTGGTCATCTTCATCACAGCACTTCTCATGATGTTGCTTCATTCGGGCCACCAGGCCTTGCATTTCTTTGTTGCAGTGTTTGCATTTTGAACGCATGCCGGCCTTACCGATAGGTAAAGGAACTTCATTAAAATATTGCCAAACTGGGTCTCTTTTATGGCCTGCTGCCATTATAGGTTTTTTCCTCCAAGGAAAGAATGTGATAAACCTCAGGTCATACACACAAAAAGATCCAAAGACTTGTCTGTCTGTGGCTATGCAATATTGTGCTCAGAAAGTTTCACTTTCATTTTGTACTGCTTGTCTGCTTGCCCCTCCCTCCTCACACTTAGTTTCACTTTCTTCTTGTGCAGATCTATTCCACTCCAAACAATCAGAAAAATATTGTTTCTATTCTATTTCACTGAACTTCTTGAAACTTAGCACTGAAGGGGTTGATTCTGTATTCATAGGTTTGTAGAACAATAGGATTAAGGTCTTTTTCTCAACTCTGTTCATGTCATAACATTTTTGCTGTGAAGAAGAGGCATGTAATCTCTGCTGAGTCAAATTCAGTTTTGAGAACTGCAAAAGTAAACCAAGCATCTGTGATAATATCTTGTAGGCAGAGAAACTGCCCAATAATCTTACAAAAACCTCTGGAAGAGCATGACATTGTGAATGGATTAATGGAATTTATTTACCAAAAAAATTAAACATATACAGCCTTATTCTACATAATTAAAAAACTAATCTTTATTTCATGATGGAATAACCTTTGGATGGTAATATATTTTCCTCAAAAAGCATTTTATTTAAAAAAAATCTGATTTAAATCAAAAAAATCCGATTTAAATTAAAAAATCCGATTTTTTAAATTATTATTTTTTTAATCATTGATTTTTATCCACCCTGTACCCCAGGGTGTCCCCAATACATTTCTACGATTGGAAGCAGGCTGGATTCGGGAGGAGGCAAGTGTTTGGCTGGTAATATTTGAATATTGGCTGAAGTTGATTTTTCAGCCAATAGGACTAGCACCCTTAGTGTTGAATGATACATATAAGTCTAGGTGGAAATATTATGTGGAAAGGGGGTTGAATTACTATGGCTTCTCCAGCAATGCTTTGGTTGTCTTGGGCTATGGGAGAGTGACATCATGTCTGCGCCAACGCATTTTGGATATGGAGAAACAGATGGAAAGAAGCGAGATAGGGGTTGACACCTATTTAGGTAATCAAATATCACTGTCTGGTCCAGCAAGATACCTTAATAAAATATTAGTACCTAGTTTCCGGAGGGCTCTGATGCTGGCCCGGTGTAATGCCTTAGAAACGACTGTCCAGGAGGGGAGATACTGTAAGACCCCCTATAAGGAGTGTGTCTGCCCTTGTGGTTCTGGGTAAGTGGAGTCAACGGCCCATGTTATCTTGAATTGTCAGTTTTATTGAACTTTGCAGGAGAGATATACAAGTCCTTTTTTAACAGCATACCCAAGTTCTGAACAGTTCTATCTGGAATTACTTTTTACAGACCGTTGAGATGCAGTATCTTATAATGTGGCAAAATATTGTTTTCTGGCTAATAAGACTAGGATAAGAAATGTTGAGAAGCAAGATATGGGGTTGGATTGAATTAAATTTTAGATTATTACAATGCATGGAGCCCTCTGTTTTATGGATGAACTTGGGCGTTATGGTTCTGTTTTACGTTTCAACATTTTATTATTTTATTTGACCAAGTTCACTTTTATACTTTGTGTTTTGCTGGTAGAATGACCACAACAATAAAGATTTGATTTGGCTTCCCTGATGGTGCGGAGGGATTCCATCCCGAAGGTTCTTTTTCGTATGTAGCGGTTCAGTCCCTTGAGGTCTAGAACTGCCTTCCATGAGCCGTCCTTCTTTGGTACCAGAAATAAGATGGAGTAAATTCCCTGAGCATATTCCGAAGGAGGGACGGGTTCGATGGTGTGAATCTGGATCAGATTATGTATTGCCTGAGACATCTGCCACATTTTCGTCAGACTCGTGGATGTAGGGGTGTGTGTGGGTAAGAATCGTGAAGAAGCGAAATAAATTCCAGACGGAGGCCATGAGATACGGTCTCTATCACCCAGGTGTCTGATATAGAATGGCTCCATGATGTTGCAAAAAGGCGGAGCCGACCTCCGACGGGTAAGGACTAATTGTTTTCTTCCTTGCTGGAATCCAGATCTGAAAGGCTGTCTAGGGGCCTGGGGCCATTTGTTTCCTCTGAACCGCTGTTGCTGGCCCTGTTGTCACCAAATGGGTCTGAGATTGTTACTGAATGGCCGGTACACTCTGGGGAAGTTGAAGGAGGATCTCTGCAAGGACCTGTAGGGATGAAAATTGTTTGGAGAGAACCTGCCCGGTCAGTTATATTCCTTTCTAGATACCGGCATTGCCCTTTTCTTATCCCTAGTCTCTACTAGGACTGGTTCCAGAGAATCCCCAAAAAGCTTCACCCCAGAGAAGGGGGATGAGGCCAGGTTAAGTTTGGACTTGTGGTCCACCTTCCAGTTTTTTAACCAAAGGCATCTCCTCATTGCCATCTCTGCAGTCATGGATCTAGATGTGTGCTGGATACAGTCCAAACTAGAATTAGCCATGAGGGCCGCTGCTTTTGCTAATTTGTTGATCCCTTGCCCAAGCTGTTTGTTCTTAGGTGAAACAAGCTGTATCAATGCCTTAGCCCACAACATTGACACCTGAGCAAAGATGGTGTTTGAAGTGGCTGCCTTAACTACCGTCACCGTGCCATCGTGTACTTTGTGTAGAAGGAAATCACATTTCTTATCTTCGGGAATTTTGAGTTGTTCGTCAGCATCCTTATTCATGAGAGTTCCAGAAACCAATTGTACCACAGGAGAATCTACAATGGGAGAAACCAATAAGGCCATAACATCATCAGGCAGGTATACAGTTTTTTAGGAAATGGAAATGTAGGTTGGGCGGGAGACAGTACTTTCCACTCAGAGAGCATTGTGTCCCTGGAGAAAGGGTACGGAGATGGAGGAGGCTGAGGTGGAAGGAAAGACGACCTAATCAAAACCTGGTAGTGGTTGAGCAATGGACTCTGAGGAGACATCTTTGATAACCCTCTGTGCCTTAGCCAAAAAGACCTCAAAGTCAGATGGTTGGAACATTCTGAACCAACTGACCAGCTGGGAGGGTGATTCCTCCTGTGAAAGCTCGCCTTCCTCCGTATCCGAGGAGGAGGAGGAGGAATCATGAGAGGGTGAGGCAGGAGCCTGGTTGTTTTGGAGGGACAGGGGTGCGTCGGTGAGGGGGGTCGTTACAAACCAAGGGTTTGGGTAAAGGAGGAAAGGATTTTAGGGCCAGAGGAGGGGGGGTGTTTCTTGCAGGGGGGAGAGTTAAGATCCTCCTCAGGCAAGGAGGAAGAGGTAGGAGAAGAAGGGCAAGCAGGCCTTTTTGCTTGATGGTGCCTAGGTGGCCTTGAGAGGAATTGTCCCCTTTCATTGGAAAGAGAAGAGAAGGAAGAAAGCAGGTCTTGTGGTAGCAAGCATGACTTGTCCCCTTAGATAAGCAGGGTCTGACCTGATTGTATATGAAAGGGAAACTAGAAATGTGAGCACTGTAAGATATTCTGGGAAGAGCATCTAGGTTCCAAGTTCCTTCCCTGGGATCTCCAAGATAGGGCTAAGAGAGATCCATGCCTGCAACCTTGGAGAATCCTCTGCCAATCTGTGTAGACAATACTGAGCGAGATGGACCTATGGTCTGACTCAGTATATGGCAGCTTCCTATGTTCCTATTGGGGGGGGGGAATAACCCCTCTGGTTGGACTCGACCCTGGAGAATAGAAGAGGAAGATTGGTTTGGCTGAGTGGGAATCGCCCCGCTGAGGCACAGTAGGACCTTGTTAGGTCCTGTAGTAGTGGTTGTAGATTCTTTTCAATCTCGTTGTTCTGCACAGGACAATGACAATAAAGATCTATCTATCTATCTAGGTATTACAGAAAACTCTGAATGAACAAATTCCTTTAGCCACAGTTCAAATGCAGGGGTAACTTGCCTGTTTTGTTGCCCACAGGTAGAAGGTATTGTACTCACAGCCTCTGCTGGAGTTGGGAGTCGTTCTGGTAATGTCCCCTCTGGCACCAAAATCGGGCTAGCAGTGTTTGGTGTTGCTGGCTGGGATGCGGGGGGGAATGACCAACAGATCGGGTTCCCCCTTGCCCTGTAGCACACCAGTCTTCACTATTGCAGGCATACATGGGTCGCTCGTCTCAATGGCCACAAATTCTGACCCTTCTTGCACTTAAAGTAGGGCGGGAGGAAGACGCCAAGGGAGCTGTTGTTGGCAAACTGCCTGCAGCAGCAGGCGCTCACTCAAGCGGGCAACAGGAGGCTTGCTTTTCTTTTTGTGCCACTTCTGCCTCTCCTGGGATTGCCTTTGTTTTTTTGAGGGTTTTGTGCCCTATCCTTTCAAATACTTGACCCTTTTTGCTGTCTTTCTAGGCGAAGCAAAGCTCTCCACCGAACCAGCTGCCGTGCACGGCGTGATCAAGAAGATGGCTGAAGAGGCAGGGAGAGAAACACCGCTCAAGTCAGCAGGCAAGGAGGAATGGGACCGTTTGCCACTGTGAGGCTGAGAATTGCAGGGCTTTTGATTAGCGGTTTCCATTCTTGGTTCGGGGGCGGGGGGGTGTCCCTCGGAGAGGGAACCTCTTAAGAGGTCTCCTGCATGGGCCAACTCCATAGGGAGCGGGGTGGAGGCAAAAAATAAAGTCCAACCAACAGAAAATGTAAAAAGAGCCAATTGGTCGAATTAGAGAACTGAAAAATTGAGGTCACTTGAGGAGGTCCGTCTCCAGTTGCCGCCTACTCATTTGGTGGCTACACAGAGATGGGCCTTCTCGGCTGCTGCCCCGAGATTGTGGAATGCGCTCCTTGCTGAGATACGATCCTCCCCATCTCTGGCATTTTTCAAAAAACACATGAAAACACATATCTTCAACCAGGCTCTCTCAGCTTTTTAAAACTTGTTTTTAAATTCTTCTGATTATTTAATTGTTGTTTTACGATGTTTTTAATTGTTAATTATTTTTTATGCTTTATAATTTTTGTTTCAATTATTAATTGATTTTAATGGTGTTTTAATGTAAACCGCCCTGAGCCTTTTGGAAGGGCAGTATAAAAGTTTTAATAATAAAAATAAATAATAAAAAAGCGTTTAGCGTTTGGGCAAAGGAAACAAAGAGTCTCCCTTCCCACCCTTGCACACTGGATTGGGAAGTCGTGCTTGACTGATTGATTGATATACCGCCTTTCATTAAAATAATCCTAAAGTGTTTTACAATATAATTAAAATGCACAATTAAAACAATACACAATCAAAAGTACAAATATGAAATTAATATTAATAATGTTAATATTAGTGGGGGGAGGGGAGAAAAGAGGAGGCAGGGAATGGAGGAACAGATAAGAAGTAAACAGCCGGGTCGAAAAGATAGCAGAGCTCTCTCTAACGCAATGTGGCCTGAGGCAAGACAGGAACAGAACTGGGGTTTTCTGGCGCCTCCTTCCTAACCACCAGATATGGGCAACAGTTTTTGAACTTTACTTCTTGTCTCCTGAGGCATGATTTGGAATACAACCCAGGTTTAAGGATGAACTCAGACAACTGCCCTGAGCCTTTTGGAAGGGCGGTATAAAAGTTTTAATAATGATAATAATAATAATAATAATAATAATAATAATAATAATAATAATATATAATAATAATAATAATAATCTAGAGAAGCTAGATCGTAAGACCAGGCAAATCATGACCATCAATCATGCTCTGCACCCCCGCAGTGATGTTGATGGGCTATACCTCCCTCGCAGCTCAGGTGGAAGAGGAATGCTGCAAGTCCATCAAACAGTAGAGGAGGAGAAAAGAGGCCTTGAAGAATATATCAAGGACAGTGAAGAAGATGCACTTCAAATAGTCAATAACGCAAAACTATTCAACACCAATGAAACAAAGCAGGCCTACAAGAAAGAACAAGTCAAGAACCGAGCAGAAAAATGGAGAAATAAGCCCCTGCATGGTCAATATTTGCACAATATAAGTGGAAAATCAGACATCACCAAGACCTGGCAATGGCTTAAGAATGGTTGCATGAAGAAAGAAACAGAGGGTTTAATACTGGCTGTGCAAGAACAGGCACTAAGAACAAATGCAATAAGAGCAAAAGTCAAAAAAATCAACAACAAACAGCAAGTGCCGCCTTTGTAAAGAAGCAGATGAAACAGTGGACCACCTAATCAGCTGTTGTAAAAAGATCGCACAGACTGACTACAAACAAAGGCATGACAAGGTAGCAGGGATGATACACTGGAACATCTGCAAAAAATACAAGCTACCTGTAGCCAAACATTGGTGGGACCATATAATTGAAAAAGTTGAAGAAAATGAAGATGTACAAATATTATGGGACTTCCGACTACAAACAGACAAACATCTGCCACACAATACACCAGATATCACTGTAGTCGAGAAGAAAGAAAAACAAGTGAAAATAATTGACATAGCAATACCAGGGGATAGCAGAATAGAAGAAAAAGAAATAGAAAAAATCACCAAATACAAAGATCTACAAATTGTAATTGAAAGGCTGTGGCAGAAAAAGACCAGAATAATCCCAGTGGTAACTGGCGCCCTGGGTGCAGTTCCAAAAGACCTTGAAGAGCACCTCAACACCATAGCGGCCACAGAAATCACCATCAGACAATTACAAAAAGCAGCTTTACTGGGAACAGCCTATATTTTGCGATGATATCTATAATAACCAACAGTATTGATGATAAAATTCAGCCATCCCAGGTCCTTGGGAAGGACTCGATGTCTGGATAAAACAAACCAGTCAATAACACCTGTCTGACTGTGCAAACAAGAAATAATAATAATAACTGCGGGAAAAATGGGATTCCCAAATACCAGGTGGAATCAGGTAATGGTCTTGGATTGTTCTGGGCCTTATTCTCCCTCTGACTAGTGACCAAAATCTAGAGGAATTTTTCATCCTAGAATCCTATATCAGCACCTGCCAAGACTCTTTTATTGCTAGTTTTTTCTTATGGCGAATCAGTTCTTTATACTTTTTTTCTGGGCCATCATTGATTGAGAGGATGATGATGGGGCTCCTGCTCAGAAGAGATTAAGTTCTTTAACCAGCTGTTTCTTAGCTAGTACACACTCATGGTCAAACCATGGTCTGGATCTATTGTAGGATAGAGGACCTGGTCACCTCTCAATAGTGAAGCAGCTTTGCAGTCATTGGATCAACATTTGATAATTGTCCAAAATTACATTTATAGAACCAAGACAAGCTGTTTCTGTAACAACACGAAACCTGTACTAACATTAGCCTCCAGAAGGCAGTGCATAAGCTTCTGCACACATACTGGGACTTCTGAGGTCTGCTGTTCCCATCATAACTTTTAATTTCTTTCTCCCTCAAATCCACTCCTGAAGGTCAGGAAGGCCCTCTGGATCATCATCTGATGCAATACACAGGGTTCCAAATGGAAGGGAAATTTAAAGCTTCTATGTGCACAGGGAAATGACTTGACTAGCAAGCCAGAGGTTGCCTGTTCGAATCCCCTCTGGTATTTTTCCCAGACTATGGTAAACGCCTATATCAGGCAGCAGCAAGATAGGAAGACGCTGAAAGGCATCATCTCATACTGCACGGGAGATGGTAATGGTAAACCCCTCCTGTATTCTGCCAAAGCCAGCCATAGGGCTCTGTGGTCACCAGGAGTCGACACCGACTCGTCGGTACACTTTACCTTTATGCGCACAGAAGCATTGTAGAACCATGCAGTAGATTCTAGATATCCTGACCCAAGGGTGCTTTCCACAGAAATAATATTTACATGAATTGGCAAGGCAGAACTATGCACACAGCTGTAACTGTGCTAGGTACTGACACCTACTGCCAAAGCACCAAGCTACTTTTAAAAGCAAAGAGAAACTAATCTCTTCAGTGGTGGCAACTCCTGCAGCACCAGCATCAAAGAAAGCTCTACCACCTGCTGAATATTGATTTTATGAATCAATATTCAGACTGAATGAACTCTGACATTGGAAGCTAGATATGCCAAGATGGAATAGGTAGCCATGTAACTTAAGACAAAATAGAGTAGCAACAAGTAGATATCCCAAGTCAATTTCAAATTCAGTTACAATGCTGCAAATCCTTAGCTCTTTAATTGCACAGGCTTCATTATTCATTGTTCTGCTGTTTAAATAGGATACAATATAGGAGCCGAAAGATTAGCAAGAAATCTACTTGTTACCAAAGTGTCGGAGAAGAGGTGAGCAAATGGATGAAAACGAATACATCAATACTGAATATGAATAGGTATGTTACAGGGTTGGGAACACCTACTTCTATTGCAGGTTTAACATAATCAAGGCAGATTTAACATCAATTTTCAGTAGCTTTTTCACCAACAGGGATTTTCCTGTCTGAAACAGAATGATATGTATATAGTGCTTTATCAAACAAAATCATATGCTCTGGGGGAAAATATCTAGTTCTTCAACTTAGGGCTTTCGTATGGAAGATGTTTTAAAGTATTTATTGTAGCCGTTCATGTAGTCTGTGTTTAATCTGACACTTATAAATATTTGCTGTGGGGGGCAGGAGATGAAAGTTGTTTTGCTAATCCATCAAAAGAGTCATAGAACACAGAAATGAGAACCTGAGCTAGGCTGGCAGATACCTATAAGTCTTTACTAACTATTGACCAAGGTGTCATAGAAAGCTGTTGACAAGAGCTTTGGCCTCAGTTTATTCGAATCAATTCCTGTTAGCCATCGCCTGAGCTGCTGTGATGTAATGGAGTATTCATTAACATTTTAAACTGCTAAGATGTAAACTATCAGCACAAAGGGCCTAAGGGCAAAGTAGACAGTGGAAGGCTAGCAGAAACGAGTGCGAAGAAGCATGGAAAGCTAAATTTCCAAGGTGTCTGTGGCACCCTTGTGATTAGCTGGGGCGGGGGGAGCAGAGTGAAGTATCCACTCTCCATCCTTTTTCTTGCACTCTTATAAAACTGTTATTGTCACTGTCTCAACTTCTCAACCAAATTAAAAATTTTCATGAGCTTCCATTTATATTGGCTATTTCTCTTCTTTCACTTTTAAAAGTTCCATTTAGGAAGCATCTTAGGCGTAGCTAAGGGAGAGGGGGCCCAGGTTCACCTCTCTGCCTGGGGGCCCCTCAGAATAAGGGATAGAATAATGAAAATAGAGAGGGTGGAGCTGGGGGGGGGCTGGGTTCTTTGAAACCATCTGATCAATTATAGCTACACCCCTGATCCTGTGTGCCCAGAGCAAAGGGATTGTTTTACCTAAGTAATGGAGTTAAATTCAACAGGAACAACTAGCTCAGGGGCGTAACAAGGCTGGAGTGGGCCCAGAGACAAAATTTTAAAATAGGCCCCTTGCTGATACACACACACACAAGAAGGGAGGCAGGGAGGAAGGGTCGAGAGATAGAGATAGAGATACTAGCCAGGTCGAAGGAAGAAATACGAAGGAAGGATCATAATGAAGGAAGCTCTGCGTGTTTTGGGGAGTCATGTGACTTGCCTCTGGGGGGCCCTCAAGGCATGGGGGCCCCCAGGCAGCTGCCTCCCCTTGCCTAATAGTAGTTACGCCCCTGAACTAGCTCAATCTGGAAGAAAAAAGGAAATCAACTCCAATGCTAGCATACTTATAGGTCAATCTTATCCTTGTCATATGGACATAAACCCTTCTGTGTTCAACAGGGCAATATGGTACTACTAGATAAAGCACGTGTAAGACTGTAGCCTTAAGTGGATAATAAGTTATCCTGTAGGAAGACTCATTTGTGCTTCGTGCTTGCCCATTCTATATTAATAAAACAACATTAAACAAAACTCAGTGGAGCTGCAGCTTATCACATGCATTCAGACAATGGTACAATGCCACCAACGCCAGTTAAGTGAGGCCCTAAGTACTGCCTCCATGGTAAACCATCTTGGAAATATGTAAGCTGCTCTGAAAGCAAGAAGTACAAGTGTAACAAACAAGATATTGTACTACATGGGTTGCTATAACTGAGCTGTAATTGCCTTGTTTTTGAAAAAAACTGAACACACATATTTAAGTACACTGAACATTACTGGAAAATCCAAGCATACAGGTATAGCTGCATTTTCCCAAGTGATCACAACTAGAATTAGGTAATCTTGTTTTAGAAATTCAACTTGCAACTGACAAACAGGAAGACAAGTTTTTGCTGCTCTCAAAAGTATCTTGAATGTAAGGCACTATTATTTCAAGATTAAAGCAAAGATTAAGCTTATTCTTCATAAGTTTTATTTACAGTCCAGTCCTGCAATATACAAGTTGAATCCAACTGCAGATCAAGTTCTTTATCAGAATCCAATTTTGCAACCTAAGCCCTACAGGCAGAGCCCTGTGCAGTGCCAGGGATTTTAACAGAGCTCTACTTGTGCACAAGCTCTTCCACTACAAGTGATCTTATTACACAGCTAGAGGCCAAGAAACACATTTTGATTATGGCACAATGAACAGCAATATAAAGCCATTTATCCTTTGGCAGCCTAAATCTATTTATTATACACAGAGTATGCACACAAGTTGGGTTTTTTAGTTTTATTTTTTAATATAGATGTTGAAAACGGTTCTCACTGGTCTGCTTTTTTTTTAGACATTGGTAATCTTTACAAACTCTGTTGTAAAATTAAAAATGTAATTAAAGTCATTACTACCACCAGATAACTACAAGACAACCATGTCAATGCAAATAATTTTATCTAGCATATTTCTGCCATCTCCCTCTGTCATTTTTGATTGCTTGCTTCCATCCACTCAGATAAAAGAAGACTGAAAAGAAATGGCCAATTTACTCATATATCTTCAGGACTCAGGAAATCCACTCATCTATTCATCCATGAGGAGTGAAAAATTGTGCCCGACAAGTAATGTACCAACATCACATGAGGAACCATGTGACGAGTACAAATTTTGTCTGGTTGCTGAACTGTGCCAATATTTCTTGATCCTTGTATATCTTCTTAATTCTGTTTTCCAGGCATACTATAAAATGAATTGGGGGAAACTACCTAGTTGCCCTGGAGCATAAGAAATGTAAGCTAAGAGTTTATTAGATTTTTATTGATTTTGTTTTTATCAGCCCGGTAGTTTTGGGTGGGGGGGGGGAGTTAGCTGACTTGTGGATCCCTAGATTGACAAGTGGGGTATAAATATTTGAATTTTTTAAAAATCTAACATTTGTTTTACTTCTGGGGAAGAGAATTTCTTCTTGAGCAGCTAGAATGGGGCCTAGTTATCAGCCATGATGCTCAGAATTCCCGTTCAGTGAACTTATCAAAAGTCTTTTTTATTCATATTGTTTTCTACTGTAGAAAGACAAAAATACTTTTTCTCTAATGTTGTCAACTTTTCCTTCCAATTATGATGCTGTATTCAAGAGCTGAAACAAAAACTATACCCGAGAACAGTAATTTGCAAAAAGAATTTTAAAAGTTTATGAGCCTAAATACTACCCACAGAGGAGGCTGCCTGCTGCATCTCTACATGATATACTGCTCCAGCCTTGCTTTCTTTCAATCAGCCGCTGCTGGGGTCAATGTTACAGCATCCAAGCATCAGGTGTGATTGGAACATCCAATAGCTCCTGATACAGTGGAATTATCTTCTCTCAGAATAGGCTCCAGGTTCAAATTCTGCATTACTGTATTCATTGTGCTTGGGCTTGCTTCCTTTTAATAAAGGTATACATCTAGAACAAGTTACTCTTATAGACGCCTCAGAGTGTAGTCTCCTTGGTGTCATATTTCCTGCACACCTTTAATATAACACATTTTAGCTTAAGACTAGGATGCACCTTTAATTGTATTGCCAAAAAGTGCATCTCGGGTTTAAGAAGTTTGGAGAATACTGCCCTGTCAACAGAATGAGATTCCCAAGAACAGGGCTTAACAAATCCAGGTGCCAGGGAACCATGATGCTTACAAATTTACCCGTGGCATCTGGACTAGGATATTCAAAAGTAGAGTTGAGACAATCTTTATTTGTCCAAGGAGCCCTGTTTCTGTTCTAAGTATGTTACTTGCAATGCGGATAAAAGGAAGCTCATTTGTCCTCTCCTTCCACAAAGTCCATCACTAAGTTGGGTCCACTGTCAAGTGTCCACTGTCTGGCTTCTAAATGCAAAGGAAAATTGTCAAGGCCTCTATTAAGTTGTACCCATGGGGTGGGGGGAGGGGCGGGGAGAAGATCTGTCAAGAAGACCATGTGCAATGACACCAATATATTATGTCTCCACGCATATAGTTTCATGTATACTCATGGGAAATGATCACGTTCTGTAAACTTTAGCTCTCTTCTTACAAAAAGTTACAAAGACCTTGCCTGCTCAGATACCAACAGATGTTGATAGGACCATGTAGTGATGGTAGGGTATTCGGGGGAGGACTAGGCCTCACTTACAGCAACTGCTGGCAGGGTAGGCCTTTCCTAATAAGGAAAAAAGGCCAGGAAATTCAAAACCAAAGGATCAGTCCAGAGAACTGGGTGGGAACTGCACACACAGCCGCCTACTGGAGAAGAGAAAGCTTTGGTCTGTTAGTCTGTCCAAGGATTGCCCTGAGGAAGTGGCTGGCTGAGAGCTGCTGATGAAATGGGAAGGCCGCACCCTGTGAGTAACAAGTTAGAATCAGTACAGTTTGACGTGCGAGGGAACTTATTTTTCATCTCTGTACTGCTTTGAATCTCAGTTGCCAGGTTAATGAAAATGATTGCTATTGCATACTGTTGTTTTTCTTTTAATCTAATAATAAATCCTTGTTGGTAAAGTGTGCTGCTCTTCATTTGGGTCTGCCTTAGTCACATGCCTAGGAGTCCTTTCTTGGGAGGGTTTTGCCACTTTACCCCCGCCTCAGGAACCTTGTATGGAAAGTGCGTTTTCCCCACATCAAAATAAAGTGGATCGTGAACATAAGAGCAGCCCTGTTGGATCAGGCCCAAGGCCATCAAGTCCAGCACCCTGTTTCACACAGTGGAATACCAGGTGCCGTTGGGAAGCCCACAGGCAGGAGCTGAGGGCATATCCTCTCTCCTGCTGCTACGCCCTGCAACAGTCTACTGTGAATCCCTTACAGACAAGGATTCAACCCCAGTAACTCCACCCACCCTCCGGCTCTGGTAGGAGTCATGACAGACCATCACCTAACCGATTCTGTATCCTCCTCTTTTCGAGCACACAAAAAATTGTAACTCAAGAAGTTAATCTCACAAGCTAAATATTAAATAGGTCCCATATTAAGTCTGCTAAGTTTTCAGTCATGTGTAACCTATAAGGTTTTATTCAGATCCACCTGATAGAACACTCCATTTGCATGGCTAACAACTTACTCTGAGTCACCACTGCCATTGTAAGTATAATCTAATACCTAGAGCAGCTTTGCCAAGAGAGACTTGACAAGGAGGTTGTTCACTGCCCATGCAGCTCAAAGCACTCTTAGCAATCCTCTCAACTCATGCTCCACTGCCATCATCACCAGTTCTGTCTTGCCCACATATCTCACCACAATCATGCTATCCCATCAACGCCTGCCCTCCAAGATAGCAGAGAGGACATTAGGGTAGATAACTACCAGCAGCACTGCACTAATAGCAGCCACTCTACCTTTCACACCATCTACAAAATGCATCCCCCAACTTTAAAAGGGCTGTATTATGCAGGCCGCAGACTTAATGGACAGCGTTCATTATTCTACACATATAGGCAGAGATTGTCTCCTTTCCAGCCTTATATCTACAAACTCTAGCTCTGGAAGCAAGAGAGCTCAATTCGTATTGCAGCATCCATGGTTGTGTTCTGAAGGGAAAATGTCTCCCCCACTCTGTACAAAAGCATATATTAGAGGGTGGAGTGGAAGACCATTCTTTTACTCCCCAATCTTCATTATAGATAGTTCAAGAGGTAACAAATTGTGTTAATAACCTAGTCACTTAACTACTGTACTCTAGTCTCTCAAAGTAAAAGGCAACAGACATAAAAACGTGAAACAATGCTGCAGGGTGTATATTAAAATATTAACACGGCGACAAGTTTGACAAAGACTTGTGATGTATTGAGTTTACTTATAAAGGCTAGTTCAAATTCTTGTATACTTCAATCATAAGCACTTTCAGTTCTAATCTCTGAACGTAGGTGTAGGCAAGAACCAACTCCAGATTCTCACTATTAAATAAATATTAATTGCAATCTGAATGTTAAGAAGAGGGCTGTATACATGTGCCAGATCAACTAGAGCAGGGGTGTCAAACTGCAGCCCTCCTGCAGTTGTTGGCCTACAACTCCCATCATCCCTGGCTACTGGCCACTGTGACTGGGGATGATGGGAGTTGGTGGCCAACAACAGCTGAACGGCCACAGTTTGACACCCCTGTATTAGAGCTTCATGCACAACATCGTATGACATAACTGAATTCTAACTATTAAACATGCAGATGAAACCAACAGATGTCAAGTTACTTTCAGTATCCAGTATTTTAGACTAAATATTCTATTTAAATATTCTCTAAGTCCTATTCAGACATTATGTTGTACAAGTGTACCGATGTCTGTACACTCAACATGTTTTTGTACGAATGACTACTTGACTTTGTTTTAAAAGTGAACCTGGGGACAGGCCCCACAAATGCATAGTACAGCTAGAAAGTGTACAGCTGTATCTAAGTCCAATATAACATGTGAATAACTGTACATTTGTTGTTTGAATGTTGTACCCACATTTTTATAAACTGCTGTTCCCATTTCTCTCCACACATAATCATGTGCACACCAATGCATAAACACCTTCTGTGCAAAGTGACCAGCATGTCACCTCCTTGAGTCTTGGCATTAGTGGTTCATTATTCAGGTTATCTCCATAAAAGGATTTGTAAAATTAAACCATTTAAATTATCTTGTTTTGCATTGTAGGTTTAGACGTTTCAAGAGAACACACATTTACATAGGAACAAACTTTTAACTCAGTTAGCAATAGTCTCTTGTGCAAAATATATCATTAATACCTCTACTGAAAAACTCCAGTATCTATATGCAGACACCAAGGCACAAAAACAAAGGGGTTCTTTGAAGTAAGAGAGAGACAGAAGAAGTCAGACCACCACCTTCACCCACCAGGTTTTCTCCAACTTACCATGGAGAAGAGCTCCAAATTTCCTTCATACTGCTGAATAATATCCCTGACAACAAGGAGATTAGGCTCAAAGATCTTAGTCCATACCCAATCCAGCCCGCCCCGCCCCCCACCTCAGGGGCTGAATGGGCTCTGCCTATCTCTGCTATCAAAGTAATCATAGGACTGGAACAGTGGAGGAGGGAGAAGAAAAGTGGGCTTTTATCACCTTCAGCTGATACAGGTGAAACTCGGAAAATTAGAATATTGTGCAAAAGTCCATTAATTTCAGTAATGCAAATTAAAAGGTGAAACTGATATATGAGACAGACGCATTACATGCAAAGCAAGATAAGTCAAGCCTTAATTTGTTATAATTGTGATGATCATGGTGTACAGCTCATGAAAATCCCAAATCCACAATCTCAGAAAATTAGAATATTACATGGAACCGAGAAGACAAGGATTGAAGAATAGAACAATATCGGACCTCTGAAAAGTATAAGCATGCATATGTATTCAGTACTTGGTTTGGGCCCCTTTTGCAGCAATTACTGCCTCAATGCGGCGTGGCATGGATGCTATCAGCCTGTGGCACTGATGAGGTGTTATGGAAGACCAGGATGCTTCATTAGCGGCCTTCAGCAATTCTGCATTGTTTGGTCTCATGTCTCTCATCCTTCTCTTGGCAATGCCCCATAGATTCTCTATGGGGTCAGGTCAGGCGAGTTTGCTGGCCAATCAAGCACAGTACACTGTATACTTTTCAGAGGTCCGATATTGTTCTATTCTTCAATCCTTGTCTTCTTGGTTCCATGTAATATTCTAATTTTCTGAGATTGTGGATTTGGGGTTTTCATGAGCTGTACGCCATGATCATCACAATTATAACAAATTAAGGCTTGACTTATCTCGCTTTGCATGTAATGCATCTGTCTCATATATCAGTTTCACCTTTTAATTTGCATTACTGAAATTAATGGACTTTTGCACAATATTCTAATTTTCTGAGTTTCACCTGTATGTCAACTGCGACCTTACCTGGATAGAGATAGCTTGGCCACAGTTACTCATGCTCTGGTAACCTCTTGCTTAGATTACTGCAATGCATTGTACATGGGGCTGCCTTTGAAAACGGTCCTGAAACTGCAGCTGGTACAAAATAGGGCTGCAAGTTTATTAACTGGGACTGGACTTTTTGATCATATTATGCCATGCTTGGTCAGCTTCACAGGCTCCCAGTCCGTTTCCAGGCCCAATTTAAAGCCCTAAATGGCTTGGGACTGAGTTACCCGAGAGAGCCCTTTGCCCCATATGTCCCAAACCCAACCTTAAGATCTTCTTCGGAGGCCCTCCTCCAAGTGGCCCTGCCAAATGAGGTGAGGTGGGTAGCTACTAGGGGAGAGGGCCTTTTCAGTGGTTACACCATATTTATGGAATAGCCTCCCTAGTGAGGTTCACCTGGCTTCGTCACTTTGTTTTTAGATACCAGGTAAAGACCTTTTTGTTCACTCAGGCCTTTTAAATTTTGATTTTTAACTGATTTTTAAAGAATTTTTAAATTGCTTTGTATTCTATTTTATGTTTTCTTTTTTCCTTTTTGGTCTGTTAGGATTTAGTGTGTTGTGTGTTTTTAATTTCATATTTTAATTTTGTGATGTGAGCCGCCTAGAGAACAGTTTGTTATAGGGCAGCTAACAAATAAAGTTGTTTTATTATTATTTATTATTATTATTTCTTGTTTACACAGTCAGACAGGTGTTATTGACTGGTTGTTTTATCCAGACATCGAGTCCTTCCCAAGGACCTGGGATGGCTGAATTTTATTGTCAGTTGTTATAGATATCGTCGCAGAATAAGGCTGTTCCCAATAAAGTTGCTTTTTGTAATTGGCTGATGGTGATTTCTGTGGCCCCTATGGTGTTGAGGTGCTCTTCAAGGTCTTTTGGAACTGCACCCAGGGCGCCAATTACCACTGGGATTATTTTGTTCTTTTTCTGCCACAGCCTTTCAATTTCAATTTGTAGATCTTTGTATTTGGTGATTTTTTCTATTTCTTTTTCTTCTGTTCTGCTATCCCCTGGTATTGCTATGTCGATTATTTTCACTTGTTTTTCTTTCTTCTCGACTACAGTGATATCTGGTGTATTGTGTGGCAGATGCTTGTCTGTTTGTAGTCGGAAGTCCCATAGTATTTTTACGTCTTCATTTTCTACCACTTTTTCAATTTGATGGTCCCACCAATGTTTGGCTACAGGTAGCTTGTGTTTTTTGCAGATGTTCCAGTGTATCATCCCTGCTACCTTGTCATGCCTTTGTTTGTAGTCAGTCTGTGCGATCTTTTTACAACAGCTGATTAGGTGGTCCACTGTTTCATCTGCTTCTTTACAAAGGCGGCACTTGCTGTTTGTTGTTGACTTTTCAACTTTGGCTCTTATTGCATTTGTTCTTAGTGCCTGTTTTTTATTATTATTATTATCATCATCATCATCATCATCTATTATTATCATCCTCATCATCATTTATTATTTATTATTTAGGCAAGGCATGCTCTTTGGTGCATTTTGTCCAAGCCGAATCCTTCACTACTGTGAATGTTTTGGAGACAGAGGAAAGCTGGTCCTCTGCTAACTGAGCAAAGAGGCACCTTTTAAAAGTGGCCATTCTCTTTACTGAGCAAGGAGAGAGCAACTGGCCCTATCCAACCCCAGCACAGCATCTCTTCAATGGCTGTTGCTGATGTCTATCTTATGTTTCTTTTTAGATTGTAAGCCGTTTGGGGGCAGGGATCCATCTTTATTTATTTATTTTTATTTCTCTATGTAAAACGCTTTGGGAACTTTTGTGGAAAAGCACTATATAAATATGCATAGAAATAGTAGTAGAAAGCAGAACGCTCCCTGCTGCTTTTGTAATCCTGTTTGGGGAAAAAACATGATCTTTAGTCAAAACCAGCTCTTTAACACGCTTTGTTTGAGCATGTTCCCTTTCCTCCCCTCCTCCCCTAACACATTAAAATTTTATGGATGGAGGGAGACCCAGAGGTATTGGTCTCCCTCCATTACTGAGGCAAGAGAATGCCCCTGGCACTTAACACTTTTTGCAGCTTCCCACTCAATAACTAATAATTTTCAATATTACCATGCATGAAAATATGTTACATGTAGGGAGATAGTATAGGTTAGAGGCCATGTTCCCTCTATCAGGGATTCCCAGATGTTGTTCACTACAACTCCCAGCATCCCCAGCCGCAATGACCTTTGGCTGAGGTTTATGGGAGCTGTAGTCAACAACATCTGGAAATCCCTGTTAGAGTTCTGAGTCAAAAGCACCATTGAGACATCTCATGTCATGTATCTGTGTATGAGTCACTCTGATGGTGTGATTAGAGTACACTGTGCTTTGCCAACTATAACATAGGCATCTGTTTAACAGTTTAGTGACCTGAGTGCTTGCAAATAGAAGGAAGTGATCATTAAAATAATGAAAGAGGTAGGCAGATATGCATAGCCTGTAACTTTTCAAATGTATGCAACTTCAAGTCTTTGTAAACTGTGTCGTGACTAGACTAGACTGCGTGCTACACTCTGCGCACAGTGTTTCACAAGCTTCTAAATTCTAAGGCTATCTAGTCATCTATCTAGATCAACTGCAACACTTGTTTTCTTGAAGGGGAGTAAAAGTTAAAGGTTCTGCTAAGATTTTAATAGTTAATTTGAAACATATGCCCCTATATTACATTTTGCCAAAAATACATATCCTTATATGATGGTGCTGCTTATAAGGAATATCAGAAACTCATATAAATTGTTCTTAAATGTTTTTAACTGTTTTTAAATGCTTTCAAACCATTTAAAAATTTGTTTTCATATTGTTTTAAATGATTATCTATTAGTCTTGTTTTGCTGTTGTGCACGGCCCAGAGAATCTGGATAGGGCAGTACAAAAATTCAACTAATAGTCAGCTCTCCCAGTCCTCAGGAAAGAGGTTTTACGCTCTCCTTCCATCCATGAATGGTTGATTGAAAATGCTGGAACTCAATTTGAGGATTAATACACTGCAAAATATGTGTTTTATCAAGTTATGGCCCCTGCCCATGCATTCACTGAACTACTGTATTAAGTTATGCACGGAATGTTTATTCTTAAGAGTTTAATGCAAAGCATGAGATGTTTGCAAGAGATTTTGTAGTGTTTCTGTACTGCAGAAACACTGTAGGCATGGCAACTTTTCCTTTTAAAATGTTTAGTTTGCAACGTTACCTTGTCAAATTAGCAGATTGTAGAACAAGCTCCATTCCCTTGAAACTGATTGGCAGTTGATTCAAGCCAGACAAAAAGAGTACTCATCACACAAAACACAAGTAACTTATGGAATTTACTATCACAAGGTGTGGCAATGGCTATTGACAGGTGTGTGTATGTTTTTAAAGGTGGGTTAAGTGAATTTGTGGAAGATAGATCTAACACCTATTAGCCATGACAGCTAAATCAAACCTCCACATTCAGAGGTAGTATATTTCTGAATACTAGTTTTAGGAGAAGTTATTGCCTGCAAGCCATACTCGTGAGTTTCTCTAAAGCAAGTGGCAGGCCAGTATTAGAATATGATGCTGGACTAAACTGGATCTTTGGCCTGATCCAGCAGGGCTCCTCTGGAATGCCAATAACTCTACTTTACCTAAAAATCTATTTAAGTGTCAATAACTTCCAGAGAAAGAGTCTTTTGTACTTTATTTCCTGAAAGGCAAAAGATGCAGATCCTAATTAAGTATACAGAAAGGAATCCTTTTTTAAATCCTTTCAAGAGAAGTATATCAAACATATGGCCACATCAACTTGTGTCTTAAAGTTTCCTCAAACTTTGACACAATAGATTTTGTGTTTATTTCAGAAAAGAAGATGGGTCAAATACTGGATAAGGTTCCCTTATAATGCAAACACTACTTTAAAAAGAAAACCCAAACACCTCTTACCTAACTGGCACAGACTTGTGGACAAGACAAAACTGGACAAATACATCCAACAGCTATTTGTCTGTCACCACCAATGGCACAGTATAATCAAATCTGAGCAATTATTTTTTCCCCTTTTAGGACGTACTGTACTTTTTAAAAAAAACTTGCTTTGAATTGTAATTAGTTCTTTGTATACAACCGACATTGAATGAAGGATGATTTGGTTAATGATTTCAATAGCCTCTTCTACCAAAAAAACAACCATTTTGTTTTGACATCAGCATCCTTGTTTGTTGCTGGCACTAGTCCATCTGAAATACTTGCCAGTTAACTGACAAATGAGTCAGAACACGGGATAAATAAGCATTGGTAAGACCTAAAAACCAAGCTGGATGCTTTAGGTACTCTTCATTAAGGTACACAGTGCTCAGTTTCTGTGAACATCTATTTACCAGCAGTGTGCCTGGTAGCAACAAAAGTACTAGAATTAAGTTTGTAGATCCAACGGTTCTTATTTGGAAATAAGTCTATGACTAAAAATTTCTTTGTGTCTGCTTATGATGGAAGTCTGTGAGAATTCAAACTCATTATTTTTTAAAAAAAATCACAAGCTTTTGTCAAACTTGCCGCTGTATATATTTAAAAACAACATCACTTAAAATTTGCTTGCATCAGAGAGACTTGCTTCCCCAGCAAGCACATTTAGGTCTTTATTATAAACCTAGAAACTAAAACAACATGTAGAACGCTTAAATAATCATACAGGCATATGAACAAGTCGTTCATCTCTGTACAGAAGGACGATTCAGTCATTCAAACAAATTTCACTGTTAAAATTGTTGAAATACTTAAAAACAAGCAGCAAAAATAGACACAAAACAGAATGATACACAAAACAGTTATAAAGAAAACTGTATCTTACCACCTCAGTTCTACTTGCACAAATTGTCTTAGTGACTTAAAAATACTACTGTACTGTTAGTTCTAGCTCTTTCTAATGTAAGCATATGTAGGATCAGACTGCAAAGGCACTTCCTTCAAGACTTACCCTATCAGACATCAGATCCTTTGATAGCAACAATTGCTTTAAACACATTCCCTTTAAATGAGAGGGGCAGAATCCTGTTGCTTTTATGGTAATGTTTTTCAATCACTCAACACATTTTTTTTAAAGGTGGTTCAAGGCGAAAGAAAGATCCTGCTGTCCATCATTTAGCCCAAGGTATACAGATAGTGGGAAAGCTCTTCAAGAGCTAAAAATTGATCCGGGTGGAGGGGAACAGAAAAAGCACTGAACAGAAGAAATCCAATCCATTCCTAAACGTATTCATTCCAAAGTTAAACCCCACTGGCTGTCATCCCGACTAATCAAGTATGCACACTTTGGTGGATTCTGTGTGTGCACGCAGTGAAACCTTTGTGCAATTCCCCCTTTTCCCCATCTGCATGCTGTTGCACAAGAACTCATGGAGTCTAGAGCGCAGGGAACTTCAGTGAAGCATTTCCAATCTTGCAGAGTCCTATGAGAGCATTGGAAGTGTTCTGGACTCTAAAGGGCTCTGAACTCTAAGGGCTCTGACACAACAACATGCATGCAGGCAGAAAAGGGGAACTGCACAAGAGCGTCTTGTGTGAGCCTACAGTTCCTTAAAACACACATACTTATCCCAAGTATATGTGCACAGGATAGCAAACTTACAGTTCAGTACTATGAAGTATTAAAAATATCTTGTCAATTGATTTCAAGGGATTTAGGCAAACCTAACTCTATAGAGGACATGACTGCAGGGTTACATGTAGTGCTAAAATCAATGGGTCTAATATCTGAGTCAACCATGGTTAGGATTGAGTTTATCCAGCATAAGACTTTTTCTGCTATTGCAATCATGAGCCACAAAACATCTTTCATTAAGCATCCAAGGATCTCCACACAAAGCTATTTTCTCCAATTAGACTGTCACTGCCATTGGTATAAAGTTTTCAAAACATTCATTATTAACATTTAAAGTCATTTATAAAATGCTTAAACTCTATCCCTACTCAGTTATAAATTATATAAAGCAAAAACTACACAGTTAAATGTTTTGAAAGACAGACTATCTGAAATAAAAAACAGATCCACATTTTCAGCTGGAGCAACAAAAAAATCCCAACACAATGGCTAAGGAGCCTTAACTACAAACTAATGAAAAGGGAATTATCAACATTTGTCACTGCATTCTGTAGAGCTCAGGACAGCATTTTAGCTTCATAACAGCCCTATCAAGAGAAGGTGACTATCTGCAAGACCCTTCAGCAAAATCTAATTGTCCCTTATTCAGCAAACCGATTTGAAATGGTAAACATCATAAAAGTGTCAAGGGGAGATTGCATTTGTAAACACACAAATCTTATGTTTGTAAATACACAAAGACATGTGCTAAGGGAGTCACAGTTGAACATGGCTCCACTGCATGTTTACAAACAGACAGGGCTTCACAGGTAGGTGAAGGTTCCAAATGGATTTCCCTCAACCTCGAAACCCAAAAGACTACCACCATACTTGACTGGCTCCTTTCCAAAGAAAAAGAGGGATTCCCAGCAGCAATTACACAGCACCAGCAATTTGATAAAATTACAGGCAACACACAAGCATACAAAACCAATATATCACCCAGGGATGATATTCAGCTAGATGAGAACAAATCCTGAAGAGATAACAAGGTCAAAAGGAGCAAATATAGATCAAGATACCTACAGGCCCACAAACAAACTACAGAAAAACAACTACTAAGTGAATCCAAGAGTTGAGTGCCTTAAGATTGCTCTCCTCCCCACCACCCAGCTCTGTACTCAATGATTAACACGGATCAGAAGCTTTTCTTCACCAGTTCGCATACTGACTATAAAATATAACAGGGGAGTGTGCCAAGAAGTAAACTAATCCACCTTGAGTGATCTTCTTGAGCATATATAGATCTTCGTCAGGACAACATTACCAACTCAGGTGTGTGTGGGGGGGGGGGGGGAGAATCGCCTAGCCAGACCACTGGGTGGGGGTTTGGAAAGGAACCTGGAAAAGTGGGGAGCCTCATAAAGACACTCACCCCCAGACCCTCGGTCTGAGAATCGACCCAGAAGTCTAGCAACACACAGGCAAGGCGACGAGGAAAGATCTGAGGGACAGAGGACCTGCCCCTGGAAAGAAAAAGCCCCCCATCACAACCTCTCCTTCCAGGTGTGCCCCCCACTCAGACCTGCACCTGCTGCGATCCTTCCCCTGCCCACCCCTTACAGCCAGGCCTACTTCAGGCTCTTCCCCCGCCCTCCGTCTTCATAGCCAAGGGAAATGCCTCACAGGGGAACAAGAGCCGTCGCGTCCCCCCGCCCTGGGTCAGCTCCCGGCCAACCCGTCAGAGACAACGCCACGCACTTCTTACCGGTCAGAAAGGCGACGACTCCTCGGCTAAGATGGCAGCCGGTCCGAGTCCAACCTGAGACAGCGACTCTCGAAAGTCGCCTGAGGAGAACGCATGCGCATCACGAAGGGGGGGGGAAGCGTACGCAAAGGGAAGAAGCCAAGTAAGACTACAATTCCCAGCATGCCGTCGGAAAGTTTCTATTGGCTCTCCGGTGAGAAAAGCTGTTTTAGACCGAGCTGGTTTCACTCAATTCACAAACTTCTAATTCGTGTGGGCTTTACGTTATTCCTGTTTACTTTCAAGAGAGCGGTGGTGCTTGTACATGGGGTTATCAGGAGAGGGACTCAGAAGTTTTGGCCAACAGCCCCCACCTAAGATTGACAGCTCTGCTTTGCGAATTGTTTGTTTCCAATTCGAACCCTGCTATGTACCCTAAACTCATTTTATTTGGGCATTTGCATCCGTGCAACCCCACCGGGTTTTAAAATTTAATTTAATTTAAGCATTTTCTGGTGGAGGTCTTAGGCTGTAGCATGATAGGCAGAAAATCAGTAGATGAAGCTTTTTCATCTCGATTCGTAATGATAGGTATATAAACAAGTTTGTACCACAAATTAAATTTACTGGAAGTAAATAAAGAAAACAAAAAAGATTCCTTTCTAGATTAGCAGGACTTAAATGATAATATGAAAAAACCTCGACCCTTGGACATAGGTTGTTTCTTTTGCCATCGCTGCCCTGTTTGGGGACGGGGCGGGGAGCTTCATTCCTGCATTTCAAGTAACTATTAAAAGGCACAGGATCCCTGCCAGAAATAAGAGGGCAGGGGAGTGCGACAGCCTTAGTGGAAGAAAGCATTGTGCCCTAGGCAAATAGAGGAAGAAGAGAGCTGATCCTGGAGCATGAATTATCCCCTTTGCTAAGCAGGGTCCACCCTGGCTTGCACTTGAATGGGAGACTACATTGTTAACATATTCCCCTGAGAATGGGGCCACTCTGAGAAGAGCAGGTTCCCTCCCTGGCATCTCCAAGATAAGGCTGAGAGAGACTCCTGCCCACAACCTTGGGGAAGCTGCTGTCAGTCTGTGACAGATGCACCAATGGTCTGACTTTGTATATAGCAGCTTCCTGTGTCCCTAAGATTCTAAAAACTGTTCTTAAACTGCTAAACGTCTTACCCCTGCTAACTGAGCAAAGACACTTTTAAAGTGGTGATTCTCTTATATTTAGCAGGGGGAGAGCAACTGGCCCTATCCAACCCCAGCACAGCATCCCTCAAGTGGCTGTTGCTGATATCTAATTTATATTTCTTTTTAGATAGTGAGCCCTTTGGGGACAGGGAACCATCTTATTTATGTATATCTTTGTAAACCATTTCGAAAACTTTGGTTGAAGAGTGGCATATAAATATTCAAAGTTGTAGTAATAAACCACCCTGAGTGGATGTCGCCATTTACGTTTCCATCTGGGTCTCCCTTGCTCCTCTCTTTATTTATTCAGCCTTGACTTCTCCCAAATCTTACTGAATGACACAGGAAAATATCACTCTGGTGTTTGATGAATAGCATCCTGGCGTATTTAAATTACTAAATAAATAATGGTGGTAGGAATAATGTTTTTATTTACAATTTCTTGGTATTTGAGAATACTCTAATGAAAGGCTGTTTAGATTAACAGAAGGCAAAGTTTAAGATTCATAGTGACCCACACAAGGAGCAAAAAATACTCCATGCAGAATTGCAGGATCATCCTCAGACCCAGAGGCACTCTTACCCCTGGACTTTGGGCCCAAGTCCAGAGCCTCCACACCTCCTGCCCCTCCTCCAAATCATCTTCAGTCTATCCTGGGTGGTGTGGTTTGTGCCCTCATGAACCTACATGTTAAAAAATGATGCCTAACTTGCAGTGGCGAGGCCTCCAAAACATTGGGTGAACCCGGGTTGCTGTCTATCAGACACCCACCCCACACCAGACACGGGGGCATGATTTCACTCCCAAACATTCGCAGAGCAGCCAGAGCAGCTCTCACTGCCTTTAAAAGGCAGGGAGAATTGCTCCGGCTGCGCTGCGAATGCAACACTGGCCAATTTCACTCCTGAACAGGAGCCCTGCAGCCCTGTTAGAGAGTGAAGACATGCCCCCTGACGTATGATGCAGGGGGGTGGGGCTGGGGAGGCTGCTGCGGGGGGGAGGTGGGAGAACATGGGCCGCCGCTTGGCTTCCTCCACTCCTACTCCAAAGACCTTTAGGTCCAGGCTCCAAAATTACCTAGGTGCACCTCTGCTCAGCCTAGCACCACAACTTTTTTAATTTATAAAAAGGACTTGACAAATTCATGAAAGATGGGTCTATCAAGACTTATATATACATACCTACATGAAACTTCCATGTTCAGATGCAGTGCACCTTGAGTACCAGATGATAGGGACAAACCAGAGCTTGCTAGGGTGCTGGACTAGATGGAGCTGTTCCAGCAAAACAATACTCATAATCTCAACAAAACTTACTAGCACAAAACATTTGTAATCCAGTCACAATTGCTATATATCTTCGTGTTGGGAAATCTGCTTGATTTGAACTGGTTTTCTGCTTGTTCTGCAACTGTTAAGATATTGTGCCAATCCTATGACCTGTTACCAGAATGGTAAATTTACCTGGTCCACCTACCTTACATATTTATGGCAAACAACAGTCTTGGATATGTCAAGGCTGGATACAATTTCCCAGAGCATATGCATATGTTGAAAGGCACATCTGATTGCAACAGCAGTAGAGAGAAAATATTGGCTGAGTAAGCAAAAATAACTGGAAATCTTAAGAACATATGGGAGTTGGATTGAGAGCTTGGGTTGTGCAATCACACCAGAAACATTTGCAGTTCTGCAAGATAGCAGTGCCTTCCAGGAAGTCCCTGCCCTTGGAAGAAGTGACGTGACAGGACCAGAAAAACAATTCCAAAGCTCAGATGAATGGTAGCAGTGCTAGCAAACACCACACGGCAAAACAGTGACAGTTACTCCTCCTCTGATCAGATCCTGCAGCTGCTGTTCTCCAGACCCCTGCCATGTACTTTCTCAGTAGCAACATTAATTTATGTTCTATTTCTTTCTTAATTCATGCAAGCATATCAGACCAGACTCTGGACTTTTTCTCCATGTGTGTGTGATTTCATTTCTGCCACAGCAGATTTTTTATGATGATGATAATGGCATTCCTTATGTACTATATTTTTCTTCCTGGCTTTTTCAGCAGACATCTTAATAAATCAATATTTTTTATGCACAGTGATCTAAAACCAGTCTTGCCTTTAACCATTCACCTGCTTGCCAAACGTGAACTGGAATAATAATCATATTTTTATTTTTAAAAATTAATATTAAAATATATGTTACCAGCTGACCGGGCACAGAGCATCTGTGTCCCTAGTTCTCCCTTCCCACCCACCCACCCACCTGCCAGCCTCCGCCCAGCCTGCCACCACCTCATCCCGTCAGCCACCTCCTCAGGCTGGCGTGGTTTCGCCCGCCTGACAGCTGCCTCCTCAGGCCAGTGCAGCTTCACCAATCAAACCACCCCCTTCATGCGGCCAGCTGCACAGCCGCCAAACTCCTTACTACTTTCCAAAGTGGCCCAACACCAGCTGCCCCCAGCCACCAAACTCCCTGCCACTTCCTGAAGCAGCCAAACTCCTCTGCACCTGCTGTTTGCCGCCTTCAGCTGCCAAACTACTTTCCACCTCTCGAAGCGGCCGCCCACCAGCCACCAAACTCCCTGCTGCTCCCGAAACGGCCAAACTCCTCTCTGCCTGTTGCCTCTTCTCTCTCACAGTGCTTGTTTCCCGCTAAAAGGCTGGAACTCTTGCGAGTGGTACCGCCACTCTCACGAGAGTTCCACCATGCATCCCCACACATCCAGGACCAGCGCATCTTGGAGAATTAATTAGATAGATAGACAGATAAATAGATACTGATTTTCAGCAAAAGGTTCTCAAAAGTAATTTAAATAGAAAAATAAAAATGGTTTCCTTACCCAGAGGACTCACGATCTAAAAGAAACACAAGGTACACACCAACAATAGTCAGTGGAGGAAGGCAGTGCTGAGGTTAAATAGGGCCAGTTGCTCTCCCCTGCTAAATATAAAGATAATCACCACTTTGAAAGCTGTCTCCTTACCCAGTAAATGGGTTAATTAGGGCTAGGTGAAAGTGGGGGAAATACATAGTTCGTGGGGCACTGAAACAGTCTGTGCCTAATGCTGCAGTGCACACTGGTCTATTTTCTGGGCCTCCAGTCATCACTGATTATTGCTTGCTCCGCCCCTCTTCCCACCCTACAGTAGCACAGTTCCTGTGTCTCCACCCACTGCCATGATGTGACTGGGGTGAGCGTAAAAGGGGACTCATTCCCAGGCAGTTATTGGTTGCTTCTCCCAGCTAGGGATGTGCACGGAACCACGGAGGCACGGTCCGGCGCTGGGAGGGAGTCTCACTTTAAGGGTGGGGGGGTTGTACCCCTGCCGCCACTTTCCCCCCTCCGGCGCTCTGTTTCTTCTGCAAAGGTTTTGGGGCGGCAGCGTTCCTCCCTGCCACCACTGCCCCCGTTGGGCGGGAAAAGTGCAAGTAGCTGCTGCACATGTATCCGCCGCCACGCGCACGTCCACCATGCACATCACACACATAACGTCAGATGTGTGCGCGCAGCGGCAGCCGCATGCACGGCAGCTACTTCCGCTTTTTCTGGCCAACAACGGGGGCAGGGGTGGCAGGGAGGAATGCTGCCGCCCCAAAAACTTTGCAAAACAAACAGAGCACCAGAGGGGGGAAAGCGGCGGGAGGGGTAAATACAACCCCCTGCCCTTAAAGCAAGACCCCACCCCTGGCACTGTACCGGGCCACGTCTGAACCGGTTTGGAGGCCTCTAAATTGGCCTGCGGACCAGTTCGTGCACATCACTACACCAAGCCACTGGGATCACTATCAGCACTCTGCGTGGTGAAAAAAGTGTTTTGTTTTTTAAAATAAAGAAAGCATTCCCTCCAACACCCTGAAGCAGGTGAGGACAAAAATATGTGGGCAAGGAAGTTTGGGGTGGCGGGATAATTACAAGACTGAATCTAAACAATCTTTTGAAGCATGTATGCATCAGGCCAGTTTTACATATGGGTTACTTCCATATCAACAAACAAACAAAGATCCAGCAAAACACAAACTCTAATACATTTAATGCCTCATATAAAAATAGACACATATCTATTTGCTAACCATCATCGAGTATAGACTATGAAGTAAAAATGGGAACTCTGATTTGTGTGTCACCAACCAGCACCTTGGCAGCATGGCCTTAGAATGCAGAATACACATATTGTCCTTTGCCTCAGGCAGCAAAATGTCTTGGGCCACTCCTGCCTCCCTCCCCCACCAGTTGAGAAAAATATTGACATTGGGGCAATTAAGAGGCTAGTCATCACTATCACTCAGCCACAATCAACAAGAAGCAATAAAAAGGGCAGTAGCTGCAAAGAAGCAGCTTTTTATTAAACACTAGGGATGAGGCTGAGTGCCACTTTTCCGGGCAGGGCGGGGAGCGGGGAGCAGTACCCTTTAAATGGACGGAGCAGTGCCGCAGCAGTGCACAGCCTTATGTAGAGCTAACGCTGCGCCCAGAAAAGCGGTGGGATAAGGCAGGCGCAGGTAAGGACCTGCTTTTTAAGGAATCTGCTCCCTGTCCGCCGAACTCATTTGCCTGCGAGTGCCCAAGCCAGTTCAGTGCTTCCCTAAGGAGGCACAGAACCAGTTTGTGCATATCCCTATTAAACACTGGGAAGGATTGTTATTATATATTATATTGCTATATTATATCATATGTCCCCTGCTAACTGAGCAAAAGAGGCACCTTTTAAAAGTGGTGATTCTTTTTATTTTGCAGGGGAAGAGCCACTGGCCCTATCCATCCCCAGCACAGCATCCCTCCAGTGGCTATTGCTAGTGTCTATCTTATGTTCCTTTTTTAGATTGTGAGCCCTTTGGGGACAGTGAGCCATTTTATTTAATTATTTATATCTATGTAAACCACTTTGAGAACTTTTTGTTGAAAATCAGTATATAAGTATCTGTTGTGTTCATACATTGTCATATTAAGCCATATATCAACATATATGGCTAAATCAAATGGAATATCTACTTCCAGAGAATTACTGAAAAACAACACCTTGGCAATGCTAAAGGGTGTTAGTGAGATAATGGCCCATGTCTTTTTCTGACTTTACTTACTTCAGAGTAACACCTCAGTCTTTTGAAGAGTTAACTGTGGCTAACTATGGATAAGATCAAGCTACAAATGTACCTAAGACTGCAGCCTCAACTTTCAGTGGAAATACCTTATCTCTCATTTCCAGATGTTGGATAGCAGTATCTGTATATGTAAGTAAGTGCTAAAGTATTCTCTCTTTTTAAACTTGATTTTAATAGAATTTTACAGTTTTAATATAACATGCAGACAATTTGCAGACAAATTGTTTTATAAAGTAAAACCTTAACAACAATGATAATTAAAAAGCCACATACACATAAAATAAAGTTAGATTCATAGCACTGTATATAATATATTGTATATAGCAGTAGTGTTTTGTCTATAATGGTACATAGGAAGCTGCCATATACCATGTCAGACTATTGGTATATCTAGCTCAGTATTGTCTTCACAGACTGGCAGCGGCTTCTCCAAAGTTGCAGGCACGAATCTCTCTCAGCCTATGTGCAAAAAGACAAGAGTATCTCTTCTAAACAGCAATGGGACAAATTATGGAAATGGATGTTGGACGTAACCCCCCCCCCCCAATTACCTGATGTGCCTTGTAATCCCCCATTCCCGAGTTACAGTACTACCTGCATATACTTCATAACCTTGTGGGTTTCCAAATCCTTGTGTGTAAATCTTTGTAGATATATGATGTACAAACAACTACTTTCTATATAATTGTGCTTTGGCAACATACTGTATGCTTTGGTAGTTTGTTGGTTTAATAAAAAAAAATCTTGTCCTATTTTAAAAAAATAATAATCTTGTCCTATCTTGGAGAAGCCAGGGAGGGAACTTGAAACCTCTTGCTCTTCCCAGAGTGGCTTCATCCCCTGAGGGGGAATATCTTACAGTGCTCACACTTCTAGTCTCCCACTCATATGCAACCAGGGTGGACCCTGCTTAGCTAAGGGGACAAGTCATGCTTGCTACCACAAGATCAGTTTTCAGATGAAGAAAGACATTCTATCTTTCCACTTAAAATCCAGAGCCCTGATCCAGAGAAGGCTATCTAGGCATGAAAACAAGCTTCTGTGTGCACTTCCTGGTAAGCTGAATGTGTCCATTTGAATGTGGATACTATTATCTGCATCACACTACTGAACATAGGAAGTTCCCTTATACTGAGTCAGACCAATGGTTCATCTATCTCAGCTTTGTCTACAATTACTGTGACTCTCCAAGGAGGGTCTTTCGTAGCTCTAACTGGAGGTGCCCAGGGATTGAACCTGGGACCTTGTGCATGCAAAGCACATACTCTACCACTAAGTTATAGCCTATCCCCATTACTTTCACTGGGATGTGCATCTGCATTCAGAGCACTGGTCAGTGATGAACATTAGTATTATCAGATTACCTTTAAATTGATGGATGGGGAACAAACATTAAGTGCTACCCTAGCCACATCATAGCTGCTTTTCTGAGTGTCTGCCACACAGTGCTAAGAGGTTTAAATGACCCAACCATTTGCTACAGAACAGGCTCCCATCTCTCCCAGTGGTGTGCAGATTCCCTGAAATTTGCCTTATCCTTCATGGCTGGGTCACTTAATAGTTATCTCATGGAAAATAAGCCATTCACGGGGAAACTGCTCCCAATGTGACTAGGGTAACATTTAATGGGGCCTTGGGAAGTTTCTTATATCAGCTGCTCTGGTGGTGGAGTGCTTCCAGTCTGCTAGAATGGGGTAAGCCATAAATGGAATTAAAAGAACCTTTGACTCTTCTTCCAGTCTTGTGATATTATGATTCATACAATGTATATATGTTGCAACACGAGTCATATGCATTGAGAAAGGCTGAACATGATGGCTGGCTACTGTAGAAGTACTGTGGTATAAGAAAGACAGATTTACTAACAAATTGTTCTAGTAAGAACTAATCAGCCTGCTTTCCTTTCACTGTCTCTACTTCTGGACTAAATTTGATGTAAATCGAGGTCCACAAGTTAGATCTCTTGTGCCTCAAATGTTCATGTGTCTGCCCTCTTGGATAGGGGTGGATGTCATCATTACCAACTGCACCATTGAGGTGTCACTGTATGTCACTCACTACAGCTGTTCCAAATTTGGTTCAAATCGGTTAGACAGTTCTCAAGTTAGTGCACTTGTGCCTCAAAGGTTTATGCATTCACCATCTTGGATCGGGGTGGGTGACATCATCACAAACTACACCACTGGGGCATTCCTATGTGTCCATTCAGCTGTTACAAATTTGGTTCAAATCATTTAGACTGCCCACAAGTTAGTGCACTTGTGCCTCAAAGGTTTACCTGTCCACCATCTTGAGTTCGGGTGGATGACACTGTCACAATCTTTGCCGTTGAGGTGTCCCTATGTGTCCTTAGAGCTGTAGCAAATTTGGTTCAAACTGGTTAAGCAGTTTACAAGTTAGCTCACTTGTGCCTCAAAAGTTTATGGTTCCGCCATCTTGAATCAGGGTGGATGACATAATCACCAACTACACCACAGAGGTGTCCCTGTGTGTCATTCACTACAACTGTACCTAATTTGGTTCAAATCAGTTAGACAGTCCACAAGTTAGTCCACTTGCACCTCAAACATTCACACGTCCACCATCTTGGATTGGGGTAGATGACATCATCACAAACTACACCATTGAAGTGTCCCGAGGTGTCCCTACAGCTGCAGCAAATTTGGTTCAAATTGGTTAAGCAGTTCATGAGCTAGCCCACTTGCACCTCAAATGTTTACGCATCCACCATCTTGAGCTGGTGTGGATGGAATCATCACAAGCTATGTCACTGAGGTGTCCATGTGTGTCACTCACTAAAACTGTACCCAATTTGGTTCAAATAGGTTAGGCAGTGCACAAATTAGCCCATCTGCACCTCTTAACCTTGGGCCCCCAGATGTTGTTGGACTACAACTCCCAACATCCCCAGACCTGACCCTTGTGGCAGAGGATGATGGGAGTTGTAGTCCAACATCTGAGGGCCCAAGGTTATGAAACCCTGAACTACACCATTAAGGTGTCCCTATGTGTCCCTACAGCTGCAGCACATTTGGTTCAAATTGGTTAAGCGGTTTACAAGTTAGCCCACTTGCGCTTCAAATGTTTACGCATCTGCCATCTTGGATTGGGATGGATGATAGCATCATAAACTATGCTGTTGAGGTGTCCCTATGTGTCACTCACTGCAACTGTACTTAATTTGGTTTAAATTGGTTAGACAGTCCACAAATTAGCCTGATCGCACCTCAGATGTCCACCATTTTGAATTGGAGTGGATGACATCATCACACACCACACCATTTGGGCATCCCTATGTGTCCCTACAGCTGTAGCAAATTTGGTTCAAATCGGTTAGGCGGTTCACAAGTGAGCCCACTTGCACCTCAAAAGTTTATGCATGCACCATCTTGGATCGGAGTGGATGACATCATCACAAACTACGCCGTTGAGGTGTCCCTACAACTATACCCAATTTGGTTCGTATTGGTCCAGGTGTTGCAAAGTTGATGGGGGGGATACACAGATGGATGCACAGACAGACACACACACGGATGGACGGACACACATATAGATTGTCGGGTAATCTCATAACCCTACTGGAAAGTAGGCTAAATAAAGGATGCAGGAGTGAAGGGGGAATTTGTGGTTTAAATAATGGTGGAAAATATGGAGGTTTGATTGGGGTGGGAATATCTATGCCTTACGTGGCGCAGCACTGAAATGCTCGACTAACAAGCAGAAGGTTGCCAGTCTGAATCCCCACTGGCACAACATCGGGCAGCAGTGATATAGGAAGATGCTGAAAGGCATCATCTCATACTGCGCAGGAGGAGGCAATGGTAAACCCCTCCTGTATTCTACCAAAGGAAACCACAGGGCTCTGTGGGTGGGTGCCAGGAGTCGAAATCGACTTGATGGCACATTTTACTTTACCTTTATTATCTGTGTTCTCTGTTGGTTGTCTATTTGTTTCTTTGACAAGTACAGATCTTCTGCAATATGATTAATTTTTAATAATTACCAGCAAATGTCATTGACAGAGGAGTGATAACAATTTTAACCAATTCACATTTTGTTACTGGGTGCTATTCACTATGGGAAACTTTCTGTGAAAAGCAGTTTCACTCAAAGTTGTGATATACAAACCCCACTTCCTGCCAAAGGAAAGGTTAAAAGTCACCTTTTAAAAGGTTAAAAGTCACCTTGGAAGAACCACTTTACAAAATGTTAACACTTACCCTTTACCATATTGTGGTAGCTACTACACCATAAACATAACATACATAGCAGGTTGTCACATTATAAACATGCTGCCTTTTAACACTGGCAGGCTCTGCTGCATTCTAGGATAATAAATAAATAATAGACAGCATCGCACCATGGACCTGATCTGACCTAAAGCATAGAAGAAAGCATTATTACATCTTCAGCATGAATCTATTTAACATGCAATATAGACATTTTAACCTTTAAGGTTGCGCCTCTGTAGGACTGGAATTTGTGAATGGTGCTGTAGCAATCACCATAAAGATAATAGTCACCAGTTTACTAAAAATAGCTGCGGAATGGATGGAAGTGGGCAATGGGAAATCTAGGACCGACAAGAGGAAGTACTTTTTCACACAGCGCATAATCAATCTATGGAATTCTTTGCCATGAGATATGGTGAGGGCCACCAGCTTGGATGGCTCTAAAAGGGGCTTAGACAGATTCATGGTGGACAGGTCTATCAATGGCTACTAGTCGGGTGGCTGTGGGCCATCTCCAGCCTCAGAGGCACGATGCCTCTCAATACCATTTGCAGGGGAGCAACAGCAGGATAGAGAGCATGCACATACCCCTTTACTGTGGACTCCCCAGAGGCATCTGGTGAATGACATTCACTGTGTGAAACAGGATGCTGGACTTGATGGGCCTTGTGCCTGATCCAGCAGGGCTGTTCTTATGTTCTTAACCCTTCCACATATTCTGAGACATAATCACACACCAACCTGGATCTGGAGGAGTAATCTCTGACTAAACTTGCACTGCCACTTGTCATTGCAATGGCTATGTGTGCTTGTGCAATTGTTCTGATGTTTGCATTTGCAGAGTGAGATCTCAGTCTTCAAGTTCCATATGATGCTTCAAAAGTACTTCTTGAAGAACATAAAACCTGAGAAGGTGGCTAGAGCACGGGCCTCAACCCCAAGATACTTGGATTAATATTTTTCACTTGGTTAGCAATTTAATGCAGAGCTTGGGCAAGTTCCTATCATAACACTACTATTTATCCTTTTTCAAGAAAAACTCCTACTTCTACTGTGAAATGAGGTAATGACTACAAAGCGCTTTCTGCATTAAGAAGTTATATAACAGTTAATTAACAGAATCTACAAAACTATGAGACTTGCTTGTGTTCTTTCCTCTCTGTCTGAACCCAAACATGTCTGGCTTATTCCCGACGACGCTGATAATATGCTGTCAGTCCCAGGAGTGGGCGGATACTGATTAGTCATCATATTTTAAATTCCACTTTGGTAAGTCCTACTCACTATCAGAAAAATCAAGAGAGGAAGAATAATAGCTTCCTGATAAACAATATAAATTAAACCTATATCCTGAACAGAAGATGATTATCACTTCCTGAGGGCCAGATATGGCAAACAAAAAACTTGCATAATTAGTTTGGCCCAGCAATTATATATGTGACAGCAATGATCTGTTTTCTGAGGTACTGGTGATAAGTAAACATGGCATTTTTGAGGTGCTTAGGAATGGAAATGATACCATTAGAAAAATGGGCATTTCATACCAGTCTCCACATATACATTTGCTGGGGACAAGCCCAGCAGTAGCTCACATCCATATGAAAGACCTCTGAGAAAAGGGAAGTTTGGTTTCTCATATTGCTCTGCTGAATTCTGAAGCCAGCAGAAGCACTTTAAGGGTGTGCACGAACCACGGTTTGAGCACAGGTATGGTGCTAAACCACATCAGCGCCATGGGAAGGGGAGTGGGAAGCAAGAACTTTAAAAAAGTTACCTTACCTGTTCTCCTCCTCCCCATGCAGCTTCCTGCTGGGACAGTGCTTGTCACAAGTACCCCCGTAGAGTGCCGGCATGGCATCCACACATGTGCAGGCACCATTTACATGGTCAGCAAATCCTCAGAATTGGAAATTTGACAACATGATTGCAAAAGAGTGTTATATTCATTGGTAAGGACTTTGTGGGGAGCAGCAGTGGAGTCTACAGGAAGTTTCTTTGGCGGGGGAGGAGAAATGGGTATGCTTGATCAGGGATTGGGTTCTAGAGAAGCCTGCACTTTAGTTTTCTCATTGATATCAGTCACTTTTGCATTATCTAACATATTACAACTTTTGCATAACTTGAATTTTTGACATGCACAAATTTTTGACATGCACAAATGCAAAAAAATTTGCATTTTTTTAAAAAGCCCGGTCCCTTGCAGCTCAGCTCTGGAAGAATCAATCACTTCCTCTTGGGATGAAAAATCAACAAAAATCCTCCCAAGAAGCCTGTATGAGCTTGTGTGTCTTTCTCCCATCATCTGGGCTCCCTGGCAAGCAGAAGGCTTCCAAGATAGAAGTCTCCAGTGGTGACCACAAATTACAGCAAGGCAAGCATATTATTGTAAGCAAATTGTTGTAAACCTATTGCTATGAGCATATTGTTGTAAACCACCCAAAGATGTGAGTACTGTACCACTGATAACCCATGTCATGTCCAATGCAACATCCAATCTTGTTACCAGTCAACCTGTTCTTCCCTGATACGGTTTATTGTATTTGCCTTGATGCCCGGGCAGCATATATTAAACCTTATGGGAACAAGCAGGAAACATACTAGCAATCACTTGACATTTTTAAGCAGAGTCTTGCATTGGTGCAGTCCTCAGGCGCATTAAGATGAACAAGTTCCCCTTGGGCATAATTATAAGGAGCAGCAGAGAGACTATCTCTTTAGAAGTTTGGGAGCTCAGAGGCGGATACAAATAGATTCCTGTCTCCCATCTTTCTGGAAGTCCATGTCATAATACATTCCTTTGAACAGACAGTGGGAGGTATTGCTCCCTGTATCATTCCATTGTTTAATTACCCAGGCTTAAAGAATAAATAATAATAATAATTATTATTATTATTACTACTACTATTATTTTTTATAACACTTTTTTTAAAAAGTTCTCAATGTGGTTTATGTCGGGGTGGTGGGAGAAGATAGTTCCCCATCTCCAACGAGGCTCAGTCTAAAAAGAAACATCAAGGTAGATACCAACAACAGCCTAGAGGGATGTTGTGCTGCGACTGAATAGGGGCAGTTGCTCTCCCACTTACTATAAAGGGAAACATCACTTTGAAAAGTGCCTCTTTGGCCAGCTAGCAGGGGTATGATATTTATGATTCAAGTTTATGATTCATGTTTATGATTCAAGCAACTTCAGTTTCAATGAAATCTACTTATGGCAAACTTCTATTCAGTGGGTTCTGGCATCTCACTTCTGAAGGAAGCCTCAATGGGCAAGGATTGTATGAGAGCCCAGTATTTAGACCACACTGCACTTTGGGCACACACACAGCCTTCCATGGCAGCCTGTGTCATCCTCAAAATTCTGCAAGCAAAACTCTTCAATGCCCTTTCACCTTGCTCCTTGTATGTGTTTTTTGAGATGTGAATGTTTGTCAGTTGCTACCATAATTAACAGAGCTGCCCACCCTGACCTTGAGCTCATAGATGCAGCTGGTGGAATCCCAAATGCCTCAGCCTTATCTTCCAAACAAGCTAAACCAAGTGCTGAGCTGAAATCCTCTGTCAACATCCCAAATGATTCTGATGTCTTAGTCCAGGAGAGATTTTTAAACTCCTTTGGAGCTTCACCAGCAAGGGAGGAGAAGGTTATTCAATCCAGGCTGGATTGACTTAAGACCATGTTATCTAATATTCACTCCATGACTAAACCACTCACTGTTTTTCTCCCAAATAAAGGTCTGAGCAAGAAGAATGTTCCTGAGAAGACGATGTCACAGTTGCAAGACTCTATACTGGGGCCTGACACCACTTTCCCCAAAAATGGTTTAGCCCAAATTATTTAACTTTCATCTCTGGGTATGTTACAAAAGCAGAGAGGGTTTCCAGACTCTGCAAAGCCCCAGCATAAGACTGATCCTTCTGTCAGTCTAATGGAATTTGATCCTCCCTCCCATGCTGCAACCAATGGGAACACCCAGGCTCTGACATGGTGTGGCCTTTTGAGTACCATTGAGCCTGAACCTATTGTTCCTAGAATCAATCACACTGAACAGCAGCTTTTGTCTTTGCAGGCCCATAGTAGCCCTCAAGACCCAGTGATTTCACTCCGCTAAGATATCCACCTACCTTATTCTGATCGTTCCAGAGTTTCAGATAAGGAGTGCCCTGTTTCAGATGCTACAATTCTGCCATCCAATCTGGCAGGAGAGGCCTGGGAGATTTCTGAGATGCCTAGCACAATACACAATACAAACTGACTGACAATCTCTGACTCTGGATGCCTCCTGGCTCCTTCAATGATTATATAACCTTTTGGCCCAAGAAACTTGGACCTGTGAAGTAGGGCTGATCAATAGATTTGCTTCATGGGTGCTCCAGGCCTCCCTGAATGAAAAGGTGGGTACATCTAAAGCAGGTGAGTGAGTGAGTGAGTGAGTGAGTGACTGTGTGTGTGTGTGTGTGTGTGTTTCCACAAAGTTGAAAGCTGTCTTCAGCAAACTGGACTTTTGTGGTGAGCTAGCCATGGCTTTGGGCAACATAGTATGTTGATTGTCCAACCTTCCTTTCCTTTAGAAGGTTTTGGAGAAGGTTGTATGTGCCCAGCTTGAGAGAGCTCTGGATGAAACTGATTTTCTAGATCCCTGTCAGTCGCGTTTCAAGTCCCAGCATAGCACGGAAACGGCATTGCTCACTCTGCTTGATGACTTGTATCATGACCTTGATGAGGGTAGTGCCCCTCTCTTGGTCCTTTTAGATCTCTCAGCAGCTTTCGATACCACCAGCTATGGTATCCTTCTGGAGCGCCTGCACGGGTTGAGTATTGGGGGCACTGTTTTGCAGTGGTTCCGTTCCTTCCTTAGTGGGCGCTTTTAGTCAGTGTGCATTGGTGGCGAGTGCTCTGCCCTGTGGACACTCCTTTGTGGGGTGCATCAGGGTTCGGTTCTCGCACCCATTCTTTTTAACATCTACATCAAACTGCTGAGACAGCTCATCCATCGGTTTGGTGTGAGATTCCATTAATATGTCGATGATACTCAGTTGTATATTGTCACCTCAGACTTAATCTCTCCAAGACTGAGTTGCTTTTGCTTACTCCTCGATCTGGCTAATTACAGACTCTGAGTCTCTCCCTAAACGGGGTTGCGCTGCCCCTGAAGGAGGTGGTCCGCGACCTGGGGTCCTCTTGGACTCACGACTCCTGCTCGAGGAGCAGGTGGAGCCCATGGCCAGAGGTGCCTTTACCCAGCTTTGGCAAGTCCACCAGTTGCGGCCCTATCTCAACCAGCAGGCCCTGGCAATGGTAACTCATGCCCTTGTCATCTCTCATCAGGATTACTGTAATGCGGTCTACCAGGGGTTGCCTTTGAAGACGACCCGGAAGGTTCAGTTGGTCCAGAATGTGGCGGCCCGCCTGATTATGGGAGCTAAAAGATATGATAGCATGACACCTCTCTTGCGGTCACTGCATTGGTTACCTATTTGCTTCCAGGTCCAATTCAAAGTGCTGGTTCTCGCTAGGGATGTGCATGAACTTGTCCAGAGGCCATGAGAGAAGCCTCTGAACCGGTTCGAATGTGGTCCGGTCAAGTGGTCCGGCACCAACGGGGGGTTGCACTTACCTCTCCCGCCGCTTTTGCCCTGCCAGCGCTGTTTTTTGGAACTGATTTTGGGGCGGCAGCATTCTTCCCTG